>NW_008354223.1:103444-107139 GCF_000622305.1 Nannospalax galili | reverse complement strand
TTCTATTTTATTTTTTGGTCCTTTTTTAATTTTTAAAACTTAATTGAGAATTTCATACATGCATATAAGGTGTTTTGATCAAATCCATGCCCACTCCTTCCCCTCCAGTATTGCTCCCTCTGAAGAGGTAAACCTGAAATCTTTTAAGGGTTAGATATAAGCTCCCAAATACTTTTGACATTTTTGGCTTTGGAACAGAGTATGTTCCTAAGAGGCCCAAGGACATTTAGACATTTAGCCAAGAAACTGGCTATATTTCTTTGGGGTGCTTTTGCCCTAACTGCCTAGCCAATTCCTACCTTCTATTCTTATAACGCCATCTTCTGAAGGGGTTACCCAATTTGTCAATAGGGAAAGGGACTCAGACTGCTATGGCTTTTTCCATGCTGAACAGGGATGCAGGGTGGGGCAATTGGAGTACCCCTTCAAGTGGGTCTATCTAAAAGACTCTCAAATTGCATAACTCTTATCTCTAGGGGGAAAAGAAAATCCTTGATTCATGAATAGGAGATATGAAGGAGAAGTAAAGCCAAAACTAATTAGCATTATAAGTTCTACACAAGGAACTAGAAAAAAGTCAGAACAGGGAAATTTTCAAATGTTCATATGAGAGTCCACTGGAATATCTTGACAAGGGATTCCAAAAGCATCCCTCTATTGGGTTCTTCCTCATTTTTCTTTTGTCTTCCAAGGCTGGACTCTGGAGTGATGGGTTGAAGAATTGCTTTCAGGTATTTTGATAGCTGTTGGAGTGGTTAGAATCAGCATCCATTCCCTCTCAAAGGCTTCTAGATAGAGGGAGAAAACAAATTTATCCATCATTTTAGAACAATAGCTGGTTGTCCTCCTTAGCTACAGGTGGGCACTACAGTATTGAAGACCAAGATTTGAAGTCTTACATCTAAGCAGCACTTTCTGGTTAGGAACAAAATCATTAATGAGAAATAATTGTCTAAACAACTTTTTATATAGACTTAAGCCTAATTTCTGGGAAGTGTAATCTCTTGAGCTCTTAAAGAAATATACTCTTTGGTTATAGTTTCCTTTTGGGTGTTTAAGGCCATACAGTTGACTCAAATAAATCGATTTGTTTTTACACTTAAGGTCATTTGAGGTTCTGTTCCTCAAATGACGGACATGGGATGAGCTCCTGGTTCCTTTCTTTTATCAGTCCCATCTATGTGAAGATAAGCCAAAGATCCTGCTTGACTATGTCTGGCTTCACTTGGAAGCATGAATGAGATGTTTCCTCTGAGTTGACCCTCCTATTTGTAGACTTTGTAGTCCATCTCATGGGGAGATCAACAGTTTAAACAGACCCATAACATATAAGGAAGTTGAAACAGTAATACAAAGCCTCCCAACTAAAAAAGCCCAGGCCCAGATGGATTTACAGCAGAATTCTACCAGACATTTAAAGAAGACCTCCAACCAGTAATACTTAAATTATTCAAAGCAACAGAGGGAGTATTCCCACATTCCTTCTACGAAGCCAGCATCACTCTAAGACACAAACTTGGTAAAGACAGAACCAAAAAAGAAAACTATAGACCCATATCCTTAATGAACATAGATGCAAAAATTCTCAACAAAATACTTGCAAACTTCATACAGACACACATTAAAAAGATCATTCACCATGATCAAGTAGGCTTTATCCCAGAGATGCAGGGATGGTTCAATATATGCAAGTCAATAAATATCATTAATCATATAAATGGACTCAAAGACAAAAAACACATTGTCATCTCAATAGATGCAAAAAAGACTTTTGACAAAATTCATCATGCATTATTGTTTAAAGCCCCAGAGGGAATTGGACTGGATAGAACCTACCTCACCATAATTAAAGCCATGTACAACAAACCCACAGCCAACATCATTCTAAGTGAAGAAAAACTGGAAGCATTCCCATTAAAATCAGGAACCAGACAAGGATGTCCACATCTCTGCTCCTTTTCAACATAGTGCTTGAAACTCTTGTTAGAGCAATAAGACAGGAGAAGGAAATTAAAGGACTACTAATTGGAAAAGAAGAGATCAAACTATCACTTTTTGCAGATGATATAATATTATACCTAAGAGATCCCAAAAGTTCCACCAGAAAACTTTTAGAACTGATCAACATCAACACTTTCAATATAGAGGCAGGTTATAAAATCAATCTACAAAAATTAGTAGCCTTTCTATATATCAATAACAAGCAATTGGAGAAGGAATACAGGGAAATGCTCCAATTCAAAACTGCTTCAAAAAAATTAAAATATCTTGGAATAAATCTGACCAAAGACACCGAAGATCTCTACAGCAAAAAATGTAAATTATTAAAGAAAGAGATTGAGGAGGATACCAGGAGATGGAAGGACCTCCTATGTTCATGGATTGGAAGGATTAATATTGTGAAAATGACCATCCTACCAAAAGCAATATATAGATTCAATGAAATTCCAATCAAAATCCCCATGACATACTTCACAGAATTAGAAAAAAATCTTTAAATTCACATGGAAGCACAAAAGACCTTGAATAGCCAAAGTAACCTTGAGCACAAAGAGCAATGCTGGGAGATTTATGTACCAGATCTCAAAGCATACTACAGAGCTACAGTCATAAAAACAGCATGGTAATGGCACCAAAAAGGACACATTGATAAATGGAGCATCATTGAAGATTCAATCCTGAGTACACACAATTTCAGCCACCTGATATTTGACAAAGGTGCCAAGAACACACAATGGAGAAACGACAGCATCTTCAACAAACGGTGCTGGCAAATCTGGATCTCCACCTGTGGAAGAATGAAACTACATCCTTATCTTTCACCTTGCATGAAAGTCAACTCTAAATGGATCAAAGACCTCAATATGAAGCTGGAAACCCTGAAACTATTAGAAAAAAATGTTGGCAGTAACTTACAAGATACAGATGTAGGAAAGGATTTTCTAAATGGGACAGAAGATGCTCAGAAATTAAGCTCAGCAATCAACAAGTGGGACCCAATTAAACTATAAAGCTTCTGTACAACAAAAGAAACAATCAAAAAAGGGAAGAGAAACCCCACAGAGTGGGAAATAAAATTTTCACCAGTGACACATCTGACCAAGGTTTAACATTCAGAATATATAAAGAACTCAAAAAACGAGGAATTGAGAAATCAAATGACCCAATTAAAATATGTGCTAAAGATCTAAACAGAGCATTCTCAAAGGAAGAAATAAGATGACTAAGAAACACCTCAAAAAGTGTTCAACATCATTAGTAATTAGGGAAATACAAGTTAAAACCACTCTAAGGTATCACCTTACCCCAATCAGACTGGCTAGGATCAAGAGAACAAATGATATCAAATGCTGGTGAGTATGTGGAGAAAGGGGAACACTCATTCACTGTTGGTG
This sequence comes from Nannospalax galili, assembly GCF_000622305.1. NCBI lineage: Eukaryota > Metazoa > Chordata > Mammalia > Rodentia > Spalacidae > Nannospalax > Nannospalax galili. Next base: position 103,744 of record NW_008354223.1, on the reverse strand, counting down.
GGATGGCAAACGTGTGTAAACTCTATGGAAAACAGTGTGGAGAACTCACTCACATGCATGTAGGCAATACACTATAAACATAAAAAATAAAAATAATAAATAAAATATTAAAAAAAACAAAAATGAACCTACCATATGGCCCAGTTATACAACTCCTTGGCATAAATCAAAAAGACTCATCCTGTTGTAGAGACACTTTTACAACCATGTTTGTTACTGCTCTTTTCACACTAGCTAAGAGATGGAAGCAACCTAAGTGTCCCTCAGCTGATGAGTGGTTAACAAAAATGTGGTATATTT
>NW_008354223.1:84220-103352 GCF_000622305.1 Nannospalax galili | reverse complement strand
GACTCAGAAAAACAAATGACATATGTTCTCCCTCATATGTGGCTCCTAGGAAATCCTTTTAAATTCCAGGCCCTTTTCATAAGATGATGATATATAGCAGTCCCTTCTGCATGAAATAACTACCATCATCACAACTTCTGCTGAGCCTTATCATTAAGCATCATCACAATTGGGCTTGTTGACAGTGGTGATCATTCATTAAAGGAGGGTCAAGCAGGGTCATTGGACCCTCACCAGATTATCCAGCCACTCTTCTTATCCAACTGTATCTACTTTGACCCTAATCACACATGGCCTCCTGTATTTGGGGAGGGCTAAAATATACAATTGATGGAAGGCTAGGAAGACAAGGCATGACTTACGTTGGGTAAAGGCTTTCCAGTGTGCATACTCTCAGGTCATACATACACCTCAGCAACCCCTTAGTTATCTTGGTATGTAAGCTCAATCAATTCATTGGTTACCCAGTAAAACTTTATTCAAACATTGGCTTGACATTAGAACCTTAAAAGGGAATTAACATTATTTAGCATACCCAAGAAAAGAAGTCTTACAACAGATGAAATATTTATTTGTTAATGCTATTATGTCCATAATTATTTTTTTAGAAAGAAAATAAGAATGTAAAAGATGTTAAAAGGATATGGGAATGGAGATATTTTCAAAAGTAGAAAAAATGAGAAGGACTAAGCAAGTGATGAAGGTCTGTTTAGGTTTGTTATTATATATAAATGATGAGATAAAAATAATATATATATAATCTTAATATTGCTATGGTCATATTTTAGGCAACTAGTTTAAGGAACAAAATATATATATAGTCAAGGTTTATCTGAGAATATTTGGTTTTTTACCCAAGCCTTATCTACATAGCACATGACAATTAAAAGTACCAGTGTTGCAGGTTTCCTCGTGGGTCCAGCCCACAAGGGACTGCAGGGAACAAGGGTTCTGGCTGAGGTGGAGGTGAGTGGCATGGAGTCAACACACAGACACCAGGAGTCTGGTGGAAGCAGGCACTAGGCGAGGTGCTGCAGACTCATTTATTGTTGGAAAGGGCAGGCCTTATATATCTCTCCCCCTGCCCCCTGTGTCCCATAAGCTGGTGTGTCACTCCCTGATAGATCCCCTCATCCAGACTGCTTGTGTCATCAGTCTCTAGGTCTGGAGGCAGATTAGGTTGGCTATTTTGCGGAAAGCTGTGTTCTCTAGTGCAGCCTGTGCTTAGGCCTGGCACTTCCTCTCCTACATACCAGACTGAGGAACTAAACTTATTGGATGTTTAACAGTCATAATTTGAGGCCTATACTAATGTGGTCAGAGGGACTTAAAGGACAGTTTTTGCCCCTCACCCTACAAGGTAGACTAAGTTCCAAGGAACTATGGGGCATCTCTTAAAATGTCCTGTAACTGTGGTGAGTCACCTGTCCTCTTGTTCAGGGAGGACACGGAGATCCCATGCAATGGACTTGAACCTGTGTCCAGTTTACAAAGGGGAGGGTCAATTCAGAGGAAATATCTCATTCATGCTTCCAAGTGAAGCCAAACATGCTTGAGCAGGACCTTTGACTTATCTTCACATAGATGGAACTGGTAAAATAAAGGAGCCAGGACTCCTCTTAAACCCATGTGACCCCTGAGAAACAGATCCTCAAATGACCTAAGTGTAAAAACAAATTGATTTATTTGGGCCAACTATGTGGTCTTAAACACCTAAAAGGAAAGTATAACCAAAGAGTAAAGTCATCAGTATATTTCTTTAAGAGTTCAAGGGATTACATTTCCCAGACATTAGGCTTAAGTCTATATAAAAAGTTATTTAGACAATTATTTCTCATTAATGATTTTGTTCCTAGCAGAAAGTGCGCCTCAGATGTAAGACTTCAAATCTTGGTCTCCAATACTGTAGTGTCCATGTGTAGCTAAGGGAGACAACAAGCCATTGTTCTAAAATGATGGATAAATTTGTGTTCTCCCCATATCTAGAAGCCTTTGAAAGGGAACTGATGCTCATTCTAACCACTCCAACAGCTATCAAAATATCTGATAGCAAATCCTGAATCCATCACTCTAGAGTCTAGCCTTGGAAGACAAAAGGAAAATGAGGAGGGAACCCAGTGGAGGGAATCCCTTGTCAAGAAATTCCAGTGGACTCTCACATGAACATTTGAAATTTGCCCTGTTCTGACAATTTTCTAGTTCCCTGTCTAGAACTTGTAATGCTAACTACTCTTGCCTTTACTTCTCTTTCACATCTCCTATTCACGATTCAAGGATTTTCTTTTCCCCCTAGAGATAAGAGTTATGCAATTTGGGAATCTTTTAGATAGACCCACTGAAGGGGTACTCCAATTGCCTCACCCTGCATCCCTGTTCAGCCTGGAAGGAGCCAGAGTGATCTGCGTCCCAACTCCTTCTCCGCTAGCTGGGTAACATCTTCATAGGAGGGTGTGATAAGAATAGGAGGTAGGAACTGGGTAGGCAGGGTAAAAAGACCCCAAAGAAAAGTAGCCAGTTTCTTGGCTAAAAGTCTAAATGTCCTTGGGCCTCTTAGCAACATACTCTGTTCCAAGGCCAAAAATGTTAAAAAGTATTTGGGAGCTTGTATCTAATCCTTAAAAGATTTTACAGTTACCTCTTCAGAGGGGAGAATGTTAGAATATCCAAAAGCCCCATAAAAATAAATTATTAAATAAGAATAAAGAGTAAGTGAAGTTGTCAGAGAAAAGTGATGAAATATGGGAGGAGTTGGAGGGGAGGGAGTGGGCATGGATTTGTTCAAAATACCTTATATGCATATATGAAATTCTCAATAAATTATTTTTAAAAAAGAAGACTAGTACAGATTTCATTGGAAGAAGGAACTATTTTATTCTGGTGCATAAGTGTAATTTTATTATAATACTCACTAGAAATTGTGACAGAGCATTTCAGGGTAACTGCTGAAATTTAAGGATTTAGTATTTAGTGATTATATGTAGTTCAGATGATTTCCTATAATATAGAAGCCATATGAAATCTGGGGCTCACATCATGTATTTTATAAACAAATACATTATTTACCTGAAAATCTTCTTAAAATTTGTACCAATTAAGTGATATTGCCTTAGTTACGTTCCCCTGTGCTGTGATAAAACATCCTGACAAAAACAACTTAAGGGAGAAAGTTTTTATTTTGAGCCACAGTTTAAAGGTACAGTCCATAATGATGATGAAGTCTTTGTGTTCGGAGCTCGCCCCATACCAGAGTCAGGAAGCGGAGAAGGATGTCTGCTCATGTTCACCAAGCTTTCTCTGTATGCAGTCCAGGATCCCAGCCAGAGGATGGTATTCCCATTTTTAAGGGCAGTCTCCCCACCTCAACTAAGCTAATCAATATAATCCCTTACAAGCATGGTCTGAAGATGACCTAATCAAGGTAATCCTTCAGAGGCATTCACAAGGCTTATCATCTATGTGATTCTAGGTCCTGTCAAGTTGGTCATCAATATTACCTATCACAGTTCCAGATGGAGTGGAGAGATTCTGGCTGGGAAGATTTGAGAAGCACCAAGGAGCCATGATTTCCCACAAAATCTAATCATGAATGAGGCATCAAAAAAGAAAATTCATTGGCTGTTGGCAATGCTGAAGTTCATCTGCAGTAGAATGACCTGCAGGGGAAATGAATTCATCACATAGTTCAGGCTTCTGCTCATCAGCTAATTAAAGATCATTATCATCAAAAACCCATTGTGACAGTGACAGCCTGAAGGTCCACATGTAATCTATACTTCCAACCTGCCTGCTCTCCCATGGCAGGGCATACCACTTTTTCCTCATTTGAGCATGAAATGTTGGATTTTGTCTGAAACTGGGGGTCATTTTGTATCTTAAAAACTGCACAAAAAGCATGTGAACTAAATTACAATGAATATGAAGCAAGGTGAGGAATTAATTCACAACTTCAGTTTCACGCTCACCATGACAAAATTCCCCAGGAGTAGACTAGCAGACCACATTTGCTTTACCACCCAAATTAGTTTTCTTTTAAAGTAAAAAATGTGTTTTTATATCACTCATTGGAAACAAAAAATATATATTTTCCTGAGACAGAGTATCATTACAGCCTAGGGTTGTCTTGAACTCATGATCCTCTATCCTCAACCTCCTGAGTGCTAGGATTACAGGCAAGAACCACCTCACTAATTATTATTAATCACCATTATTGTGATTTCTTTGCCAATAAAACAAAGGTTATGATTACAAACATTCATAAAATATGCTCTTCCCATAACCAATACTCACTGTTTTTTGTTTTTGTTTGCTTGTCTGTTTGTTTGTTTTAAGACAGAGTCTCCCTGTAGCACTAGCTGGCCTGGAACTTGCTATATAAACCAGGCTGGAATCTATATATCCAAAAGATTAATGTCAAACATTTTAGTGCCTTTAGTAGAAAAAAATCAGTAAAAAGAATACATTATGATCTAAGGTACATAAGAAAGCCAAAGTTCAAGTCTCTAAGTTGATTGACTATTACTCAGTTATAGCACATCATCTAAAATGAAAGACTTCAGATTGCCTGGGCTTTTTTTTGTGGAGAACAGCATTAATCCTAGTACTTGGGAGGGAGAGGCAGGTAGATCTCTATCTGCCTGGAGGCCAGCTCCAGGGTCTACATAATGAGTTGCAGGCCAGCTCAGGTGACAGGGAGACCTGTCTTAAAAAAAAAAAAATTTCAACACTTTTGGTGTGACCCTGCCTCCAGCTTTTAGAGATAGTGACTTCAGCTGCTAAACATGATCTGGGAGAACATTGTGGCTGCAGAAATATTGGGTTCACTGAACATCGTGAACAGCAGCTTCAGAAGCTACATCCAGTTCAATCCTGCTCTTCATACACACAAAAAATGAAGCAGAACAAAAAACCTTTTAAACCTATAACTTGGTGCATAAGCTATCCAAAGTTTAAAATAGTGCTATAGTCCCGTTTTTAACCAGCTGTTTGTATTGAATAAATATGGAAATAATATATTCACTAGAAATATGCAGTGAACTCCAAGATTTTATTTCATTTTGCTTATCAAGCTTAGAAGGAAATCCTCATCTTTCTGAAGCCTGTAAGTGAACACTGCAGCTTTCTAGCATGCTTTCTACAGGTGTGTAGTAATGAATGGTGATCATCACCTAATCCATAGACTTATGTAAAAGCTCCCATTAGAAAACAAAACAAAATGAAACAAAACAAATAACAAAACTCTTAATTGGTTCAGGGGCAGGGAGGACGAATCTTTGATTCCTGGATTCACAACAGTGACTATGGTTTATTTGGTCACATGATAGACAGGTTGGGGTACAGGATGGATTCTCAGAAATGGTAGGTGTAATGGTCCAAACTGCTAAGGTTAATGTGCAATGCTCATAAACGAAGCAACCAAAGTCATTCATAAAACTTGACCTCCAGTTCCATTTGTCATTTATAGGACTTGACCCCCGGTTTTCTTAACGACAACATGAGAAGATGAACAGTTGTTTATTCCATAGAATCCTGCCACGTTCATTTGCACTGAGACCTCTGACTTCTCAAACAGACATCATTAGCATATGATTTTCTCATCTTCTGAGGGTACCAGACCAATTAGAAATATGGACTGATAATGAATCTGTATGTAATTGATGATGTTACCATGTAGATTTTTTTCCTGGTTATTGTCTACTCTTCAATTACACTCTGAACTTTAATATTAACAGTATTTTGGTGAAATATTTTAGGTTCTACAGATAGGTTTTGCTTAAAGAATCTGTAAGTGCTAAAGTGTTAAGTACAGTTAAGGTGAATGAAAATCTAAAATTAATGCCTCATGTATATTTTAACATGTAAAGCAATATAATTGCTTTGCACTTATTTTGCTTGAACTGCACCTGATGAATCAATGAACATGAGCACAGACATGTTCAGATGAAATTACATGTAGTGTTAATTCTGTATGCTCATCAAAGCAGCAACTTTTGAAATTTCTGTTTCTTGGTTTTTAGATTTTCAATTTTGTGATACTAAAAGCAGGTAAATATTTAAATTTAGTCCTAGAACTACAGGCTTCTTCAAGGCTAGGCTTTTTTTCCTACTGGTTTCATAAATATTTTTGAAAGAAGGAAAATAAAAGGAAAGAAATTATAGTTAACAGAGAAAACGAAAATGTTCATTTGCTTTGAATGTGGAGTAATGAAGTGACACAGAATTTCTAGAATCACAAACAATTCATTATGAAATTATCAATGAAATTATATGACTCGATTTTTTTTGGTCTTTTTGAGACAGGGTCTCCCTGTAGACCCAACTGGCCTGGAACTCACTCTGCGGATCAGGCTGGCCTTGAACTCTCAGAGATCTCCCTGCCTCTGCCTCCCAAGTTCTGGAATTAAAGGCATGTGCCACCACACCTGGCTATGACGGGACATTTTTAAAATAAAAAAGTCAGTATATTAGAATAGATGTTTATTACTGAAATAATTTAAGTGACTGTTGGGAAAATGCTGTATGTAAAAAAGCATCGATCATAGCTAATCAGTATGAAGCCAGGTGATTCTCTTCTTTACCTCAAGATAAGCGTGTCTGTTACAAAAGTCTAGAGGGGCTTCTGATTTCATGTATTACCAGGATCCACCAACATGGGCAGCCTTTGCACTCAAACCATGAAGAAGGCAGCTTGGGTCAACATGCAGAGGTACTAAATGCGCCCGGGTTAGGACTTCCCACACCAACAAGCCCTCTGTGAGAAGATGACCACTATCCCCAGCAAAAAAGCTACACAAGACAACAGACTGTCTGTAGAGGTGTCTTTATGAGGTTGCAGGAGATCATAAAGGAAGACCCCAACACTGAGGAAGTGTGCAAGCTTCTGGACTTCGACAGTCTTTCCAACCTGCAGCCCACTCAGCCTATATCGGGGATGAATTTCCAAACAAGGCGAAGCCGGTTGAAATTTTTCTGCTGTTCTGTAATAAATCAATAAAGCAGGGGATTAAAAGTTTCTAGAGTGCTAATGAGATAGCTCAATCAGTAAAGTGCTTGCCACACAAGCATGAGGACTAACTTCAATCCCCAATACCCACATTAAAAAGTCAAGCATGGTCTACTTGACTGCAATTTTTGCACGAAGGTCATGGAAGCAGGTGGATCCCTAGGGTTTCCTGGCCAGTCAGCCTAACCTAATCACCGAGCAGCAGTAGCTAGTGAGAGATCTTGTTTCAAAAAACAAGGCAGATGAGACACTTTTTGTAGTAGATGGCAGTTAACACAAAGGCTGGAGAGATGGCTCAGCAGTTAAGAGCACTGACTGCTCTTGCAGAGGACCTGGGTTCGATTCCCAGCACCCACAAGCAGCTACAAACCGTCCTTAACTCCAGTTCCAGGGGAATCCGACGCCCTCTTCTGACCTCCATGGCACTGCATGACATAGATGCACTCACATACATGCAGGCAATACACTCATACACATAAAATAAAAATAATAAAATATTTTAAAAAAAGACAACTGGTCAGTGTACACAGAAAAAGTTTGTGGAGTGCCCAGCCCTAAACGGGACAGATATATGTATCTCACACCCTTTCCTCCCAAAATTTGGAAGAGGGGGAAATCAAAGAGATGAAAGCACAATAAAAATTACACATACAGAAATTCCTGTGTCAAAATCCCATTGAGACTGTTACCATAAATAATATCATGTAATTTCATTTTTAGTGATTTAAAATTATTTTCTTAATTGAAAAGAATCAACAAATTAAGAGCAATTCTAAAGTGCTTGTTCTCGTTGGAACCCTTTTAGCAGTACCTGTGCTCAGCTATGTGCAGACAGTCATTGGGATATTGATGGTGATTACATGCATTGATTTTAGTGATATGGCTATTTCCACAAAAATAATGCTGACAATTCACAAGTGTGGGAGGTCTTTCCAACTTAGTGTGGTCTTTAATTTCTCAAGTTTCTTGAGGTTTTTATTGTAGAGGTCTTTCTCCTTGGTTAGGATTATTCCAGGCTTGTTTTTTATTTTTATTTTTTATTTTTATTTTTTATTGTGGTTGTTGTTTGGTGGTGGTGGTGATGGTGGTGGTGGTGTTTTGATTTTTTTTTTTTTCTTTTTTAGCTGTTGTGAATGGGGTTTTCCCTACTTTCTTTCTAGGTAAGTTTGTTACTGGTTTATAGAAAAGCTATTGATTTTATTTTTTTGCATTTTTATCCTGCTATGATGCTGAAAGTGCTTATCAAATGTAAGTTTTCTGGCATGATTTATAGGGTAGCTTTGGTACAGTATCAGTTGGTTTCCAAATATGTTGGGAAACTTCAACCCTTTTCCATTTATGACCCTTTTGTTTCTTGCTCTTGTTTTGTTGCTCTAGACAAGACTTTGAGCCCTGTGCTGAGTAAGAATGGGGAGAATGGGTAATTTTGTCTCATTTGTGATTTTAGAGAAAATGTTCAGTTTTCACCCACTTATATCATATTGGGTACAGGCTTGCCATATAGTTTGTATTAGATCAAAGAATGGTCCTTCTTGTTTTTTTTTTTTTTTCAGGTTTCTTTTTTTTATCATGAAGGGATTTTTGAAATTTGTTAAAACATTTCTGCACTGACTGAGATGACCCAGTAATCTCTGTCCTTGTGTCTATTTCTGTGCTGAATTGCACTTACTGACTGGTACATGTTGAACCAAACTCCCATCTCTGTAACAAAACCTGTTTGGTCATTGTGTAGGATATTCTCAATGTGTTCTTGATTTTTATTTTCAGTACTGGGGATTTGAACTCAGGGCCTAGTGTATGCTAAGCCAGTGCTATAGCACTGAGTTATAGCTACTGCCCATCATATGGAAGCATAAAAGTTCCAAAACATCCAGAGCTGATCTCGAATTATATTACAGCGCCATTGTAACAGAAAGGGAATGGTACTAGCACCCCAACACATAAAACCCAGCCAGGTAGAACAATGGAATAGAAATGAAGGCTAGAAATTATCCCCTATAGTCATAACCATCTAATTTTTGAGAAAGTTATCTGTAAAAAATATTGCTGGGAAACATGGATTCGATATTGAGAAGAATAAAACTAGACCCATCCCTCTCATCCTGCTCCAAAATCAATTTAAAAAGAATCAAAGACCTTAATGTAAGATCTTAACCTTTTAAATTGCTAGAAAAAACATAGGGGGAAAACACTTCAATTATATAGACATAGGCAAGGACACTAATAACACAGGAAACAATCCCAAGGACTGACAAATGGGACAATATGAAATTAAAAATCTTTTGTAAAGAAAAGGATAAAATCACCCAAGTGAAGAAACAGACTACAGAATGGGCAAAATAAAAGCCTTTTACAAGTTTACATCAAAGGATTGACATCTAGAATATACAAAGAAGTGCAAACAACTAAACACCAAAAGTCCAGTCAAAAATTGGCCTAAGAAACTATGGGGAAGGGGAAATGCAAATGATAAACAAACACTTGGAGAACGGGCTCAGCACCCTTAGCAATCAGGGAAACGCAAGTCAGAACTGCTTTGAGATTTTGGCTCATCCCCATCAAAATGGCTATTATCAAGAAAACAACTACTGGAAAGGATGAGGGAAAATGAGGACCCTTGAACACCGCTGGGAGTGTAAAGTAGTGCAGCCACTATGAAAATCACTGTGGACTTTTCCACCAGAAGGAAAATTAAGCTGCCACATGAAACTGCTTTGTCACTCAGACTCTCTAAGTCAAAATCCCACAGAGGCACTGGTACACCCACACTTACTGTGGCACTATTCACAATAGCCAGGAAATGAAACAAACTTAGATGTCCATCAATAGATGACTAGAGAGAAAATTGGGATAGAAACATAATGGAATTTTATGCAGCCATAAAAATAATAAACCATGACACAGGAAAATGGATGCAACTGAAAATCATTATGTTAAGTAAAATAAACCACACTCAGAAAAGACAACACATTTTCTCTTTTATTTTTTAAAATATTTTATTTATTATTTTTATTTTATGTGTATGCATGTATTGCCTCCATGTAGGTAAGTGCAGCCATGTTTTGTAATACCCGCAGAGGTCAAAAGAGGCTGTTGGATCCCCTGGGACTGGAGTTACAGACAGGTGTTAGCCGCCATGTGGGTGCTGGGATACAAACCTGGGTCTTCTGCAAGAACAGTCAGTGTTCTTAACAGCTGAGCCATCTCTCCAGCCCCCCACCCCCACATTTTCTCTTATATGTGGGATGCAGATTTAAAAATTTATATACATGTGTATGTAGTATATGCACGCAATTATAAGTATGTGGGGGGACATAAAACTAGGAAGGCGCTCATTGAAGAGAAGGCAGAATACTTAGAGCTGGAACTAGAGTAATGGAATCCATGTAATGAGAGAGCAGAAAGGGGGGCCAAGTGGATGAAGGAGAATAACCTGCTAGAGGTGGAGAGGGGCATGGTGGGAGGCAGCAGGAAAGAGGGATGAATGAGGACAAGTGGATTGGATGGAGAAATTCATCCAATTGCTTTGATGAAATTCATTACTTTGCACACTAACCTAAAATATTAATCAAGAAAATTAACTTGATCATTAAGGTAAGATGTATTAGAAGCCATGTCACGTGGACTGGCTCATTACAGTTTGAGAATTAAAGGGAAAATGAATATTTTATCACTCCATCTGCTACATCTCCAAGTCCTGGAATTGACTTGATCAACATCCTAACAACCTTCTACTATCTGACTGTCAACTTTTTCTGCCATTGAATTGGATTTGCTGCTGTGAAGTCAAAGAAACCAGCCACAGTCAGCCACCACAGCTGCGTTCCAGCCCTCTGGCAAACTGAGTTTAAAACTCTTATCAGGAAACTTTTAAAAACTTAAAAACTGGGTCGGATGTGGTGGCACACACCTTTAATCCCAGCACTCAGGAGGCAGAGGCAGGCAGATCTCTGTGAGTTCAAGGCCAGCCTTGTCTACATAGTGAGTTCCAGGACAGCTGGGGCTACAGGGAGACCCTATCTCAAAAAGACCAAAAAAAGAAAAAAAAAAAAACTTAAAAACCTGACCAGGATAGCTGGAAGGAAGCAATTTAGTAGATGTGTTTCCCAGTGACTGCTGCCTGGGCTACCATCAGCAACCCAGGGAGGAAAGACAAGAGACTGCTGGAACTAAACACAAACTGGCAGTAGTGTTCAGGAGCTACTCCAGACCCTGTGGGAGGGCAGCAAGGGCAGCAGGATTGGGTTTGTCTTGTCTATCCACAGCCCATGGAACACAGTTAAGAAAACTCTTCCCACAAGGGGAACTGGGAGAGCACAAAAGATAGAGTGAACCACTGGCGTGCAACATGAAGTACAGTCAGAACCGGAACCAAGGAAATAAATCATGATCAGCCAAGGAGAGGAACTCAGCTTCCGGGCCAGTGACCTTCTTCAATATAGCTATTCCTATCTGCCAGTGATTCCATTATCATATCTCTCCTTCCAGCTCTGCTCCCTCCCCTGAAGCTATGCCTTATTTATGTAGCACTAGCCTGGGAGAGCACTGTGGTAGGCCAACACTGTCCCCTAATGTTCAGGTTATTCTCCCTTTCTCTCTCTCTCTCTCTCTCTCTCTCTCTCTCTCTCTCTCTCTCTTTCTCTCTCTCCTTTTCCTTACTACCTTTCTCTTTTCCCATACCCTTTCCTCTTACTGCACATCTCACATAATCCAGAGGCTGATCTGGGATACATATCTTTACCTTCTCTTTTCAGTAACCATTAACCAAAACTCACACATATCTACCCTAATTTCTCTTAGCCTCAATTATTTCTACTCCTATGTATGTTCCACTCCTCTACTTCCCATCTAACAACTTAATTACTTATCACTAGTCTTGTTGTGACCTTGCTTGCCTGCTTGCTTTTCTTTTCTGTTGCATTTACTACATATTACTACTCCAACATCATTGGAGTCGCTTTACTTACTAAAGTAAACAGTACTCAAGTCTCTGTTTCATAGTCATGTGCTACTCTGTTATTAGAATGGGTTAACTGCTGGGTAGTGATTGCTGTTATAGACAGTACTCACAGGGGCAGACTGGAGATAGAGCCTAGTGCCTGACACACCAGAGTAACAGATGAAAACACCGCCACAGTGGTACTACAACCTAGTCTCTTCCTGACACTGCAACCACACAGAAAAGTGGCAACCTGCCTGAATTACAAAGAAAAAGCCCCACAAATCTTAAATAAATAGAACCCTTTCGTGTTGCCAAAGATACACTATCTTAAAAAGAAACCATGGAAAAAAGAAGTTTTTCAAGATAATGGAACCAGGAATCAAGCAGGGGTTATCATTCTAATATCTGACAACATAGACTTCAAACTAATTCTTGTCAAAAGAGATCAACAGGTGTGAGAATGACTTCTCTGGGAATGAACCAAAGTTAAACATAAATTTTAAGGGCTGGAGAGATGGCTCAGTGGTTAAGAGCACTGGCTGCTCTTGAAAGGACCAGGGTTTGGTTCTCAGCACCCACATGGTGGCTAACAACCATTGGTGATTCCAGTTTCAGAGAATCCAATACCCTCTTCTGACTTCATGACATTGCAGGACACAGTTGCACTTACATACATTCAGGCAATATACTCATACATATAAAGTAAAAAAAATGGATAAAATATTTAAAAAAACATACAGTTTAAGATCATTTAACACTTTCTCAGCTTGTTTACAATGTAAACAGTCTCATTAGGCTTTGAGGTCCTTTGGTAAGCTAAATAAATAGCTTTAATTCCTCATGATCCTTCCTTGTCCATGACCCAGAAGGTATATGTGTCTGTATTTTCTGAGAAAATCAAGTGCTGAAAGCAACAGACATCATTGGAAACAAGGAATTATCCTGTTTATGTTACAAACAACAGGTGGAGTTAAATTGGCAGCATCTGTGCATGGTTGTGTGTGCTGTTCTGGGTCAGTAGGGACCAGAAAGGGAAAGTCCTCTATAGAGAAAGTTTATCTTTTACTTTCCCAGGTCATAGTGGTTTTACTGTTTTAATAAATATATAGAGAAAGACCTTTGAGAGAACAGTTCCATGGGAACAGTTCCTAGAGAAATCAGAAAGAGAAAGTTTTTAGAATAGAGACTAGTAATGGAGGGAGCATATCTCAACTCTTGGTTCCAAGTGACACCAAGGAGTGAGGCAATTTTTGTTTAGGGATCACTGTCATGTGGCATGTCTCCACTGCAAAGAAGGTCATGTCATACTGATCAAGGTATCAATCTTTCAAGATGAAATTACAATTATAAATATATGCAAATCACATATATTCATCTAATAGTGTAAAATGATACTAATAGATTAAAATTGCAGATTAACTCCAACATAGTGTGTGACTTCAGTGCCTTATTCTCATCATTAGACAGATCAACTATACAATGAATAAAGAAACATTGGGGTTCAAAGACATCACAGATAAAATGGCCCTAAGAGTCCTCTGTACAACATTCCACCCAAACATAAAAGAATACACATTCTTCTCAGCACCCCATGGAACCTTATAAAAAATAGACCGTGATTTATGTCACAGAGAAAATCTCAACAAATATAGGAAAATAAAAACTACATCTTGTATTCTCCCTGACCACAGTAAAGCAAAAACTAGAAATCAACAGCAAACAAAACTATAGAAAATATGCAAATCCGTGGATGTTAAAAAAACACACTATTGAATGATGGATAGGTCACTTCCAAAACAAAGAGGGAAATAAAAATTTCCAAGAATTAAGTGACGCTGAGAACGGAAAATGTACAAATCTATGGGAAACAGTGAAGGCAGTCCTAAGAGCTTATTGCTCTAAGTGCCTACATCGAAAAATCAGAAATATCAAATAAATGACTTGGATGAGCCTTAAGGTATTAGAAAAACTAAAAAAAAAAAAAAAACAAAAAACTCCAGAAGCAGTAGATGGAGAGAAATAACACACATCAGCATAGGAATTAATGAAATAGAAATGAAAAAAATTAAAAGAATCAATGAAACAGTTGATTCTTTGAAAAAAATGAGCAAAATTGACAAACTTAAACTAAATTAGCAAAAGGAAAGAAAAAGAAGACCCATATTAATGAAATTAGAGATGAAAAGAAAGACATTGCAACAGACACTGTGGAAATTCAGAGAATCATGAGGACATAATTAAAAATTTTTTATTCAATTAAATTGTAAAATATAAAAGAAATGGATAAATTTCTTGGTGCATATGACATACCAAAGTTAAACCAAGAAGAAGTGAATAAATAGGTCCATAACAACCAAAGAGACAGAGCAACAGTTCAAAATCTTCCATCTAAAGAAAGCCCAGGGCATGATGGATTCAGTCCAAAATTCTATCAGACATTCAAAGAAGAACTAACACCAACGCTGCTCAAACTACTCTGCAAAATAGAAATGGAAAGAACATTTTCAAACTCCTTTTATGAAGCAAGCATACCCTGGTATCAAAACCAGTTAAACATCCAACACAAAAAGAAAGTATAATTTAATCTTTCTGCTGAACACAGATGTAAAAATTCTCAATAAAATACTTGCAAGCTTTACTCAAGAACACAGTCAAAAGATCATTCACCATGATTAAGTTGGCTTCATTCCAGGGTTCTAGGGATGATTCAACATACATAAATCAATAAATGTAATCCAACACCCAAATGGATTCATTTCAATTGATGCAGAAAAGGCCTGTGACAAAATCCAACATCCCTTCGTGATTAAAAACCATGGAAAGACTGATGATGGAGGGAGCATATCTCAAAATAATAAAGGTTATCTATGGAAAACTGGTAGCCACTGCCATGTTAAATGGAGAAGAACATGAAGTATTTCCAGTAAAATCAGGAACAAGATAGGTACTTTCGCTTTCAACACTCCTATTGAATACAGTGCTTGAACTCCTAGCAGGAGCCAAAGTCAAAAGAAGTAAATAAAAGAAATACAAATAGGAAAGGAAGAAGTCAACGCTTTCCTCTCTGTAGGTGACATGAGATTCTATACATGAGAGACCTAGCAGGAAACTCTACCAGGAAACACCTTGAGCTGATACACACTTTCAGTAAAGTGTCAGGTTACAAAATCAACATAACAAAAACCAGTAGCCTTCCTACATACCAACAGCAAACACACTGAGAAAAAATTAAGGGAAACAATACCATACAGAATTGCCTCATGCAAACATTAAGACACTGGGGAAAGAAATGAAGAAAATTCCAGAATATGGAAAGACTTTCCATGCTCCTGGAAAAAGCCATCCTATTAAAATCAATCAAAAGAGTCAATGCAGGGCTAGAGAGATGGCTCAGTGATTAAGAGCACTGACTGCTCTTGCAGAAGACCTAGGTTCAATTCCAGCACCCACATGGCAGCTACGAACCAGCCTCAACTCCAGTTCCAGGGAAATCCAAAGCCTTCTTCTGACCTCCACGGCATTGCATGACACGGGTGCACTCACATACATGCAGACCGGTAGAGACTGGTGCCTTGCTGACCTGGTTTGACTTCTGTAATTTCCCTGTTTTTGCCCTTCAATATTTTTGATATGAATTGAATCATCAGTCTAACTTTTTCAGCTAAGGTAAAAGGGTTGTTTTTCTGGGGTTTAATGTTTAATTCTTTTGAAGTAACATTCATTGAGTTCCTATTCTATCACAAAAGGTATTTTTAAAAACAATAGTGTCATGAGATTTTATCCATAAAGATTTTTCTCAAGATTTCCTGTTATGTTGTAAAGTTTGTGTAAGCCTTGCTAAATTATGCTGTAAAGTTTGTGTAAGCCTTGCTAAATTGCTAACCGCATATTTTTACTTTTGTTCTGAGCTTGCTTGCTTGCAAAAGGTTATAGAAGACCTATAAAAGGACTCTGCTGTTTTAACTTGGCTGCTTTTCTCCGACTCCCATGGAGAGTAAGTTTGGCCTGATTGCAATCGTAATAAAATTTTACCTTGCTGCATCTCTGTCTCTGAGACTGATTGGGTCCCATCTCTGAGACCACAACATTTGGAGGTTCCACCAAGATAATCGAGTGAGGCAGGAACTGCCAGGGGATACGTGTTGAGAGAGTTCCTCAGCCCCAGTTCTTCCTGTCCTCTGTGGGTGCTTGGTCTCATCTGTGTAGCAAGGTAAGAGATGCTTCTGAGTTCTGTTTCGGGGTACCCCTTTCTGTTCTGGGCTGGCCAGATTCTAGGAGGGAAGCTGGGTGCAGCAATATTCCCCCTAGCTGGTCTTCAGAGGGGACATCCCCAAGGCCATCTTGTTGCTGGGTCTGACACTCAAATTTTTGGAAATTTGGACCTATTAACAATCTGGTTTGTCTTGTCTGTTTGTGTTTGTTTTATTTTTGGTGCGGCCTCCATCCTAACCCTCGTCATGGGCCAATCCACCTCTAAAACCTTGTCACCCCTTGATTGTATGCTTAACCATTTTTCTGATTTCAGGAAGGAAGAGAGCTGAGGGCATGGGGTTTAACCCCAAGACCCCCAGACTTTTTACTCTTTGTGAGCTGGACTGGACACAGATTCCTGGTCTTGACTGGCCACCTATAGGCTCTTTTGACCTTACACTTGCTTATGCCATTCACAGGAATTCCTTGATTTTCATGTTTTGGGTGCACTTAGTTTTAGTGGAAAGAGGTCATGTGTGTCTGTGATAATCATTTTCCATGTGTTGTTTGGTATTTCATGTAATTATGTCATGTTATGTCTCCTGTGCTGAGATCTCAAGTAATTCTGTCATGTGTGTCTGTGATTATTGTCTTCATATGTTTCCATCAAAACAAACTATCAACTTCAGTTACTATTTTCATTCATTTATTGTGCACAAAATTATTGGTTTTATTTTGGTTTATTTTGGCATGCCTAATTAAAATACATGTGCAGATTTATAAGAAGGGATATTTTGATAGTACATTCAAAGGGCTTATAAATTTGAGTACCCTAAATATCTTTAAATTTATTGGACAATTTCCCTAAGTCTAGTAAGTGTTTCACAAAACTTTTAAGTTCTAGTTGTTTATACAAAACAGTATCTGAAGCTGGGTGTGGTGGTGCACGCCTTTAATCCCAGCACTCAGGAGGCAGAGGCAGGTGGATCTCTGAGTTCAAGGCTAGCCTGGTATGCATAGTGAGTGACAGGCCAGCTGGGGCTACAGGGAGACCCTGTCTCAAAGACCAAAAACAATATCTGAGCTGGTTGTTTAAGGACCTTATTTGTTGTAAACCTTTTGGTTTGAGTTTGCTTTCATAGTGTTTGTTTGAAGGTATCTCCTTGGTTTGCTTGCTTTGAAAGAATTTTGGTTTTGACATGGTCTGGTTTGTATTGCTTTCAGACCTCTAAGGCCTGAAAATGGTTTGAGAAAATTGAACTGTTTGTTTTAAGTTTGATTTAATATATTAACTCATCTTCATTGCTGGAGACAACTTCTGGGACTGGTCTTCCAGTCTCATCCTTTTGGCCTTGTCCTTTTCCCTGTTTCCTGCAGCCCCGCTCTGTTTGCAGGTAGATGTGGCCTGTTTGGGGGAGGGGTGCTTTTTGTCCCTGGAAACTACTGGCTTAGATACGGCTCTGCACTTTTCTCCCTTGGAGCTACTCTTGCCTTTAGCTCTCATGTTTAAGTCTGCATTCAACTGCCTTTATTTTAGCTATTCCTAAAACTCCTATCAGTAATTGAAACCAGGAATCTTAGTTTGCCTTGAATGGAGCTCTCTGATATCTGGAAGACCCCACATGGCAGTGGTACTTTGTTTCTCTGGCTAGTGGACACCTGGGTTTGACACAGTAGCACATGGCTTCTTCTGGGGTACCTTATAAGAACTGATCCCCACGATGGCCTGAGCCAGTCTTTTGCCTCCAGAACAGCCTGAGACAAAAGAGACAACTGCAGTGTTCAGAATAACTACTTATAAACATTATTATGCTTATCTTGTAAAAATTATCATGTACTTTTATGCATACACTGAACAACCTCTAGACATCTCTGAGAATTAGCTCATGACTGTTTGCTACAGTGTGTCTTCTTAGACTCTGGCAATGATATGATTTTTTGTGTCTGTTTCCTTAAGTGTCCCCCCTACATGCAAACCTTTTCCTCATAGGAAGCAAAAGACCCCCTGAGCCTGAATTGATGTCACAGACGGCCAGCCCCGCAGACTTGGCATCCTGGCTCCTCTGACCCTGTGTGCTGTGCTCTTGTGCTTTCACCTCTCATTCTAAGTTCCTGCACGCTACTATGGGAAAGGGTTAACTGTAGCCAGCTGCAACTGAATCAGACTCATGAAAACTGTTTTCTTATACTCTATGCTTTTGGTATTGTCAATCTTAAATGGTCTTTAATAATAGATTGATTCTGTATTGCCTGATCAAAATTAAAACTTCTTACCATCCCATTTTTTACCTTCTTATTTCATGGAATTGTCTTTAATGGAAACTGTTTAGGCATTAGCTTGTTTTAATGATACTGTAAATTTTGGCTATGGTTAGCTTTGAGTGCAAATGAAGTGGATAATTCTCTTTTCCATCACTCATTGAGTTTGAAACCCAGTTAGAAATATTTACTGTATTAAAATATAAATGACAGTTTTGAAAATGCTTTCTTCAAGTGAAAGCCCTTATGTCTAGCATCAATGTATATGGCTTTGTTCAGCACAGCCATTTTTGCGATGAGATTCTCATACATATGTGTGTGTGTGTGTGTGTGTGTGCATGTGTATGGATGTATGTGTATGGATGTATATGTAAAGTACTGATGGCTTTTAAGAGTTTCTTTTATATATATCTGATCAAAATTTCATCAAGGAAATCGGTCTTGGTTTTAAAACTGGTTTGTCATGACATTGTGTCTAGCCACAGTATTTATTGTGTGATACCATTATAAATGTATAGGCTTATGTTTCATGCTAAGGGAACTGTTATTAAATAATGATTTACTAGATGTCAAATTGACATGTAAGTTCTCATGTAAGCTAAAATTGCTAAATTACAACATGGTTCCTATTAAGAATAACAAATTTTAACTTCTAGCTGGGTGTGGTGGCACACACCTTTAATCCCAGCACTTGAGAGGCAGAGGCAGGCAGATCTCTGTGAGTTCAAGGCCAGCCTGGT
>NW_008354223.1:80550-84128 GCF_000622305.1 Nannospalax galili | reverse complement strand
TGATTACTTCTACACCAAGGTGCAATTTTTCTCTGTGTTTAGATATGTTTATATAGAATAAACATTTTTGAAGTCTATGTAAAATATCTCTAAACCTTTAAAGGAGACTTGGTTATTTAAAACCTGCTTCAAGGCTTGAGGTAAAATCTTAATTGCTTTGTAAATTTGTTTATGAATATTGTTAAAGGGGTTGTGAAATTCTAAGCAGGGTTATAGTACAGTTGTCCTTCAGTGATTATGCTGGAGGTTGGGTGACAGTTGCTTCTCTTTACCTTGTGTTTATACAGTTTCCTTGATAGACCACTCTCTGAACTATAAGGTCTATCTGGGAACTTAAAGCACAATATGTACATGAATAATATTGACTCATTTTATTATCTTATATAATAAGATGATGCTGCACAGTACTCTTCTGAGTCAAAGAACTACCATCTTCTTGACCTCAGCTGTGCCTGCTTATAAAAGGTTATCACAATTAGGCTTACCGGCAGTTGTTATTTCTTCATTAAAGGAGAGATAATCTCACCTGAGTATCCAGCCATTCTTCCCAGCCAGCTGTATATATTTCTGCCCTAATTGCAAATGGTCTCCTGAATCTGAAAAGAACTACAGTAGTAAAGATTTATATATAAAGATTAAAATGACGGGATATTTCCAGAATAAAAGGGATAATAAAATTCATTTTAAACAAACTTATTAAAGGATCGGAACATGTTTATGAAGATACAGAGTTGTTAACTTTTAGCCCACTCTTGACTTATACTGCACACTGGGTTAGAGATTTGGATTAAATGGATGCAGACAAGAATTGGGTTACCTATGTATTATATAAGTGTTACTTTTGGCACTTTCTTTTGCCCATAACAAGAATGATTTGGCTCAAGAACACCTAGGTCTACCTCCTTGAACCAGATGTATGCAATCTAGAAGAAAACAATTTCGGTGAAGCTTGGTCTGAATTTTAATTTACTTCCTGTCTATAGGTATGTGATATGATGCCTCCTTTCCTTCTAAAAACTGTAAATCAGGGTATGGGAAACTGGATATAGAAAGCTCAAAGGAGACTGCTTCTATTTGTAATAGAACAGCCTTCATTTGAGACAGACTTAAGACATTCCTGTTTTAAGGTCCCTTTCCTGGCTGTGCCTAGTTAACCTGTGATGGTAAATCTCTTTCACTCAATGTTTATTGAGAACGTTTGGGTTTTGTTCAAACTTTATCTATATATTACACAGTAATTAAAGGTACCAGGCTGGTGCAACTGACCTTCTTGGATGGTTAATAACCATACTTAAAGGCCCATTCTAATCTGGACAAAGGGAAGGTAGACAGTGTCCCAGGGGACTATGGGAATCTCTTGATATGTCCTGTAACTGTGATGAGTCACCTGTCCTCTTGTTCAGGGAGGTCATGGAGCAAACTATATAAGGAAAACTCACAATACAATAAAGCGACCTTTGACAAGTGGACTTGCTTGGGCTCCGTCTACTCTTTCTCGCCCGTTTTTCCTTTCAGGGAGTGGTCCCCCTCGAGCTTTACCTGTACAGGGTCCCCGCAGGTGGGGGCAAGTGGCGCCTAAACATGGGGCTCGAGGTACGGACCCTCGCCAGACAGAGATGGTAGAAGACAGACCCGGGTACGCATTTGAGGACGGCCTCCGACAAAGTGAAAGTAACTACACCGGATCGCTGCCTCGTTTGATCTGCACTCTCACCGCTCATGAGAAGCTGCTGATCTGAGGTAAACAGCTTAAATTACCCACAGGGGTTTTAGCGCAGACCAAGGAGGCTGCACTGGGGGCGTGGAGAAACATCCCAGCAAAAGGCAGCCTCATGACACCCCTAACTAAAATAGTTCAAGGCTCTCAAGAACCCTTTAGTGAGTTTGTGGGCAGGTTACAAGAGGTAGCTGAAAGAGTTTTGGGTCCTGAAGATGACAATGACAAGTTTATTAAACAACTTGCTTGTGAAAATGCTAATTCTGCTTGCAAATCTGTCCTTAAGGGACAAGCCAAAAATAAGTCCTTGAATGAATTAATCAGACTTTGTGCTGACATAGACTCTTTTTCTCATAAGATTACTCAAGGCATAAATTTGGCAATTGGTGCTGCTCTTCAGACAACTAGAAGGCCCACCCTCCCTAAAAAATGTTTTAAGTGCAGACAACGTGGGCATTTTGCAAAAAATTGTACTGAAACTCAGAAAGTAGGAGGGACTCCTACTCCCCCTGACAATATGCCTAATACGGTCTGTCCTCATTGTAAAAAGGGAAGACATTGGGCTAGTCAATGTCCCTCTAAGATGGACATCTCCGGCAATCTTCTTCATCCCGTCCAGGGAAAAGGCTGGAGGGGCCCTCTTCAGGGGGCCCCGAAAACTATCCGCTTCCAGCCAGCCCTGGAGACTACTCACAACCCTGTCCTGGGCCTAACCAATCCCCCTCCCTCCAGCGAGCCACACCAGGAAGCGCCGGACTGTTATAGCTTTAAGAGATGTTCTTTCTTTGCAAAAAGAGTTTGCAGAGCTCAACTCAGAGCTCTCTTCCCTACAAAAGGCTGTTACTAAAACTGTTTTTGCAGCTCCTTTGCCACGAGCTGCTGGAAAGACTAAGTTCAAGTCTGCCAAAACTAGGGCCCTTGCCTTCCCTGTAATCACTAGGCAGGTGGCCAGAGAAGGCCTCTCCTCTGTAGAAGAGTCAGGTAGTGACAGAGAAGAGCCTAGAGACTCTGATAATGAGGAGGGGGGGGAGGCACAAGAAGAGGGTGAGGCTGCTCCGGAGCAGGTTCCTGCTCCCGCCCCTTCAGGGCATAGTAGGCGCTCTACTATACCCTCAGATGTTGAGTATAAGCGCCTCAAGTTTAAACCTCTTAAAGAATTAAATAATGCAGTTAAGAACTATGGCCCCAATGCCCCATTTACTGTATCCATGCTTGAGACCCTGTCCAGTGGCGGGTACTTTACACCAGGAGAATGGCTTCGGGTGGCTCAGATGGTCCTCTCTCATGGACAATTCTTATCCTGGAAAGCTGACTACCTTGATCGCTGTCAGACTATAGCCAGCAGAAACCCATGGGACCCTCGGGCCCCTGAAGCCACCTGGACTTTAATAAGTTTGCTGGACAAGGAAAATATATCACCGAGGGCCAACAGCTTAAATTACCCACAGGGGTTTTAGCGCAGACCAAGGAGGCTGCACTGGGGGCATGGAGAAACATCCCAGCAAAAGGCAGCCTCATGACACCCCTAACTAAAATAGTTCAAGGCTCTCAAGAACCCTTTAGTGAGTTTGTGGGCAGGTTACAAGAGGTAGCTGAAAGAGTTTTGGGTCCTGAAGATGACAATGACAAGTTCATTAAACAACCTGCTTGTGAAAATGCTAATTCTGCTTACAAATCTGTCCTTAAGGGACAAGCCAAAAATAAGTCCTTGAATAAATTAATCAGACTTTGTGCTGACGTAGACTCTTTTTCTCATAAGATTACTCAAGGCATAAATTTGGCAATTGGTGCTGCTCTTCAGACAACTAGAGGGCCCACCCTCCCTAAAAAATGTTTTAAGTGCGGAAAACCTTGTCATTTT
>NW_008354223.1:65778-77587 GCF_000622305.1 Nannospalax galili | reverse complement strand
TTTGACCAACTTCTTCAACCCCTTCTAAATACAAACTGTATATAAGGAAAGCTTGCAGTTCAATAAAGCAGACCCTTGACAAGTGGACTTGCTTGGGCTCCGTCTCCTCTTTCTCGCCCGTTTTTCCTTTCAGGGAGTGGTCCCCCTCGAGCTTTACCTGTACAGGGTCCCCGCAGGCAGGGGCATTTGAGTTTTGTTCAAGCTTTATTTATATATTACACAGCAATTAAAAGTGCCAGGCTGGTGCAACTGACCTTCTTGGATGGCTAATAACCATACTTAAAGGCCGATACTAATCTGGACAAAGGGGCTTAAAGGACAGTTTTGTTCCTTGCCCTGGAAGATTGGGTGGTCCCCCTCGAGCTTTACCTGTACAGGGTCCCCGCAGGCAGGGGCATTTGAGTTTTGTTCAAGCTTTATTTATATATTACACAGCAATTAAAAGTGCCAGGCTGGTGCAACTGACCTTCTTGGATGGCTAATAACCATACTTAAAGGCCGATACTAATCTGGACAAAGGGGCTTAAAGGACAGTTTTGTTCCTTGCCCTGGAAGGTTGGCAGTGTCTGAGGGTACTATGGGACTCTCTTGATATGTCCCGTAACTGTAATGACTCACCTGTCCTCATGTTCAGGGAGGTCATGGAGACCCCACCAGAGGGACTCAAAACCAGTGTCGAGTCTACACAGAGGAGGATCAACAAAAAGGAAATATTCCCTCCATGCTTCCAAGTAAAGCCCAGGTCGAGCAGGACCTTTTGACTTATCTTCAGGTAGATGGAACTGGTAAAATAAAAGGCCTAAGAGGCCAGAGGCTCCTCCCAAGCCCATGTGACCTGTGAGGACCAGATCCTCAACCAACCTTGAAATAAAAGTAAACTGGTTTATTTGGGCGAACTGTATGGTCTTGAACACCTAAACAGAAAGTATAACCAAAAATTAAAATAATCAATATATTTCTTTAAGAGTCCAAAGGATTGCATTTCCCAGACATTAGACTTAAGTCCAGGTAAAATGTTATTTAGACAATTATTTCTCAGTAGTGATTTTATTCTTAACAAGAAAATGCTGCTCAGGTGTAAGACTTCAGTTCTTGGTCTCCAATACTATAGTGCCCACCTGCAGCTACTATTCTTCTAAAATGATGGCTAAATTTATTTTCTCTCCCTGTCTAGAAGACTGATTCTAGTCACTCCAGCAGTTATCAGAGTGCCTGGAAACAAATCCTGAGTTCATCACTCTCGAGTCCAGTCTTGGCAGCTCAAAGAAAACTGAAGAAGAACACAATAGATGGATGCGTTTAGAACCCCTCATCAAGAAATTCCAATGGACTTTAATTTGGACATTTAAATTTTTCCCTGTTATGATTTTTTCTGATTCCCTGTCTAGAACTTCTAATGCTAACTATTCTTGCCTTTACTTCTTCATGTCTCCTAGGCATTGGTCAAGGACTTTCTTTTCTCCCTACAGTTAAAACTTAATGTAATTTGAGAGTCTTTTAGATAGGCCCACTGAAGGGGTACCCCAGCTGCTACACCCTGTGTCCCTGTTCAGCATGGAAGAAGACAGAGTGGTCTGTGTCCCGATTCTCCATGGGCAAATTGGGTTACCTCTTCAAAGTAATAAAAATAAAAGGTAAAAACTAGACAGTTTTAAAGTAAAGACTCCAAAAGAAAAAATGACCAGTTTCTTTCTCAACTGAAAGCTGGAAAATTCCTTAGGTCTGCCAGCCAGCTTATCTCTAAGACTGAAGATGCCAGAACCATAAAAAGGAGGCTTATGTATGGCTCTTGGTGAACAATGTTGTTTCTATGCTAATCATCCTGGGATCATTCAGGAAAGCTTGAGTCTGGTCAAACAAAGAATTAATGACAGAGAACTACGCTGTACAAATAATCAAAATTGCTATAAATTCTTGTTCTCTTGGTCCCCCTGCTTTTGGCAGGACCAGTGCTTTTCCTTCTGCTTGTCCTTACCTGTGGTCCTTGCCTTCTAAATACAGTTGTTAAGTTTATTAACCAATGTACTAATTCTGTAAAACTTATGGTGCTGAGAAGTCAATATGAATAATTAAGACCAATCTCCCCTCACTAAATATTGATCTTCAAGGATTTGAAGACCCTCAAACACGAGTGGGGAGTGTTACAGGCTGGCACCTTGCTGACCTCGCTTGACTTCTGTAATTTCCCTGTTTTTGCCCTTCAATATTTTTGATATGAATTGAATCATCAGCCTAACTTTTTCAGCTGAGGTAAAAGGGTTGTTTTCCTGGGATTTAATGTTTAATTCTTTTGAAGTAACATTCATTGAGTTCCTATTCTATCACAAAAGGTATTTTTAAAAATCAGCAAACCTTGACCTGTAGAATGGATGCTTGGAAACTAACTGACCATAGTGTTGAGATTTTATCCATAAGATTTTTCTCAAGATTTCCTGTTATGCTGTAGTTTGTGTAAGCCTTGCTAAATTGCTAACCACAAATTTCTGCTTTGGTTCCGAGCTGGCTTGCTTGCCAAAGGTCATAGAAGACCTATAAAAGGACTCTGCTGTTTTAACTTGGCTGCTTTTCTCCTACTCCCATGGAGAGTAAGTTTGGCCTGAGTGCAATTGTAATAAATGTTTACCTTGCTGCATCTCTGTCTCTGAGACTGTCTCCAAGACCACAACACGGACAATACACTCACACACATAGAATAAAAATAATAAATTAAAAAATATTTTAAAAAGAGCCAATGCAATCCCCATCAAAATTCCAATGCAATTTTTTCATAGAAATTGGAAAAACAATTTTAAAATCCATATGCAAGCACAAAAGACCCTGACACACAAAACATCCTGAATAACATATTTGGAGGTATCACCAGATACGATTTCCCTTATATTAGAGAAAGATTTCCCTTATACTACAGAGTCATAGTGATATAAACAGCAGGGTACTGGCAGAAGAACAGACAAGATCAATGGAATAGAATCAGGATATACATCTATTCAAATACAGCCGCCTGAATTTTGATGAAGGTGCCAAAAACATACATTGGAGAAGACATTATCTTCAACAAATGGTGCTGATCAAACTGAGTAAGAATGAAACTTGATCGTTCTCTCTGACTCAGAACACAGATCAATTCCAAGTGGATCAAAGATTTCAATATTTGACCTGAAACTCTGAAACTTCTAGAAGAGCAAGGAGTGCACTTTAGGATAAAGGTTCAGATTAGTGCAACTCTCACACTTCATTAGAGAAGTTTCTCTGTGCAGTGTAAGGTGGTTAATGCAGAAACTCACAATTTATTAGAGAATAATTTTCAATGGAGTCATAAGCCACAAATGGGCATTTATATCACACTCCTACCCCACAGCTTAGGGTCCATAGAGAAAGAGGGGGTAGAAAGACTCTAAAAGCCAGAGGCTGAAGAGAACTGGAGCAAAACAGCATGTTCTGAACTTTACAGGACTTCTGCACTCATGAACCCACAACACTGATTGCCTGCAAATGATCTGCACAAGGTTAAGTCAGTTAATATTCTAGCATGCAGTGGGGAGGGGCTTGGGACCCCCCCCCGACCCCTAATGGAGGAGCTATACACACTTGATGACTCTGAGAGAGGGAGAGTCAATTTTGTTTTGTATTTTTAATTTTTATTTTTATGTATATGAGTGTTTTACTTGCATGCAAGTGTACCCATGTGTGCAATGCCTGCGGAGGCCAGAAGAGGGCATCAGATCCCCTAAAACTGAAGTTGGGTGTGGATGGTGGGAACTAAACCCCAGTCCTTTGCAAGAGCAGCCAGTGTTCTTAACCGCTGAGTCATCTCTTCAGCCCCAGTCAGTTTTCTTTAAGGATGTGGCTACAGGTAGGCTGACCATGCTCCAGGGAATGGCCTCACATTCTAGAACACATGCACAGCATAAATTGGATTTGATGATGTGGGGGATATGAACAGGTGGGGATGGATCTGGAAAGAGTTGGGGGGGTTGGTGGTGAATATGATTAAAATACATTGTATAAAATTCTCAAATAATTAATTAAAACAGTTTAAAAATTAATTTAAAATTACCTTTTTCATATGTATGCTATATATGTATTTATGTTTTATGTTTGAACATGTGGGGGTTGTAGGCTGATGTTGTGTGTCTTGTTCAAAGACTTTACATAAGTTTTGAGACAAGGCCCCTCATTGAACTTGGAACTCATGGATCTGGCTAGTCTGGCAGACCAGAAAACCCCAGGGATCCTCCTATCTCTGCCTCTACAGTGTGGGGATTGCACTTTCTATGCCTATGCTGGTGATCCAAGCTCAGATCCTCATGTAGCAAGTGCTTCACAGATAGCCATCTCCGCAGACCCAGGATCACCTGCCTTTAATGAAATATTGGAAAAATCATCCACGGACTGGTTGGTAGTATCTGTGGCACCTACATCCATAGTAACCCACAGTTTAGCTTTCTACATGAGTTGTTTTCCTCCACACAATGGATGTAGTTTTGTTGTCTACATATATCACCTGCTGGTAAACAGTAGACCCCATACAAATCTGAACATGCACTGTGATAACATTTATGAAAATAGCGCGGCAGTGTGGAAATTTATGTGTATTTAGCGAATGTATGTATTTTTGTACTATATCCATGCACATATATTTAAACCTAAACACATTTGTTGTATCATTTAATTAATCTACATTTTACATTTATACAATATGATAAAATATATTTTCTTAGTACTCAATTTGATGTCAATCCAACCAAATCTCTTTTAATATTATTTTAATTAATTCAAGACTATTAACTGCAGATGGCTTCATTCTCCCATTCTCTGGTGGTAAGCCAAAAGACAATTCTGATTCTAACTCTACTCCTGGGGTATCATCCACAAGAGACTGTCACCTTGCTGTGGATTGTAACCTCTGACCCTCTCACGATCAGTCTGCCCAAGTCTAACCCTTGCCCCTTTAATGAACAGTGTGGTGATAGGGTAGGTCTTAGTGTTCTATACTTTTAACTGACCTTTCACATTGCAGAAGGTAAGAAAAATCTGATACTGCTACTTAATAGCCAGTCCAATGAAGTCTTTATTATTGTAATGCTGAACACGTTGCTTTCAAGGCATTGACACCTAAACACTGCCAGAAGTATCAAATGGCTTCTCATTAATAACCATTATATTAATCACTGTTGCCCAGAACCAGATGCTGACTGCGAAATCCCCTGGTGGAAATTGCTATAATCGTTCAAACTACAGGAATGAATATTTTTCAGCATAATTATTGCTGTCGTCTTACTGAAAAATATCCCATTAGATGGCAGCTTTTAGTTACGTAAATTGTGTTGATTAATTTTTAATTTCCAGCATTTATATGACATTGCACAAGTAAAGATCTTTGATAATTTAAATGGTTAGCTGAGCAATTATTAAAATAACTCACAGCAATTCAAACATTCATTTACTTTCTAGAAGTGCCATACATCATTAACTCCTGATTAAAACAAAGTTTGGGAAATTGCAAGAGCTGAACTGATCACTAAAATATGTATTTCAGGGTTTCACTCTCTCTTTTTTCTTACTTTTCACACCATGTAGTATGCCTCAGCTGCAAAAATGCAAAGAATAAAGCTCTGCTGTAAATGTTTCAGAGCAAGGGCATCTAAACTATCCTGGCATTATAGAATTCAAGCAATGTGTTCAAATATATGTCTCTGCCTCTAGGTGTAAAACATAAATTGTCTATAATACAATAGCATTTAGCAATCTCTGTTCCTCTTTGATCAAAACAAACAAAAGTTCCAGGAGTTATGAATGAAGAATGATTTTCAGCCTTAGATATTTATAATATGCTGTGCTGATATGTCTTCATCTTTATAGAAAGTGTGAACTTTGGGTAACTTCCATTATCTTTATTTGCACATTGCTAAAGTGGATTCATATGCTGTACCAGAGGCTGACATTTCTGAGTGATTTACAATTTCTTCGTGCTTAGAATGTACTAAGTAATAAGTGGTGGCATTCATACTGTGCTTTCTTCATAATTCTTCAAATACATTATTGATCACTAATGATGGGGACCTGTTCTGTGCAACACAAAGGCAATTTTCCACGGTCATCTCTGGACATAGCCTTTTGATGCTAGCAGGAGATATAGGAACCACAGGGTCTATGAATCTGTTACCAGTATAACACAATAGACTGCTTACAATAAACTGGCTTCTATAAACAGAAGAAACATGCTCTAAAGCAATGATTAAAGGTATCAGGCCTAGACCCATCACACAGTCCTTTATCATCATCAGGCGTTAAGTGCTATACATAACTGTGTGCAACACTTTTAAATCACTGTCATAAAGATGGCTAATTTATGCCAGCATTTCTACAAACAGCAAATAATGCATTCCGCTATGAAATTAGGATGGCTACAGGGCCTCTAGCAGCCCACCTTCTATCAAAAGCCTCTTTATTTGTAAGGCACATGGCTGTCCAAGCCATTAATTACACCAAGTTCTACATTTTCATATACAGATATATATCCTTTGATCCTAATATTTCTCTATATTAGCCTTCATAAATTAAAAACAAAGCCAAAAAACCCATCTACATTATTTTTCACCCATTTCCTACCAATTGTTAGGGCTGAAGTAAACAGAATAATGATTTGAGGAGCTGTTCACTTGATATAAAAAGACATGATTGTGCAACATACATAATTGTCTCCAAGTCCCATAGGAACTGGACAAACTTGGGAACTGTGGGCATGACTTCTGGAACAGGAAAGTATGTTTCTATTGTAAACCGCTTGTTTACAATGAAGATAAGCCTACAAAGCCTTAGGCTCCTCTTGTAACCTAAATATATAACTTGAATCCCTCATAACTCTGTGTTCCCTGCCCCTGCCCCAGAACAATGTCTGTGTGTGTGTGTGTGTGTGTGTGTGTGTGTGTGTGTGTATCTTGTGAAAATAGGAAGCACTGCTAGCAGTGAATATTTGTTGGAAGCATCCCATTTATGTTGCAAACAACAGGTGGGATTAGATTGATATCTGTTTGTGGCTGTCTGTGCTGATCTAGGCCAGAAGGGGTCAGAGCCATAAACCTCTGATAAGACAAGTTCCTCTTTTCCTATGTGATGCTGGAGATAGTTTCAATAAAGAGAGAGCAAGGTCATTGTTTGGGAGCACAGCTCTGGGAGAAATCTGAAGGACCAAGTTGTCAGAGCAGTTCTGGCCTGATTCTCAGTTGATGGCTGCTGAGAGTCAGGCTGTGTTTGTTCAGGCATCTCTGTAATGTGGGGTTACACTGTAGTAGGGAATTAGCTAAATCCAGTATAGTGAAATATTCTAAATTTTAAAATGCATATTTCTGGGTATTTTTCTTAAAACATTTATAAATATTTTTAAAACATGAATGGCCAAATAGTACAATGGTTCAAAGCAATTGACAGATTACTTTTTCAAAATTTAATAAAATTTCATATATAAATATTTGATACACTTTTAATAAAGTGAAACTCAGCAAAAGTAAAAGAAAATTTGCATCATGTTTTATTCTCTCAAAAAAAAAAATAGTCACAGCTCAGGTAGAGAATAAAAATAAGTCAGTAATCACAAATGTGCTGGGTTAAATGTTAAAACAGAACCAAAATTGGAATCCTAAGTGAACAAGAAATAAGCTCTTAGCTGCCACCCCAGAACCAGCCTGAGGAAAGGAACAGTTAATTGGACCCTCAAGTAAAAGAACCTCAAAAAAAAAAAATTCCAAGAATAGCATTTAAGGAAAAAAGGAAAAAAATAATATGTAAATGAGCTGAGCAATGAGTGCATGTGATCCCAAGTACCCCAGTCCAGAGGTATTCCAGAAGCTTGATAACTGTCCTTAACTGAATGAATTGCTTATGAACTTTTTTTAAAATGGGAGCAAGGTCCTGGAAGGATAAAACATAGCTTAAGTAGAAAAGACAAATGTGCTTGCTTTAAAATTCTGTTTTTCTGTACATCTTGTGATACTTTTTCTTACCTCATAAGGACTATTTTATGGACTTCCATGCTTTCACAGATTTTATTTGCAAACCATGACAGGGATCACTCTTCTTTTAATCTCCACTCCTCAACTCACCGAAGACTCCTCTGTGTGGTTCTGACTTGTTTGTTCACAGCTGTGCTCCCTTAGCTCTTCCTGGTAATGCTGTGCAGGTGGGCCCTGCCAGATGAAATAAACTCCTGCCCGCTTGAGGCCAACCTATTCCCTCTGTGAGGCTGCCTCCTGCCAAAGTGAGGTGAGCCTCCTCTCTCTGTGAGGTGAGCACCCTCCCTCTGTGAGATAAGCCCATCCTTCTGTGAGGTGAGGCTACTCCCCTTGTAAGGTGAGGCTCCTCTCATAAGCCTCCTCCCTCCTTCTGTGAAGTGAGCCTCCTTCCTCTGTGAGGTGAGCCTCATCCCTTTGAGGGGTGAGTCTCCTCCTCTGTGAGGTGAGCCTCTTTCCTCTGTTAGTTGAGCCTCCTCTCTGTGTAGTGAGTCTCCTCTCTCTGTGAGATGAGCCCCCTCCCTATGAGAGGTGAGGCTACTCCCCTTGTGAGATGAGCCTCCTCCCTCTTTGAAGTGATCCTCCTCTCTCTGTGAGGGGAACCTCCTCCATCTGTGGGGTGAGTCTCAACGCTCTGTAAGGGGAGCCTCCCCTCTCTGTGAGGCAAGTCTCCTCCCTCTGTGAGGTGACCCTCCTCCCTTTGTGAGGTAAGCCTCCTCTCTCTGGGAGGTGAGCCTCCTTCCTCTGTCAGATGAACCTCCTCTTTCTGTGAGGTGAGCATCCTCTGTGAGCTGAGCTGCCTCCCTCTTTAAGTGAGGCTCTTGCCTCTGTGTTGTGAGTCTCCGCCCTCTGTGAGGTGAGCTGACTCCCTTGGTGAGGTGAAAGGAATCCCTCTGTGGGGTGAGTCTCCTCCTTCTGGGAGGTAAGCCTCCTCCCTCTGTGAGGTGAGCCTCATCCCTCTGTGAGATTACCACTCTCCCTTTTTGAGATGAGCCTCCTCTGTGTGGGAGGTAAGCCTAGTCCTACTGTGGGATGACCCTCCTCCCTCTGCGAGGTGACCCTCCTCTCTCTGGGAGGTGAGCCTCCTCCGCCTGTGGGTTGAGTCTCCTCTCTCTGGGAGGTGAGCCTCCTTCCTCTGTGAGATGAGCCTCCTCCCTTTGTGAGGTGAGCCTCCTCTCTCTGGGAGGTGAGCCTCCTTCCTCTGTGAGATGAGCCTCCTCCCTTTGTGTGGTGAGCCTCCTCTCTCTGGGAGGTGAGCTGCCTCCCTCTTTGAGTGAGCCTCTTGCCTCTGTGTTGTGAGTCTCTGCCCTCTGTGAGGTGAGGCTTCTTGCTTTGTATGATGTGCTTGACTCCCTTGGTGAGGTGAAAGGAATCCCTCTGTGGAGTGTCCTCCCTCTGTGAGGTGATGCTACTCTGTGAGGTGAACCTCCTCTTTCTGTGAGGTGAGCTGCCTCCCTCTTTGAGTCAGCCTCCTGCCTCTGTGAGGTGAGCTTCTTCCCTCTGTGAGATGACTCTCTTCCCTTTGTGAGGTGAGCCTCCTGTGTGTGGGAGGTAAGCCTAGTTCCACTGTAAGGTGGCTGCCTCTCTGTGAGGTGAGTCTCCTCTGTCGGTGAGAAGAGACTATTTATCACCTATCTATCTATCTATCTATCTATCTATCTATCTATCTATCTATCTATCATCTATCTATCTATCTATCTATCTATCTATCTATCTATCATCTTTTTATCATCTATCTATCATCTATCTCTATTTTTCTTTTATCAATCTATTTTTCTTTTATCAATCTTCCATCTGTCTATCATCCATCATCTATCTATCATCCATCTATCATCTATCTATCTATCTATCTATCTATCTATCTATCTATCATCTTTTTATCATCTATCTATCATCTATCTCTATTTTTCTTTTATCAATCTTCCATCTATCTGTCTATCATCCATCTATCATCTATCTATCATCCATCTATCATCTATCTATCTATCTATCATCTATCTATCTATCTATCTATCTATCTATCTATCATCATCTATCATCTCTTCAATCTATCTATATATCATTGTGCCACTAAGAAATTTTTTGAATTGACATAACAGGAAGTAAGCTTGGACTAATCCCAGTCTTGGGTAGGCAGACTCTGGCTTTGGCTCAGTCATTCTACCACATGATGGTACGATTTCATTCTTTCTAGCTAGTTCTTCATGAATCATGCAATTCCAGGGATTATGTCCGTGGTCAAAAAGGGAAGATGAAGACAATATCTCCACTGGTCACATTCACGCTTTATACCTTGAAGCAAAATCTTTCCCAGAGGTCTCGGCTGACTTGACACAAGTATAATCATCCAGAAGAATGTCACATGAACCCCATATTCACTGGTTGCTGATAAAGGAAATGTTTAGATTTTCCAGCCTCCTGGAAAGATGTTGTGACTTCTATGGCCTGACAACAAGGGCTGAGAACAGGAGCCATTTTTGTGGTAGATGAATATGCCAGGTTTGAAGGATGTAAATGCTTTTGATAAATCCTTATACCCAAAACAATAGCTTAGACAGTTGTCTCAGTCTGGACAGATGAAGTTCCGAAGTCTTGTCAAATCACAAATACAAGAAATATTTTCATAGGGGGGATGTGTGGCTAAGACAATGTGAGTACATTGTCCAAGCTAATGAACCTGGTAAATGAAATGCTGATTTTCTTTTTTTAATTTATAAATAAATTATTGAGAATTTCATACATTCATATAAGGTGTTTTGATCAAATCCATGCCCAACTCCCTTCCCTCCAACTCCTCCCATATCTCCCCATCAATTTTTCTGATAATGTACTCATTCTTCTTTGATTTATTTTTTTTTAATGGGGCTTTTGGCTACTCTAACATTCACCTGTCTGAAGAGGTAACCCTAAAATCTTTTAAGGATGAGATAAAAGCTCCCTAATATTTTTGACGTTTTTGGTCTTTGGACCAGAGTATGTTGCTAAGAGGCCCAAGGACATTGTGAGTTTTAACCAAGAAACTGGCTACTTTTCTTTGGGGTCTTTACCATAACTGCCTGCAAATTCTTACCTCCTATTCTTATCACACCAACCTCTGAAGAGGTTACCCAAATTGCCAGTAGAGAATTGAGACGTAGACCACTCTGGCTTCTTCCATGCTGAACAGGGACGCAGGGTGAGGCAATTCAGGGGGTCTATCTAAAAGACTCCCACGTCGCATAACTCTTATCTCCAGGAGGAAAAGAAAGTCTTTGAATCATGAATAGCAGATGTGAACGAGAAGGCAAGAGTAATCAGCATTACAAATTCTAGACAGGGAACTAGAAAAAAGTCAGAACAGGGCAATTTTCAAATGTTCATATGAGGGTCCATTGGAATTGCTTGACAATGGCTTCCAAAAGCATCCCTCTATTGGGTTCCTCCTCTTTTTTTTTTTTTTGTCTTCCAACGCTTGACTCTAGAGGGATGGATTCAGGATTTGCTTCCAGGAATTTTGGAATCTGTTGGAGTGGTTAGAATCAGTGCCAGTTCCTTCTCTAAGGCTTCTAGATGGGGAAGAAAACAAATTTATCTATCATTTTAAAACAACAGCTGGTTGTCTCCCTTACCTACAGGTGGGCACTACAGTATTGGAGACCAAGATTTGAAGTCTTACACCTGAGCAGCACTTTCTGGTTAGTATCAAAATCATCAATGAGAAATAATTATCTACATAACTTTTCATATAGACTTAAGCCTAATGTCTGGGAAGTGTAATCCCTTGAACTCTTAAAGAAATATACTGATGACTTTACTCTTTG
>NW_008354223.1:55769-65317 GCF_000622305.1 Nannospalax galili | reverse complement strand
ATATAATTTTTATTTTATGTGTATGAGTGTATTGCCTGCATGTATGTGAGTGCACCCATGTCGTGCAATGCCTCCGAGGTCAGGAGGGCTTCAGATTCCCCTGGAACTGGAGTTAAGGATGGTTCATAACCGCCATGTGGGTGCTGGGAATCAAACCCAGGCCTTCTGCAAGAACATCCAGTGTTCTTAACTGCTGAGCCATCTCTCCAGCCCTCATTTTCTTTTTAAAAAAAAATAATTATGTAGGAGACATAATAACAGTAACATATTTTCCATCTGTTGTGAGACTTCTTTTCCTGGGGATGCTAATCAATGCTTATTCCCTTTCAAGGTTCTAGTGTTGAGTCAATGTTTGATTAAAGTTTTACAGGAGAACCAAGGAATTAATTGAGCTTACTTACCGAGATAACTCAGGGTTGCTGAGGTGTATTTATGACCTGAGGGTATACACACAGGAAAGCCATTACCCAGTATGGATCATACCTTCTCTTCCTAGCCTTCCCCAGATTGTATACTTTTGCCCTCCCCAAATCCTGGAGGCCTTGTGTGATTAGGGTCAAATTACATACAGTAGGCTAGGAAGAGTGGCTGGATAATGCTGTGAGGGTCCAATGAACCTGCTTGTCCCTCCTTTAATGAATGAGCACAACCATCAACAAGCTGAATTGTGATGATGCTTAGTGATCAGGCTCAGCAGAAGTCATGATGATGGTAGTTATTTGATGAAGAAGGGACTGCTGTATAGCATCGTAATAAAAGGACGTGGAAGTTAAAAGGATTTGGTGCTAGGAGCCACATAGGAGGGAGCACATACGTTGTTTGTTTTTCTGAGTCTGTGTTACTTCACTTAGTATAACAGTTTCTAGATCCATCTATTTACCTGAAAATTTCATTATTTCATCTTTCTTTACTGCTGAATAGAACTCCATTGTGTAAATATACATTTTTGTTAACCACTTGTCAGTTGAGGGGCACTTAGGTTGCTTCCATCTCTTAGCTATTGTGAAAAGAGCAGCAATGAACATGGTTGTACAAGTGTCTCTACAATAGGATGAGCCCTTTGGGTATGTGCCAAGGAGTGATAACAGGGTTAAATGCTTGGTTCATTTCTAGTTTTTTAAGAGTTCTCCACACTGTTTTCCATAGAGGTTGCACAAGTTTGCAATCCCACCAGCAGTGAATGAATGTTCCCCTTTCTCCACATCCTCGCCAGCATTTGGTATCATTTGTTCTCTCGATCCTAGTCCATCTGACTGGGGTAAGATGATACATTAGGGTGGTTTAATTTGCATTTCCCTAATTACTAATGATGTACACTTTTTGAGATGTTTGCCATCTTTATTTATCATTTGAGAACTCTGTTTAGATCTTTAGCCTATCTTTTAATTGGGTCATGTGGTTTCTTGATTCTTTCTTTTTTTGAGGTCCTTATATATTCTGGATGTTAAACCCCTGTCAGATGTGTCACTGGTGAAGATTTTTTTTTCCCATTCTGTGGGTTTTCTCTTCACTTTTTTGATTGTTTCTTTTGCTGTACAGAAGATTTTTAGTTTAATGAGGATCCACTTGTTGACTGATGATCTTAATTCCTGAGCAACTACTGTCTGATTTAGGAAATCCTTTCTTATACCTATATTTTATAAATTACTGCCAATATTTTCTTTTAATAGTTTCAGGGTTTCCAGTTTCACTTTGAAGTCTTTGATCCACTTGGAGTTGACTGTTGTGCAAGGCAAAAGATAAGGATCTAGTTTCATTCTTCAGGTGGAGATCCAGTTCTGTCCGCACCATTTGTTGAAGATGTTATCTTTCCTCCGTTGTGTGTTCTTGACACCTTTGTTGAATATCAGGTGGCTGAAATTGCATGTACTCAGGTTTGTATCTTTAATGATGTTCCATTGATATATGTTTCTTTTTTTTTGAGCCAGTACCATGGTGTTTTTATGACTATGGCTCTGTAGTATTCTTTGAGATCTGGTATAGTAATACCCCAGCATTGCTCATTGTGCTCAGGGTTGCTTCTGCTATCCAGGGTCTGTTGTGCCTCCATGTGAATTTAAAGATGGATTTTCTAATTCTGTGAAGTATGTCATGGGGATTTTGGTTGGGATTGCATTGAATCTGTATGTTGCTTTTGGTAGGATGGTCATTTTACAATATTAATTCTTCCAATCTATGAACACGGGAAGTCCATCCATCTCCTGGTGTCTTTCTCAATCTTTTTCTTTAACGATTTAAATTTTTCATTGTAGAGATCTTTGGTGCCTTTGGTCAGATTTATTCCAAGATATATATATATATATATGTACTCTTTCTCCAGTTTCTTGTTATTGGTATATAGAAAGGCTACTGATTTTTGTAGATTGATTTTATAACCTGCCATTATACTGAACATAGTATCATATCATCTGCAAAAAGTGATAGTTTGACCTTTTCTTTTCCAATTAATACTCCTTTAATTTCCTTCTCCTGTCTTATTGCTGTAACAAGTGTTTCAAGAACCATGTTGAAAAGGAGTGGAGATAGTGGACATCCTTGTGTGGTTCCTGATTTTAATGGAAATGGCTCCAGTTTTTCTCCTTTTAGAATGATGCTGGCTGTGGGTTTGTTATATATGGCTTTAATTATGTTGAGGTATGTTCCCTCCAGTCCAATTCCCTCTAGGACTTTGAACAGAAATGCATGCTGAATTTTGTGAAAAGCCTTTTCTTCATCTATTGAGATGACAATGTGGTTTTTGTCTTTGAGTCCATTTATATGGTTAATGACATTTATTGATTTGTGTGTATTGAACATTCCCGGTATCTTTGGGATAAAGCCTTCTTGATCATGGTGAGTGATCTTTTTGATGTGTGTCTGTATGCAGTTTGCAAGTATTTTATTGAGAATTTTTGCATCTATGTTCATTAAGGATATGGGTGTGTAGTTTCCTTTTTTGGTTGTGTCTTTACCCGGGTTGGGTATTAGAGTGATGCTGGCTTCATAGAAGGAATTTGGGAGTTCTCCCTCTGTTTCTTTTGTTTTGAATAATTTAAGTAGTATTGGTTGGAGGTGTTCCTTAAATGTCTGTTAGAATCCTGCTGTAACTCCATCTGGGCCTGGGGTTTGTTTAGTTGGGAGGCTTTGTATTACTGTTTCAATTTCCATATATGTTATAGGTCTGTTTAAACTGTTGATCTCTTGGTTTAACTTTGGAGGTTCCCATGATTTCAGATATCCATTCCTTTTAGACTTTCAGATTAAGTAGCATATAGGTGTTTAAAATATTCCCTTATAATGCTCTGCATCTTTTGGATGTCTGTTGTGATGTTTCCCCTTTCATCTCTGATTCTGTTGATTGGGATTCACTCTTTCTTTCTTTGGGTTAACTGGGCTAAGGGTCTATCTTGTTCAGCTTTTCAAAGAACCAGCTCTTAGATTCATTGAGTCTTTATATTGTCTTTCTTTTTATTTCATTAATTTCTGCTGTGATTTGTTATTTCTTCTCCTCCTGGGTTTGGGTTTCATTTGTTCTTGCCTTTTCAGTGCCTTGAGTAGCTGTGTTAGGTCATTTATTTGGACTCTATTTAATTTTATAATGCAGTCACTTAGAGCTATAAACTTCCCTCTTAGGACTGCTTTTAAAAAGTGTCTCAGTGGTGGTATTGTGTTGTATTGTCCTTTTCGTTGAATTCCAGTTCTTTTATTTCTTTCTTAATTTCTCCTTTGACCCGCTCATTGTTTAGGAGTTTGTTGTTCAATCACCATGAGTTCGTGTAGTGAAAAAGGCTTCATCCAGTGTTGATTTTGAGATTTATTGCTTTGTGGTCTGATAGAAAGCATGGAATTATTTCAATATTTTTGTATTTGTTGAGGTTTGCTTTGTGGCCCAGTATGTGGTCAGTTTTTGAAAAGTTCCATGAGGTCCTGAGTAGAAAGTGTATTCTTTGGTGTTTGGGTGGAATAATCAAAAGATGTCTGTTAGGTCCATTTGATGTAGGGTATCATTTAATTCAGATGTTTCTCTGTTTATTCTTTATCCAAATTACCTGTCTCATGGAGAAAGTGGGGTATTGAAGTCCCCTACTATTACTGAGTTGGGGTTAACCTGTGTCTTAAAGTCCTGTAGTGTTGTCTGTATGAATTTGGGTGCACCCAAATTTCATGCATATATGTTAAGAATTGTAATATCTCCTTGGTTAACTGTTCCTTAGGTCAGAATGAAGTGACCATCCTTATCTCTTCTGATTAGTTTTACTTTCCTTGAAGGTGAGATGGTTTTCTTGCAGACAGAAAAGAGATGGATTATGTTTCTTTTTTTTTAAATTTTTACAAAAACTTTATTGAGAATTTCATACATGCATATAAGGTGCTTTGATCAAATCCATGCCCACTCCCTCCCACTCCAACATTCCCAAAGAGGTCACCCTAAAATCTTTTAAGAATTAGATACAAGCTCCCAAATACTTTTGACGTTTTTGGCCTTTGGAAGAGAGTATGTTGCTAACAGGCCCAAGGACATTTTGACTTTTAGCCAAGAAACTGGCTACATTTATTGGGGTCTTTTTACCCTAACTGCCTAGCCAATTCCTACCTCCTATTCTTATCACGTCATGCTCTGAAGTGGTTACCCAATTTGTCAATAGGGAATAGAGATGCAGACTGCTCTGGCTTCTTCCATGCTTAATAGGGATGCAGGGTGAGGCATTTGGAGTATCCCTTCACTGGGCCTATCTAAAAGATTCCCAAATTGCATAATTCTTGTCTCTAAGGGCAGAAGAAAGCCCTTGAATCATGAATAGGAGATATGAAGGAGAAGTAAAGGCAGAAGTAATTAGCATTACAAGTTCTAGACAGGGAACTAGAAAAAAGTCAGAACAGGACAATTTTCAAATGTACATTTGAAAGTCCATTGGAGTTTCTTGACAAGGGTTTCCAAAAGCATCCCTCTGTTGGGTTCTTCCTCATTTTTCTTTTGTCTTCCAAGGCTGGACTAGTTGGCTGGGAAGAGTTCCTGGATTCTCAGGTGAGGGTCCAGTGACCCTGCTTGTCACTCCTTTAATGAATGAACACAACCGTCCACAAGCTCAGTTGTAACTATGTTTAGGGATCAGGCTCAGTGGAAGTCATGATGATGGTAGTTATTCCCTGTGGAAGGGACTGCTGTATAGCATCATCTTATTAAAAGGACCTGGAAGTTAAGAGGATTTGGTGCTAGGATCCACATATGAGGGAGAACATACATTGTTTGTTTTTCTGAGTCTGTGTTCCTTCACTTAACACAACAGTTTCTAGATCCATCCATTTACCTGCAAATTTCATTATTTCATCTTTCTTTACCCCTGAATAGAACTCCATTTTGTACATATACCACATTTTTGTTAACCACTCATTAGTTGAGGAACAGTTAGGTTGCTTCCATCTCTTAGCTATTGTGAAAAAAAGCAGCTACAAACATGGTTGTACAAGTGTCTCTACAATAAGATGAGTCCTTTGCATATATGCCAAGAAGTGATATAACTGAGTCATATGGTAGGTTCATTTTCAGTTTTTAAGAGTTCTCCACACACTGTTTTCCATAGAAGCTGCATGAGTTTGCAATCCCACCAGCAGTGAATGAGCATTCCCCTTTCTCCACATCCTCACCAGCACTTGGTATCATTTGTTCTCTTGAATCTAGCCAGTTTGACTCAGGAAAGGTGATACCTTAGGATAGTTTTAATTTGCATTTCCCTAATTACTAACAATGTTGAACACTTTTTGAGATATTTCTTAGCCATCTTTATTTCTTCCTTTGAGAATTTTCTGTTTAGATCTTTAGCCCATCTTTTAATTGGGTCATTTGGTTTCTCGATACTTTGTTTTTGTTTTGAGTTCTTTATATATTCTGGATGTTAAAGCTCTGTCAAATGTGTCACTTGTGAAGATTTTTATCCCATTGTGTCAGTTTTCTCTTCACTTTTTGATTGTTTCTTTTGCTGTACAGAAGCTTTTTAGTTTTTTGTTTTGTTTTGGGTTTTTTTTTTGGTCTTTTTGAGACAGGGTCTCCTAGCTGGCCTGGATTCGCTATGGAGACCAGGATGGCCTTGAACTCACAGAGATTTGCCTGCCTCTGCCTCCTGTTTGCTGGGATTAAAGGCGTGCAACCACTACGCCTGGCAGAAGCTTTTTAGTTTAATTACATC
Source organism: Nannospalax galili (assembly GCF_000622305.1). NCBI lineage: Eukaryota > Metazoa > Chordata > Mammalia > Rodentia > Spalacidae > Nannospalax > Nannospalax galili. Next base: position 59,153 of record NW_008354223.1, on the reverse strand, counting down.
CCACTTATTCTGACTTTAATTCTTGAGCAACTTCTATCTGATTTAGAAAATCCTTTCCTACACCTATATCCTGTAAGTTTGTAAGTTACTTCAACATTTTCTTCTATTAGTTTCAGGTTTTTCAGTTTCACTTTGAAGTCTTTGATCCACTTGGAGTTGACTGTTGTGCAAGGCAAAAGATAAGGATAATATTCTGGATCTTTTGGGTGTCTGTTGTAATGTTTCCCCTTTCATCTCTGATTTTGTTGATTGGGATTTGCTCTTTCTTTCTTTTGGTTAACTGGGCTAAGAGTCTGTCTATCTTTTTTGGCTTTTCAAAGAACCAGCTCCTAGATTCATTGATTCTTTGGATTGTTGTCTTTGTTTCTATTTCATTAGTTTCTGCTGTGATTTTTGTTATTTCTTCTTTTCTGCTGGGTTTGGGTTTCATTTGTTCTTGCATTTTTATTGCCTTAAGTTGAAATATTTATTTGGGATCTTTCTAATTTTATAATGCAGGCACTTAGAGCTATAAACTTCCCTCTTAGGACTGCTTTTAAAAAGTGTCTCAGTGGTGGTGTTGTGTTGTATTGTCCTTTTCTTTGAATTCCAATAATAATTTTATTTCTTAATTTCTCCTTTGACCCACTCATTGTTTAGGAGTTTGTTGTTCAATCACCATGAGTTCGTGTAGTGACTAGGGCTTCATCCAGTGTTGATTTTGAGCTTTATTGCTTTGTGGTCTAATAGAAAGCATGGAATTATTTCAATATTTTTGTATTATTTGAGGTTCACTTTGTGGCCCAGTATGTGGTCAGTTTTTGAAAAAATTCCATGAGGTGCTGAGTAGAAAGTGTATTCTTTGGTGTTTGGGTGGAATAATCAAGATAGCTGTTAGTGGTGGCTCCAAGAGTTCCGTGGTTCTTGGCAAGAGTGCTGTTTGACAAGTACCAGCCAAAAGCCGATGGCCGCTGCTCTTTTGGTGGATATCCCTTCCCCAATCACTCCTGGTTTTTGTAATTTGTATAACCTTCCCTTCTTTAAGTATTCTTATAACCAGCTCTGGTGATGGAATGGATGTAATGGGAAACTAACCAGGGAAATCTCTGCCTTTAGCAGAATTATTATGTTACTGAAACAAAACGAAAGTAAAAATACTTTAAAGTAAATTCTAAATTCATAGTGGGAAAGTGTAATGACACATACGCATCATAGGGAAAAATGGGCTGAAGTAATGGGAGATCAGGAAAGAGCAAATACAGACCACAAACCAGAGCACAGGACTGCAGCACACATTAAATTTGTGATTAATAAAAGGCTTGGTTTCCCCCAAAAGGAAAAGATAGGATGCAATCTTTAGAGGCCCTGCTGCCTTTTACAGGAGTTTATGATTTTAACCCTGAATGAGGAGCTATTGAAACTAAAGTTTGGAAAAACTGTTTGGCTTAGAGAAACTCCCTCTTGGATTGAAAGATTAGCTAGGTCAGTAAAAAGCTGGCAGTGCATGACCTCTGGAAAAAATTGCCTATTCTTTTACAGAGACAAAAAGTGGTTCAAAAAGCCCTTAAAGATAAATGACAACAAAATAATAAGGATATTTAAAAAGAAAAAAATAATAATATGACTCAAAGAATACAAAATGTTCAGAAAGAGATAGCAAAAGGGAGAGGAAAAAAGATAAATTGGAAAATTGACTAGACAATAAATAAAAAGATTTGGTTGTTCCCATTCCCATGAGAAAAATAATTTTCTCAAATATACATGCTGACTTGTAAATATTAAATTCAAAGAAGAAAAGGGCAAATGGGGACAGGCTGTCTCACACTTCTATGGTAAAATGGAAACCACAAGGCTATAAAGAAAACAATAAAGGTATTGCTTGGCTATGTTAAGAAAAGGTTAATCTTTGAACTTTGTACTTTTTACTTTCCATTTACTGTGATTACTCAAAAGCATTATGCACTGAGAAATATTGTGCAAACTTATGCTTTGATTTATGGTCTGATGCTTTACTGTTATTATAAGCTTTCTAAGTATAAATAAAGGTAGTGGAAGGCTGCTTTTTCAGAAGAGAAGAAGAAAAAGATATTCGGGCTGACCTCTCCCTAATGGTCAGTCAACAGCCTCTACTAGAACTGCAACTGTGATTTCTGGTACAGCCCTTTCTGCCGCCACTGTTACCTTTACCCCTTCAGGCCCCAGACCCATCTGGAGCTGGACTCCAGCATGTTAGGTCCATTTGATATATAGTATCATTTATTTTAGACATCTCTCTGTTTATTCTTTGTCCAGTTGACCTGTCTAATGGAGACATTGGGGTATTGAAGTCCCCTACTATTCCTGAGTTTGGGTTAATCTGTGTCTTAAAGTCCTGTAGTGTTATTTTTATGAATTTGGGTGCACCAGAATTTGGTGCATATATGTTAAGGATTATAATATCTTCTTGGTTACCTATTCCTTTGATCAGAATGAAGTGACCCTCCTTATCTCTTCTGATTAGTTTTACTTCAAAGCCTACTTTGTCAGATAGTAGAATTGTGATCCCTGCTTATTTCTTAGTGCCATTTACTTGGAATATTCTAATATAACTAATTTATTTGGGAGCTTATTACACAAATTACCTGATTTAGTTTCATAATATTCAATGTGATAAAACACAAGAGATTTACCCAACAGGTAGTGGGTGGAGGTTGAGTTTCAATTTTGTTAGAATAATATTACGTCCTGAATTAACTTTACTTATTCTTTATTTAAAATTAACTTTTGAGGCAACAATAATCAGCATTTCAAAGTTCTTAAATTCACAGTGTGACACAGATGGGGAGGGATTCCAAGGTCACTTTATTTAATGCTAATTTTTCTGATGTGATAACATCATTATAAAAGAAAAGATTCCTTAATGCTAATTTTTCTGATGTGATAACATCATTATAAAAGATAAGATTCCATTAAGAAATAAGATGAGACTATCCTCAGGCCTCTTGGGGTAAGTCTATAGTGCAGCTCTCCGCGCCAGGACTCCCTAAGCGACATTCACCCTTCCATCACGCCCACCCCACCTGCCGTTCTATACTCCTAGTTTGGGTCCTGCGCCATTCCTAGTCTCGGGGCCCCAGACACCTGGGGAACCAATACTGCTTCCTGACCCTTCTCACCCAGAGAAACTCAGTCCCTTTCTTGGGCTCCAGGAGCACCACTTCTGGTCCTGGCCCTGCCCTCACCTCTCTCTGCTTCCCTGGGCCTGCACCACCGGCTAACTCTCCTAGCCTGCACTACTATCCTCAAGCCTCTTGGGATAAGTCTATAGCGCAGCTCTCCGCGCCGGGACTCCCTAAGTGACATTCACCCTTCCATCCCCCCCTCGCCGTTCTATACTCCTAGTTTGAGCCGTACGCCATTCCTAGT
>NW_008354223.1:31909-47911 GCF_000622305.1 Nannospalax galili | reverse complement strand
ATTATTAAAAAAAAAAAGAAATAAGATGAGCAGGTCGCTGGCCCAACTCCTGGATCTTGTGAAGTGGGATGCCTGCACTAGGTTCCACATTGCTTCAGGCTCTTCCCCACAGTCTCATGTGCCATGTTCTGAACCAGTGTTTGGTCATGCTAAATTTCTATGATCCACCATCTACTACTTAACTAATCTTTATAGATTTTGTGGTGATATAAATTTATAAGGAGACAGAACAAATGGGAACATTTCTATGAAAAATTATTGAATATACCTTGTGATGTTCTGCAAGGTGATGATGACTCCATCCTCCCCAAATCACCTCTGGTCAGTCGGGATTCTAGAATCTGACAAGCTCCACCAGAAATCTGTTCTCTGATCCCTGGGAAGAATGTGTGGTTGAAAACTCTAGAAGAGGAGGAGGCTGGCTACAGGAAAGCTGTTCTTTTTTTTTTTTTTTTTTTATATTTTAATTTTACGTGTATGAGTGCTTTGCCTACTGTATTAAAGTGTACCATCTGTGCAATGCCCATGGGGGACAGAAACGGGCACCAGACCCTTGACACTGGATTTATGGATGGTTGTTAGCTGCCATGTGGGTGCTGGGAACCAAACCCAGGTCATCTGCAAGAGCAACCAGTGCTCTTAACCCCTGAGCCAGCTCTCCAGCCCCTCGGATTCCATTTGAACTCTTCCCCACACACTCTAGGTGCAAGTATCCTTGAGTTACCAAGGATACCTAAATTGGTATGAATATTAATTAAAGATGTGTTGACTGGCTTCTACACTCCACCAAATCCTCTGGACTGGTGGATTTTGCAAAGGTTCCAGGCCTGGCTAGTGCACTTTTATCATGAGGAGCTAAATGTTTAGTGTTACTTGAGTGAATGAGCTTCAAACTGGTGGCATCAATACTAAGAACTGTCACTGGACTGTAATTCTCTACTATAGAAGGGCAGCTGATAGTCCCAGAGAAGATGATCTTATAGACTAAAACATCTGAGCACTGAACAGTAAAATCCTTTCTAAACAAATGGACTGAACAGAGCAGTCTGTGTTCTTGACTCCATGGTTATGAGGACAGATTAAGGATTTCAAATGAGAGACTGAGGAGTTGCCAAGCATTAAGTCATGATAAGACTAACATAAAATGGGATTAGAAACTCAAAGGAAGTTTTCCTCATGCTTGGTGCTGGGGTTTCTGTTAGACAGCCCCTAGCTACACACACACACATCCATACACACACATCCATACACACACACATCCATCCACACACACACACACACACACACAGGCACACATGTATTTGAAGCAAGATTACAAAATACCATGTATCCTTATGTCCTTCTCAGACATCCTTATTGTTTTTAAGCTCTTCTTCCTCCATCTCCCGCTGCATTACTCTGCCTCCCTCCTCCAGAGTAAGCCCGCCCAGATAAGCCCCCTGCCCTATTTTTTCCATTTCTCCTTTTATAATGTCTGTGCCCAACTATCCCCATCTTGGGAGTTCCTTCTCATGGTATCGTTCTTCTTTCCTGGCTTCTGTGATTACTTCAGGTTGTATACTCACATCAAAAAATTGGGAGCTCAGATGCACACATAAGGAAGTGTGTTTGTCTTTCTGGGTCTGGATTATCTCATTCTGTGTAATGTTTTCCTGTCCCATCTATTTACCTGAAAATGTAATGGTTTCATTTTTTTTTTTTGCCAGTGTAGTCTAAGAGAGTCCCAAAATAATAGAAACTGTTGTCATTGCTCTTGGTTGCCTCTCAGAACTTGAAGGTCAGACACTACTGCTGAGGATGTCACTCACTTAGGATACAGGAGTTTGAAGAGTCATGCAGGAACTTACCTGTAAACCTTTTTCCTGAGGACTAGCTCTCATAGTATCAGGAAGTACTATATGAGTTGCCAAGAAAGGAAAGCAATCAATAGTCCTACTTAGCTGTAAAGTCTGAAAATCAAAATGTCCTGCCTGGCAAGATATCCAAGTGTGCAATATTAGTACTTTTATCTTGGGCGTAAACACCAGTTGTATAACTGGACTTAAGATCCACTCAATGGGAGAGAATCCAAGCATGGTACTGTAACCCCAGCCAACTACTGGCTGGGGAGGCACAGACCCTAGAGAAGAGCCTACTACCACCAATTTCCTAAGCCCAAATAATTTTTAACTATATTCTAAATATTTATCCTTATACTCATGGATAAATGCAGCTTGCACCACTCTTCAAAGTAGCTTTTTGCAATAGGTGGAGGCTATTACAGAGGTACACAACTGGCCAAAATGCAGAAAGTAAGTAACTGGGTTGATAAATGTACAATGCAATCCCTATACCTCAGGCTCAGGGAACATCAAGGAAGATGGGGTGGAAAGACTGTAAGAGCCAGAAGACCTTGACGCCTATGATCTATTCATGTTTACATAAATATTTTCCAAGTTATACATAAAGGTAATACTCTACAGAAGACTTGAGGTTTAACACACTTGCCCCTTGTATCAGTCTCCCTCATTCCTGGTTCTCTTCTAAGCAATTATTTGCATATTTAGCAGTTACTTTAGATTCTTCTTAGATATAGATTCCAAGAGGAAAAAGGTTTTCTGTGTACTGATTGTAGTTTTATACTGAAAGTTTAGGCTTCTTTAAATGTCTAGCTGTGTTAGTTTGCTCTTTGACATTTAAGAAGGATGCAATCAAATGCTGAGTAAACTGTGGTATTAGAATAGGGTGATTTATGATTTGCTTGGGTGGAAGAAGAGAGAGACTCCAGATGAACTTCAGCTATTCTGAGTAGGAGGGCATGTGAAGGCTCAAGTGCTTAAGTCAAAATCATACAGACCTTGGCCTTATTTCTATTCTTGGGTGTGGCTTCTGCTTTCCAGCCTAGAGGCTCCTCATGGTTCTGTGGGTTTCTTCTTGGCTGGACCCCTGCAGACCTTCTCTAGGCTGCAGCTGGAGCATGCATTCTGTCCCATAACCAGGTGGCTGTCTTGATCTGTTTATATACCCTAGTGGTTTGTCAGTAGTATATGCTGTTAAAAAAACAAAAAAAAACCAAAAAAAGCTATGTTCTACAACTTACAGTTTTAATGTGGATCTGAGGAAGAGAAGAAAACATTCTAGTTATACTGTCTGCTTTCATGGCCCATCTTCATTTTCATGTTACTGGGAACCTGCTAGTGAATAGAGCACACTCTGAAACCATCCACCATGCACACTTTAACCTCTTATAAACAGGAAATCCCTTGGTTCTTAAAGGGCAGTCTAGGGAAATATAAAATCAAGTGTTTTAAAAAAAATCATTATTGCTCTTTGTCTAAAATGCAAGGGTCAAGAAAAAAACCAGCAAGCAGCAGGATCTTGAGGGTGTGCCCAGCAGTTCCAGGAGCAGGAATGTTGCATATAGATCACAGGCAGCACTACAGATTTGGAAAAAGAAGTAGGTCATTGTATTAGTCAGGGGTTCTCCAAAGAAACAGAACTGGTAGAATGAATATATATGTATAGAGATTTATCAGCTTAGCTCACAGAATAGAGTCTGAGTAGTCCATCAATTGCTGCACCACACTGGAGAGGCTGAGAATCTGCAGTTGCTCAGTCCACGAGGCTGGATGTCTCAGTAGTCCCAATCTGGCACTGAAGGTCTGACGAATTCCACGAGATCAGCTAGTCTTCAGTCTACAGCAGCAGGACGAACTCACGAGCAGAGAGAAGGCAAGCAGCAAGAAACCTGGAGTTCTCCTCTGCCATGGCCTTTTATAAGGGCTGCCATCAGAAGGTAACACCCACATTTAGGGTGTGTCTTCCAGCTTCAGATGATCCAATTAAGAAGATCTCTCTCATTTCAGTTAATCCCAGATCCAGTCAAGTTGATACCCAGGATTAGCCATCACAGTCATTTTTAAAAGATTCAGCTTTACATCCCATGAAGTGGATGAGAAAAAACAAAGGAGCAATGGGGAAACACGGGAATGTGAAAATATAGGCATAGGTCAAAGAGCTGTGCTGGATCATGCAATTTATTACCTTTATTCCTAGCTAATTCTGAAATACAAATTCCTAACTATTTCAGAAAATAAGGGATGGCTGGCAAGATGGCTCAATGGTTAAGAGTGTGTACTGCTCTTCTGGAGGATCTGAACTTAGTTCCCAACCATCATATCAGGCAGCTCACAACTGCCTGTACTCCAGTTCCAAGGGATCTAACACCCACTTCTGGCCTCTGATGGCACTGCTTGCTCTCAGGTGCCTATACCAGTACACAGATACACATATACACACATAATTTCAAATAAATACTAAATCTTCAAAATTAAGAGATTACATAACAAAGCTACAAAGAAATTAAGGACTGTAGAATGGAGAAAATGTGCCATTTTCTGTAGTGAACCAAAGTTAGTGAACAAAGGAAGGCACAGCAAATATCAGAGACTCCTGATCAGGGAGTGATGTGATTGATACTTAGGGCAACCATATGAAAGTCCAGTCTCTTCTAAAATTCTGTTTCAAGTTATTTGAATGTTATAAGACCTTACCTGTGAGTCAATAATCCTGGAAAAAATATAGCAGGGTTGTAAGATGTTTGAAAAAATTATTATTTCATGCTGTTATACTTCCTCAGAAAAAAATCTCATTAATTTTATGTCTTTATTGAAGGAATTAAATCCTGTGTTGTGTACTAGATAAACAGTTGCATGAAGGTTAAGTTTCTGAAGGCTAAGATACATTATATCCACGAGAATTCCTTTACCACTTCCTACACATAGATTTTGTTTCCATCAAACACTAATTCTCTCCCTTCCTCCCTCCCTCCTTTCCTTTCTTCCCCTCTTTCTCTCTCTCTCCCTTCCTTATCTTTCTTCCCCTCTCTCTTTCATTTCCTTGTTTTCTTTTTTCGTCTTTTTCTCTTTTTTTTTTTTGTAGTGCTGGGGATTGACTCCAGCACCTCGAGCCTGATAAAGAAACACGCCATCAAAAACCCTCATCCCTAGTCCTCTCTAATATTTGTTTCTTAAGTTTGATTGTAGAAGATCCATTTTAGATTAAAAAGTTAAAAATACAGAGGGTTAATGGTGTCATTTTTTGAAAATATATTAAGTACATTTTAATGGAGTGCTCACAATATCAACATCTTATACTTATGTATTGTGTTACTCTCTTTCAAATTGAAACATTAGGAAAATAAGGAAAAAATAAAGAACACCAACAATATGAAGGACATTTTAATGGAGTGCTCACAATATCAACATCTTATACTTATGTATCGTGTTACTCTCTTTCAAATTGAAACATTAGGAAAGTAAGGAAAAAATAAAGAACACCAACAATATGAAGAACCAAGTTTTATGAGCAAATGTAATTTGAATTCACTATCCAGTTTTACATGCGTAGACCCTTCCGTATAGAAAAAAAAGACTAACCACTGTTTAAGGCACTCTTGAAAATAACCACCCCATGTCCTCCCTCTGCCCTTTTTCCCCATGGTGGTCTTTCACTTCTCCTTTTTCTTTAACAGCACCAGAAATAGTGGGGGGTAGGAAGAAGGGGTAGACAAGGGTATTTTGTGTACAGTTATAGATATGGCCTTTTTGTAGTTTAAGTTTTGAACTGCAGTTTGGTCCTTTGAATCTATTTACACAGATGTTGAGGAAGACGGCTTGTAACCATCTACCACTGGCCTTGTGGTCACCTTTGCCTTCAAGCGATCTCTGGGCGGTACGTTAATAATGACTGTGTTAGACACTCATTTCTAAGATGCAATGTTTTTATTTCACATTGTCTGTTTGGAATGTAACCTAACCCATATTCTTTAGACTCGGGCATGTTTATTTAGTATTATGTGATTAGTTCATTTGGAGACCTGTAGTTTTTCTCATATTAATATCAGTATTCTGTACAATATATAGAAGTTAACACACACTGACTATGGTACTTAATATTTTGAAAATTTTATGATTGAATTTGACATTTAATGTCAACAATTAATACTAAAGAGAAAATAAATCTTACTTCACTAATAGGTTTTAGACTCTGATATTAAGAAAAATATTTTCAGAAGATAATACTGAATAAAATACTAACTGAAATATAAAACTACATAATAACCATTAGTTGAAATATCACTAGCAGCTAATAGAACACTTAGTTTGAGAATTCTATAGTATTGTTGTATTGTATTGGTTACTATATGAGGCCTTACTGGTGATGCAAAGAAACAATTTAATCTTCTGTTTAAAATCTCTCTCTCTTCCTCTGTCTCCCTCTGTCTTTGTATCTCTCTATGTGTCTCTGTTCTGTCTCTCTCTTGAATCTCTCTGTCTCTGTGTCTCTCTGTGCCTTTGTCTCTGTCTCTTTCTGTCTCTATTTCTGTCTCTGTTTCTGTCTCTGTCTCTCTGTTTCTCTCTCTCTCTCTCTCTCTGTGTATCTCTGTTACTCTCTGCCTCTCTCTGTCTTTGTTGCTGTCTGTATCTCTCTGTCTCTGTCTCAACTCTCTGTCTTTGTCTCTTTGTCTCTCTCTGTTTCTCTGTCACCATGTTTCTGTCTCATCTCTCTCTGTCTCTCTGTCTCTCTGTTTCTTAGTCACTGTGTCTGTGTCTCTGTCTTTGTCTCTGTCTCTCTCCTCCTCCCCCCTCTGTTGTTTCTTTCTCTCCCTCCCAGAATGGAACACAATGGGTGGCTGGCTGTGACTTTTCTTATGATGATGTTTTCTGTTGGTTCAGATGCTACAGGAATGCAGATCCTACTGCTATGCCAAAAGCTTCATCCTGCAGGGATTCTCACCTGGCTGTTGTCATGATGCCAGGTTGAGGGCTGAGTGCTGAGCACTAAACTGAACTGCTGGGAAAGTGTGTGCAGGTGTGGCTTCCACCACCCATCAGAGGTGTCCCTTCCCTGATGCCCCAGGAGTCTGAGAAGGTGCTGAACACAGCTCTCCTCCAGGAACTGTTGTCTTCCCGCTCACGGGTCATGTGCACCTCCTTCTGCTGTGCTTATATAACCACAGCTCTGACACCACTCATTTCCTCACCTCTTTACCAGGAAGGAAGCATTGTCTTTGGGTGTCCAGCAGGACCAATCCTCTCTCTCAGCATGGCACTTGTTAGCATAACTACAAAGAATAAGCCCAAACTGGACCTCTGGAGCTTTTGGAAAATAGTATATAGAGACTATGAAAAAGGCACTTTTTGCATTTCTCTTGTCTCATAGTCTAAAATTTCTTCCACTATCGTGTTTTTCAACCTTTGGCGTTCATTATTTGTACATAATTGAAAACTATGCTTAACGCCAAGAAACTTTCATAGCAGCCTTCATTAACACTGTCACATCCAGAGAAATTCTAGTTAACATTTAAAAACTGACTTTGGGACCTGGAGAAATGGCTCAGCAGTTAAGAGCACTGGCTACTCTTGCAGAGGACCCAGGTTCGGTTCCCAGCACACACATGGTGGCTAACAACCATCCGTAACTCCAGGTTTAGGGGATCTGACTCTCTCTTACTGACCTCTGTGAGTATTGATTGAATGACATGGATGCACTTTCATACATGCAGGCAACACACTCATACACATAAAATAAAATTAAAATGATAATTATTACAAAAATAAAAACTCCCTTTGGCTCCAGAAAAACATAAGGAATGAGCAGTTCCAGCTACCTTTGCACAATCTGTGGTTATAACAATTGGGCTGTTTATGATGCCCCTGAAAATAGAATGGGACAACTGATTTATAACATCTCATTCTAAAAGTGCTACAGTCACTAAAATCCTTTATATTCAGCCTACAGAGAACAGAGTGGAAAGTACATGTATCCATAGAGAACGTGGTGCAGGCACAGAAAATAAGATAAAATGAGCAGAAAAGAATGTTTGAATAACGATAAATTTCTTTTACTAAAAGAGATGCACTTGGGGCAGGAGACATGGCTCAGCCATTAAGAGAATGTACCGGACCAGAGTTCATTTCCCAGCACTGTCTTCGTATGACTCACAGCTATCTGTAACTCTAGCTCTGGGGGGATCTGATGCTTCTGGTGGATACCTGCACTCATGTACACGTGTGTGTGTGTGTGTGTGTGTGTGTGTGTGTGTGTGTGTGTGTAGAGACAGAGAGAGAGAAGGAGAAATTGCACATATATGTGTGTATATATATATATATATAATCTTAGAAAAGTAGAAAGGATATTAAAATTTTGTTAGTGATTAAAAGGGAAGAATTATAATTAGTAATATGACTTAAAGAAGCAAACTCCCAAAGGTTGGTGTTCAATATAAAAAGTGCTGATGAAGAAGAATGAATCATCAAAATACAGTCCACAGCTCACTCATGGCATCAAGCTTTTGGTCACACTACAATGTGTTTGGTCATTGAGTTCCATAATATGACTCAGAAACAGCATGCGGTGAGGAAAAGAATTTGAAGTTACCTAGAGGTTTATTTGGCCCAATTTTTAAGTAAAGAAAAAAGGCAGTTGAAAGGGATTTTACAGGCTAAACTTGGGCTTAGAATACAGTTTCGCCATGTCAAAATACAGATAGTTTCCCAGAGTATTCTGTTGAGAAGCTTCCCTTCCACCACCTTCTTGTGTCTCCATGACTAAGAATCTCTTTCAGCAAAATCTTATTTTTAATGGTATTTCTAGCCCTTTATGTTTGAGGACATGATTTTCTTTTTTAATCTCCTAACAATACAACTTTTATTCTGAAAAGGAGAAACATTAGCTTGTTAGAGGTTGCGACATGCAAACATTCTTTAGCTTTGCAGAAGGTTTATCATTTAGCAGATTCACCATACTATAGACAGCAAGTGTTTGAAGAAATACTGGTCTAATTCAGTAATCTTAATACTGGGAAAGAATCAAATTAACATTTCTTTTTTAAAAAAAATGTTTTATTTATTTTTATTTTACGTATATGAGTGTATTGCCTGCATGCATGTCAGTGCACCCGTGTCATGCAATGTCATGGAGGTCAGAAGAGGGCTTTGGATTCCCCTGGAACTGGAGTTAAGGGCGGTTCATAGCTGCCATGTGGGTGCTGGCAATCGAACTCAGGTCCTCTGCTCTTAACCGCAACCCACTCAGCCATCTCTAGGCCCAAGAAACAAATATTCTCAGTGTTTTATACTTGTAAACAGTCTAAAACATACCCAAGGCCATTGTGCTTTGCACTTGTCAGAAAAGATGTAGGCTAACCATTCATGGTGGCTCAGGCCTGTAATCAGCACTTGAAAGACAGTTGGAGGATGTGATTCCCATGTGTAGTCTCACTGCTCTACTGAGGATGCTGTGGTTCATGATGCCCTTTTGCTGTTTCCTTAAGAGCCTTAGTTGACCAGTTACATTTCATCCAATGTTTCCCAGAATTCCAGAGGGGTTCATCTATATCTGAGTCCAAAATCCTGGCACAATGCACCCAGCCACATGGCATTGATTGCTGTCTTTAGACGAGATGCTTCAGGTACCTGTGCCATGAAGACCTTCTGCTTGGTCCATCCAACCCAGACTCTAAAATTTAATACATTTGAATGAAACCATAATGATATCATAAGTGGGTTTCAGAAGACAAAATAACAAATGGGACCCTAAAGACTCAGCTCTTTTTATCTTAGCTCTGACTTGCAATCATTTTGTACTTTTGTTTATCACAGATTAGGGACCCCCAGGAAAAGAATCACTACTGTCCAGGTGTCAGGAGAACCACATCTACCTCATGAACATGCTTCAGAATTCACATGTGCACACTGCTCCAGGAATCAACAATTATTTGAAGAGGTAAACCAGTGTTCAAAAATGAAGCATTTTCAAAACAGGAAACATTTCATAGTGTGACACAATGTGAAAGTGGGCGTACTTGCAACATACTTGGACAGTAACGTAGTCTTTTTCTTTGAAGAGTGGACATCTTGGCAGTGTACATTCCAAGCCTTTTAACTCATTTCCTAACCAAATCATTCCTCCTATTTTCCAGACGGAGTCAGACTGAAGTCAGTGATTCTTGAACCAGAGAACCCTCTGTTAGCTGTGAAATTAGTGTGACCAAAGTCTCAAGGATTCCAAGGCCAATCACTAGGGTTCAGTTTCAACCCCGGAACAGTGGCTATACTTAGGCTAATACTTTCAAGTATCAGCACGTCTCTGGAAAGTACGGTCCTGAGGCATAAAACCTGGGTGCGTTTCTTGTTCCCATGACAAACCTGGAACCAGCAAAGGTGATTTTCTCCACCGTTCATTTATGCCAGATGAAATTAAGCTAAATCACTGATATTTCTGTACCTTTGGGAAGAAATAACAAAGAATATTTTTAAAAGTCAGAACCAGTGTCAGTCTTTGATATCAGAGTTAGCTATTTTGACTGCATTATTTACAAAGAAACTGTCTATACAAAAAAACATACTTTTTTTGTGTCTATATAAAAAAACACTTCTTTGTGCATAATCTTTCCAGTAATATTTTAGCACTGGTGTCCCACTTTTTAATGTTGTAACATGATGTCATCTACAAAGTTCACTCTTGAGAACCACACATTCAAGTAACAACAAAGTCACTGGACATGGTGGCTTATGCCTTTAATCACAGCACTCTGGAGGCAGGGGCAGGCAGATGTCTGTGAGTTCCAGGTTAGCCTGGTCTACATAGGGAGGTCCAGGCCAGTTGGGGCTATAGGAAGACAATGTCTCATAAGCCGGGTGTGGTGGCACATGCGTTTAATCCCAGCACTCGGGAGGCAGAGGCAAGTGGATCTCTGTGAGTTCAAGGCCAGCCTTGTCTACATAGTGAGTCCCAGGACAGCTAGGGCTACAGGGAGACCCTGTCTCAAAAAGGCAAAAAAACAAATAATAAAATAAAAATAGAGACAGAGAATATATGTCTGAGAGATGCCCAGTCCTAGGTGACACAACTATAGTTGAACCTCTACACTTAAGGCTCATGGAATATTACAGAATGAGGGGTACAGGGAAAACTGATGCATCCCTCAACTCTCACCAGTGAAGCTTCCTTACACAACAGAGTACAATGCAAACAGAAGCCACAACTGGTCAAGCTTTAAAGACTGAGAAACTATAGAGTGTGTGTCCCTGGGTAGGACTCCTATATTAAACCTCACCCACCCACGGCTCAGGGACCGTTGTGGAAGAGGTGATGGAAGGATTGTAAGAACCAGGGCTGGTTCATGAACACAGGGAAGCAGAGGCTTTCAGGCCATTGGAAGCTTGGACATGTGAACTTGTGGTGATGGTGGCATTGAGCACAGGACCCATGCCAACTCTATCAGACAAGGGCACAGAGTGGAGCAAGAGAAATGGATGGTGGGCTGGACCTAGACTGAGAACTATTGGAGACTAATTACTACTGGGTGAGGGAGAGTAGAACTTATGATCTCTAGATGGGTTGTCTACACTTCAGTGGACAAATTTGCACTGAAGGACATCTGGGTACAAATGCTTGACTCGATAAGACTTAACATGTATGGTGGAATACATGAGATCTGTGGGCAGTTGGGGGACATGGATGGGGGAGGGGGGTCTAAATTTGATTAAGAGATGTTGTATGAAATTACAAAGCTCAATAAAAATAAAAATAAAATAGACCATCATGATGCATTATGTATGATTATGATTTTATTGGGCTGCATTCACTGTTTTCCTAGGCTGCATGCAGCCTGCTAGGGACCTTAGGAAAATGGTCTGTCTACTGAATGACAACTACAAGCCTAATGACAACAGTGTAGGAAAGAATTTTGAAATAAACTACATGTGTACAACAGAGGTTTTTGAAAAATATCTTCTTGCTTCTGTCTGTGCTCATGAATGTGTGTATGTACATGTGCATGTGTGCTGTTGTGTGAGTACGGGCTTGTGTGTATTCATGTCTGTGAACATTTGTAGTTTGTGTGCACATGTGTGCTTCCATGTACATGTATACACAGGTGCAAATGTGCATGTTTATGCATGAGTGTGCACACACATGTGGGCACATATGCATGGTTGCCTGTGTGTTCACCTGTGTGTAATACACACAAGTGTGCATGTGTGTGTTACGTTTGTGGCTCTTAATTTTGCATCTCGTAGAGATTAGATATGGCACAAGCAATTCTAAAGTACCTACAAAATTTCTTTGTAATGAGAACAGGAAAGTATTAATTTTCAAATGAGTTTTCAGTTAAAACGCAGAACAGGATAAGCACATGCCCTATTTCATGGAAAAGATATACAGTACTTTTTCAGATTGAATGTGCTTCCCCTCAATGGCCTGATGTTGACCTTTACTGTGGGACTAGATGTGTTTTGGTAGCCCCTGTGGCCAGCTACCTGCAGAGACAAGGGATCCCAGATGAAAGAGCTCTTAATAAATACTCAAATACTCTTTCACTGTGGTGAAGTTCTCACATATGGTCTTCTTTTCTGCCCAGCATAATTTACACACTTAATTTAAAGACATTGCATTTCAGAATATAAAATAATTGTGATTTTAATAACAGTCATACATCCTGCATTATAGTAGTCTATTCAACTCTTAACAAGTCTAGTCTAGAATAGCTAAAAAATAAGATGTAAAATGAATAAGAAAAAAGCAGAACGTACCAGATGTTTTTCCTGTGCTGAGTATACATATATCTTTCTTTGTTAGCTTTTCCTTGCAGATTGAGTGCAGTCTACATCACTTTACTCGTGGTAGATGGCCATGCATCATGTATTCACATATGGATATCATACTCTAAGGATTTATTGGAATAAGAGGATTGGAAAGCACAGCACAGCATATATGCTGAATTCTACACAGCAAGTGTGAATATATAGTTAGATGATCTCTTCAAGGGGGTTCTTATCACTGTCTCTCTGGGTAGCATAAGGATTAATTAGTTAGAGTTCGTAGGCTCTTTCAAGCTAGAAAACACCATGGAAGTGCTAAACATCGTGATTACTCGACAGTGCAGTGTAAGTGTAAGTAATTTGCAACCTCATCAGTTCTTTGGAATGTGTGTAACCTGATTCATGGCTTTCTCTGACAATATTTTATGGATTGGAAAGTTCTTATCAGATTGTGAAACATGTTTTATTGAAAGCATACTAATCTGTATGATTCATCTTTTTTCTATATAGCCCAGAAAGTGACATTTCTTAAAACAGAAAAAAATTCTTGCGATCCAACCCCCAAGCTATTAATAAAGATTTTTGACATGAATGATGTTATCTATTATCATTTGACTGACAGCTACAGTCTTCATTAGTGATACTAGAGCTCTAGTAAATTTGCATGAGTGAAAATGTTCTCATATACTTTGAAAATCAGGGGCAGAGGAGATGGCTTAGGGGATAAAGTGCTTGCTGTATGAGCATGAAGATCTGAGGTTGGATCCTGGGATTCCATGTAAAAATCCAGACTTGGCAGCACATGCCTGTAACCCCAGCACTGATGAGTGGAGACAGGTAGATCTTGGGGCTCATTGGCCAGCAAAAATGACAAATCTCCAGGTTCAGTGAAAGACCTTGCCTTGAAATATAAGATGAAGAGAAATGGCTCAGTGGTTAAGAGCACTGAATGCTCTTGCAGAGGACCCGGGTTCGATTCCCAGCACCCACATGGCGGCTATGAACCGTCCTTAACTCCAGTTCCAGGGAAATCTGAAGCCCTTTTCTGACCTCCACGGCATTGCATGACACAGGTACACTCACATACATGCAGGCAATACACTCATGCACATAAAATAAAAATAATAAAATATAAAAAATAAGATGAAGAATACTAGGAAGACAGTAGGTCTTGATCTTTCATTTTTGAGCATGCATAGAGATGTGCTTGCTCACATGTGTACACACACAATCACACACACAAAAGACAGTCATGATGTCTCTGAAACTTATGCAGATTTTGTTAGTGTGCTTCAATTGTTTATCACCCAAATAATGTCTATTGTGGAACCTAATTTGTTGCTTAAGATGCTTTTAAATAATTAAGTGTAAGAAGTACTTCCCTTATTCACAAATCACATCTGTACACACTCTACTATCCCACACAATGATTTTATAGGGATAACAGGTCAAGGCAAGTGGTGTGCTGGTTATATATTTTATTTTATGCTTATATTCATATATTGCTTTTAGAAAAAATGCCATAATTTTCATGATTTGAAATCTTGGGAAGTAGAAATGGCTGTGGGAATTTTTTTAAGCTTTTACAATTTTACTAGAATTTTAAAGAAAAAGAAATCCTCAGGGCAGGTGAGTGGGTAATCTTGGCAGCTGCCTGGAGGAGGTGAATGGTAGGAAGAAAGAAAGCCATGAGGCCATGCAGGTTTAGAGCCCGCATGGAGGTCAGACACGGGGCTGACTGGCAGCCACATGGCTGGGAAAAGGAAGCTTTAGAGAAAATGAAGAAATGAAAGATGCTAGGGGAAGCCTAAAACCTCAAAGAAAGCATGTTCAGTAAGAAAGGCATGAAGAAGAAAAAGGGAAATTATGCTTCCCTGAAGAATTCAAGGAAGTGGGCAACTCACGGATTACATGGCTGTAGCTAGCAAGTTCTGCCCCCATAGGCAGGATTAACAAGCAGGAAAAGGATCTCATTAACACACTAGGTATTTCTCCCGTTTATTTAGCATAACCTACCTTCCTAGGGATGGCCCTATGACCAGATGGTTGACTAGTTAAATTTACATAAAATGGAGGTGCTTGGGGCATTACATTCCCCACTGGTTCTGGGACATAAGTCAAATCTTTGACTTGTTTTGATTTTGAGGCTCATATTGGGTCATTAGAACACTAATTTTGATGGCATTTGGGCACCTCTTGATCTATCCAGTTAGGCAATTTAGGAGGCATGGACCCACCATAAAGGCTAGGAGGAATATTACCAGTGGCCCAATAAAACTCAATTACACCTGAATTATTGGCATAAAAACAGCAAACCTCAGCCAAGACCAGGCCTGAGCCATCTTTCCTTAGAACAGTAGGTCAGTCCCTCTTCTGTTCCGTAGCATCATTTTAGCTAGGGAGTTAACCTGTCTCTCCAACGGCTCGATGGAGTCTTAGAGACAACCAATGTCTTTGTCTATTTGAGTGCTTAGAAGCCTAAATTTTTCTTGTGAAGAACAAAATCATTAATGAGAAATACTTGTTTAAATAAAATTTTACATGAACTTAAGTCTAATGTCTGGGATCGTTTGGACTCTTAAAGAAATATACTTTTTACTTTAATTTTTGGTTATACTTTCCTTTTGGGTGTTTAAGACCATACAGTTGGTCCAAATTAACTAATTTACTTTTACCTTTAAGGTCCATTGAGGATCTGGTGCTCAGGGGTCACATGGGCTTGGGAAGAGCCCCTGGCGCCTTAGGCCTTTCTTTTACCGGCTCCATCTATTTGAGGATAAGTCGAAGGTCCTACTTGACCGTGGCTGGCTTCACTTGGAAGTATGGAGGAAATGTTTCCTCTGTGTTGACCCTCCTCTTTGTAGACTGGACACTGGTTCAAGTCCATCTGGTGGGGACTCCATGGCCTCCCTGAACAAGAGGACAGGTGACTTACCACAGTTACTGGACATTTCAAGGGATGCCCTATAGTCCCCTGGACCTTAATTGACCTTGTAGGGCAAGGGACAAAAAATTGTTCCTTTAAGTCCCTCTGACCAGATAAGTATAGGCTCAAAGTATGGCTGTTAAACACTCAAGAAGGTTAGTCACACCAATATGGTATTCTTAATTACTATGTGCTATGTGGATAAAACTTAGGTAGAAACCAAACATTCTCAGATAAACCTTAACTAGACATATATTTTGTTCCTTAAACTAGTTGACTAAGTTATGACCTTAGAAATTTTAAGATCTTTTTCTCATGCTTGATAAATCGTAACAAACCTACACAGGCCTCCATCACTTGCTTAGGCTTTCTCATTTTTAACAAAATACCTCCACTCCTGTATCCTTCTAACATCTTTTACCTTACCATTTTCTTTCTTAATAACCATGAGACATCATTAGCAAATAAATTTTCCATCTGTTGTGAGAA
>NW_008354223.1:23265-29810 GCF_000622305.1 Nannospalax galili | reverse complement strand
GCGCCCCCCCCCCTGCAAATAGAAAATAAAAACAAAGTAATCCATGGTCTCTGACCATACCTGTCACCATCCATTGTAGTTGTAAATGCAAAACAATGTTTTCTGGATTTTTTTTTTTTCTAGATACAAACTGTTACTGGAACAGAAACTCGTGAAGGCGGCAGAGCAGTGGGGAGCTGTGTCCATTTGGCTGTTGCTTTGAGAGCACATGTCTGCTGGAGCATGGAGTATGAGTCCTTGTACGCTGAAATTAAAATGCTTAGATCTAGTTAGAAATGCGGCCACCTCAAGACCACATGGTCTAAGCAATGTCTAAGAAGAAAAACTTTAGCAAAGAAATGGCTTTTAAAACTTTCATCTATGAGGCAAGAGGTTTGTCACAGCAGCAGCCGCTGCAGCCAATTTTCCAGGCGACTCTGTCTCTCAGAATTCCTAGAAATAACACAGCATGCAGCCCAGAAGAGTTTTGACCATACTCCTCAGGCTCCATGTGGCTGTGGGAATTTTTAAAGCAAAATAATCACTAAACAAGGCCATTCCAGGGTAGACTGAATAGTTTTGATTATGAACTTATATTTGCTGCTGCGTATAATTTGAAAAATAGAAAAACAAAAAATTCAAACTCCAACCACAAACAACTATTAATGAATACCTCCTTAGGTTTATATTACACACTGTCAGAATTAGAAAACACCATCTCAGAGTCATTCCTGTTCTCCCCCTCTGGAGGTGCCATTATGACAAACCTGGTGTTTACCTTTGCATTTGTGTACATTCATTAGAGTATATCTGTTTATTAATAGCATCTGTGGGCTGGGAATGTTTTCCCCTTCACATTTTTGATGAGCATTGCCACTGCTGTTTCCGACACAGCAGACTGGTGTTCTCTCATGTTCCATAATGTGCTCACACACAACGAAGGCCCTTTGTGCCTTTGGGCACACATTTGGAGGTTCTAATGAATATACTAGAGGAAGAACAGCTGGGACGCCGCCGAGTGTGTTCAGTTTTGTGTATGAAGAGACCAAACACACAGATTTTCTCCCAGGAATGCTGCTGCAGTGCTATCATCCACATAGTCTGGTTGGCTTAGCATGTGCCCTGGACTGTCCATTTTTATTGAAGTAATGAAAATAAGCTGCAATGACTAAACCCAACAGAGATCAGTTGAACATCCATGTGACTAGAATTCTTTCTGCCTGTCACCATGATGCTACATATCAACACATGATACAAATGAAATGTCAACGAAGTTCTGCCTACAGTGGGATATAATCTGAAATTTGCCTTTATTTGCCTGACTTGGCTCACATAAAACATGACTGTTGTGTCTTATGCAAGGACAGTGTGCAGAAAAGCTCAGCAAAAGCCATGGAGCTAGATGGCTCTTACTAAGAGACTGCTAATTCCTGACAATTTTGTGTGGCAAGGGGTGGGGTGAGTATTTGTCATAGAGGATTTTCTAAAGCTTTCCACCTACATGAAAGAAGAAGACCACCACACTGAGGGTTTAGTACAACAATGGAAGTAACAGGTGAGCTATGTGTGAAATATATGCAAGGAGAAGTATCTTGAATATATTTGAAGACACAGGGTGATTGGGATCTTGTTAATTTCGTAATTGCTCATGTACATATATCTATTCATCTGTTAAGTTTCTTGGCAATGGTGAATTATTCAGAAAAATTACTTTAGTACCCATTATTTAAATAAATAAAAGTACACATTTAAATAACAACGAAAGAAAGTCTCTTTTAATAAAATGTTATATCATGATATTGTTGATATCTTCTGTCCGCTAAAGTGGGCACAAAGTTAATATAATCTCATGAACCCAGGATGTACAGATTAGAAGAAAAACATTAACTGCTATTTCAAAAGTATTATCTTAGTTATGTTACCACTCCTAGCAGAGGGGTGATTTGCAATGTATAGCTGCCGGGACAGGGAAGTCAGTTTTCTTTGACAGTGTGGCCCCTGATAGGTCCACTATGCTCCAGTGGGTGACCACATACCCACTACTACATGGGTATGAAAATGTAAACCTAATTTTTTTTTTAAAAAAAGAAGACAAGAAGTTGGGGGGGTGTAGGGCAGAGGAGGGTGGATCTGGAAGACATTGGTGTTAGGGTGTGTATATGATCAAAATACACTGTATGAAATTACCAAAGAATCAACTAAAAGAAAGGAAGGAGAAAAAATTGAAAACTGTACCTGAAGGTGATGGTCTCATTCTGAGAAGCAAGATTTCATTTAGATCAAATTAGTAACTTTTAAAATAGTGTTAATTTTTATTTTTAATTCTCCTGTTTATATTTTCAACTTCCAGATTTGGAAGCAGAACATGGTGTGAGCCCAGCAGAGCAGCTTCGAGCCATGTACCATATTTTCTGTTTCACACTCCCCGCAACTCACCTTTGGGTCCCTTGCCCAGGTGCTTAGGTAAGAGAGCAGGACATGAACTAGACTAAGAGAGTGGTCCCCACCCTGTACTCCTGGAGCTATAAGAGCAGTCCTGCGTAGCATGGACGGAGTTCCAATGTGGAAAGCCGCTTTCCGAGGCACACGAGGCCGTCTTCGCAACGTGCCCATTTGTTCATTCAGATTTGGGTGGTGTGCTGGCCAGGAGACAGTGGCTGCAGTTCCTCCAACTGACTGAGGAGGACAGGAATGTGAAGGTGCTGCTGGGGGCCCACAGTCATAGTGGAGGCCAAAAGCTCTCACAATACCGAAGAATGCCTGGGGCTTTGTGGGATGCTGAGTTCATTCTGTACAGCAAGGGCCACATTGTCACCCTTCTGGAACACCATGTCATAAGGGCCTTCTCTAAACATTGTGACATACAGCACACAGCCTAGGGTCTGCAGAACTAGGGCCTGGCTTGAGCACTCCCCCTGGATGCATGCTTGATTCATGGAACCCATGTCCTTTAAAACTGGCTGCCCCTCATCACCAAGCAAAATATTTGTGGGCTTCAGGTCCATGTGCACATAACCTTTGGTATGAATGGCCTCGAGGCCGCTGCAGACACCCAGCAACAACCAAAGAATCTGGTCCTCAGTCAAGAAGTTGTTTTGGTCCTTCAGGCTTTCTCTCTTACCCCTCAATGTACCCCTCTTGAAGAAAGGTAACAGTAACAGGTAAAAGTGACAGGTAAAAGTGACAGGTTTCAATGCGGTGATGGAAAAGGCGATGCATGTCTGTGTCTCGCTGGGCCTGTTCTTGGTCCTGCTGCTCATGAAACAGGATTCACTTCAGGGAGTAGAAATGTCCATCATACAACCCCTCTGCTAGGTCCACATAGCTGAACCCACTGTGGGCCAAAGAGGTCATTTGAAGGACTGTGGTCATCTCCCACAGGGCTTGGATCCAGAGGAATTCCCTTGGGGAGTGGTGCCTCTCACAATGAGTAGAAATCCTCCCAAGTTGTGGCTTTTAGATAGTTTCGACACTATTATAATTCCTTAAGAGCAGAGACAAACAAATCACTGAGGTCCTATTGTCCTAACACAGTGCCTTGCACAAGTCAGATGTTTAATATTAACTAAGTAACAGCCAACATTTATTAAATGCCATGAACCAGAGACTGGGTGACGCTTCAAAAAAATTATCTCACTCAATCTTCACAAGTCCAGTGAAGTATTATGATCATCTGTACTAAGCAGATGAGGAAACCACAGCTTAGACTGGGGAGATTGCTCAGTGATTAAGAGCACATACTATTCTTCCAGAGGACCCCAGTTCAAGTTCTCAGCAACTCCATTCAGCAGTTCACAACCACCTGTCACTTCAGTTCCTGGGGGATCTGATGCCTATGGCTTCCATTGACACATTCACTCACATATACATACCCACACACCGACCCACATGTACACATTTTAAAAAAAAAAGCAAAAAAACTAGGGTGGTGGTGCACACCTTTAATTCCAGCACTCCTGCAGGTAGAGGGAGGTGGATCCTTGTGAAATAGAGGCTGACCTGGTCTACACAGCAAGTTCTAGGCCATCTGGGGCTACAAGTGGACTTTGTCTTAAAACACACGCACACACACACACACACACACACACACACACAAATGAAAACAAAGAAACCACAGCTTACCAAGGTCACACAAAGTAATTCACTTTCTTGACCCATTGACCCACTGAGCTAAGCTGTCAGATGAGGCAGAAACTATGGCTAAAATCCTTGTGCCTCTATCATATGCAGACCATTGTCCCTCAACGGCTATAACCCTGGGACTAGCTAAGCCAAACACTCACCTCTCCAATTTCTGGATGAAGAGGTGATGCTTATTGTCAATGATGACAGTTCCCTGGGAGCAGACACAGCGCATGGCCCATAATGTCTCAGTCATCCTCCTCAAGGATGGTCTCTGGCTGCCCAAGGCGAGTGGGCTCAACCAGGAGATGGGCTGGGGGCTGGTGGATCATGCCAGAAGGAAAGCAGCAAGTCACGGGTCAGAGACAGTCTAGACGGCCCCTGGCTCGAGCTGGAGTGAAGCGCCCAATAGTGTTACTTTTTAGTACTGTTTGCATTCACAAAATATGCAACAAATATTTGTTAAATATATATTAGAACCATTATTAGCAACAGAAGTAATTTTGCCTTGTATGCATGAGGTCCTGAATCAATACTTAACACTGTGGGAAAAAAGGAAGGAAGAAAAGAAGGGAGGGAGGGAATTAAGGAGCATCTGAATCAGGCAGTTTAAAGGTTTCACACTGAAAATTAGCCCTGAGGGCTGGGGAGATGGCTCAGTGAGTAAGTGTTTGCCATGCAATAATGAAGATCTGCATTCAGATTCTCAGCTTATCCTGCTGAAAATGAAATATTTGGTAATTTCAGGATTTATTAGAATTTGCTGAAAAGCAAAACGTGGTTTTCTTTGGTCTTTGGTTCATCTCTGATTCTGTTAATTGGGGTCTCCTTACTCTTCTGATTAATTCTGCTTAGGGTCTGTCCATCTTGTCTGTTCAAAGAACCAGCTCTAATATTCATTGATTCTTTGTGGGGAGCTTTGTTGTTCTTGCTTCCACTGTATTAACTTCTGTCCTGAGTTTTATTATTTCTTCTCATCCTTGGATCTGGGTTTGATTTGTTCTTGTTTCGGCAAACTCTTAAGTTACTGATTAAGTTGGTTTTTTCTAATGAACTTTCTGATTTTTTTAATGTATGCATTTAGAATTATAAATGTCCCTTTTAGGATTGCTCTAATGTGTCCCTGAGGTTTTGGTGTATTATAATTTCATTTTTATTGATTTACAGAAAATTTTTTGACTTCCTTCTTGATTTCTTCTTTGACCCTTTCTTCATTCAGTAGTGCATTGCTTAATCTCCATGGGTTTTTGTAATAGCTAAAGATTCAAACTTTATTGCATTGTGGTCAGATGGAATATACAAAATTATTTCAAACTTTTCTATTTGTTGAGATTTGTTTTCTGTCCCAGTCTGTGGTCTATTTTTGGGAAACTTCGATCCATCTGCTACTGAGTAGAATGTGTGTTCTTTTTGTCTGGCATTAGGAAACATTTGTCCTACAATTCACATCATATGATCTAGTGTACAGTACTGTGCTGCAGAGGGACTTGCAAGTAAACGCCAATGCAGGACACTTCCAGAGCATGAGCAATGGTGCCATGACTGATGTTACAAACAGAAGCGGATGGACAACAATGTGCATAGATCTTGTCCTCCCCTTTATTACCCATTAAGAACCATGTTCTAAGTTGGGATAAGGGAGTCTGAGGTTGTTGCATATTCTTGTTATCCTGGTACTTAGGAGTCTGAGGTAAAGGGATGGTGAACACAAGGCCAGTCTGAGGTGCAGACAAAACTTCCCCACAATATCAATTAAAATGAATAACTAAGAGATATGCTTAAAAGAGTGGGGCAAGGGCCTGGAGAGATGGCTCAGTGGTAAAGAACATTGTTCTTGCAGAAGACCTGGGTTTGAATCCCAGCACCCACATGGCAGCTAACAACTATGTCGAATGCCCCCCAAGCCCACCAGGCTTGGGTCTTCAACAAGAAAGGAACTCAGACAGAAGTCTGATGTTTTCTAAGACTTTATTTACAGAAAGGCAGCTACAGGTAGGAGAGAACTCTCCAGTAGGACGATTCTACTGAGGGGTCCCACAGGTCCTTTTTATCCAGCCCAGAGTTTGGGTTACCCAGGTGATTATTCCTAACAGAAACAAAAAGGGTACTATGGACACAGCACGTAGCTGCATCTTCCAGTGCCCACAGACTGAACTGAAACTAACTTCCTAGAAGACCTGATTTATCATGCAGGTACAGCCTGTCAGCTCTGACCACTGAAGCAAAGAGCTCAGAAGCTCTTAAAGTGACACTTTCCTAATTTTCAATGCTTATGGCAAGCATGGCTCCTGACAGTAAGTGCACCCGTGTCGTGTAATACCTGTGGAGGACAGAAGAGGCTGTCAGATCTCTTGGAACTGGAGTTACAGACAGTTGTTAGCTGCCATGTGGGTGCTGGAATTTGAACCCGGGTCTTCTGCAAGAACAACCAGTGTTCTTAACCA
>NW_008354223.1:14064-22917 GCF_000622305.1 Nannospalax galili | reverse complement strand
TTTTTTCTATCTACCACAGTTTTCTTTTTTTTTTTTTTTTTTCATTTTTACTATTATCTTTCTTTTCCTCTGAGTCCTTGGATTTTACACAAGTCAAAGTGTCCTGCCTTTTTCTCTCTCTAGCTCTGCAGCTGGGTCTGCCAGTTCAGCTCTTTGGGCTCTCCCTGCCTGGGACACATCTTTTATGATGCAAAGTGGCTGCTCTCTCTTTCTGGGTGCTCTGTTTGGGTCTAGAGCAGGTAAAAGACTTTCTAGCCTTTGTGTAACCTTTAACAAATCTTCACATACCCGCAACATATCCCCACATTTACAACACAGCTGTGGCCCATGCTTCTGCGTGGCTGGCTCCTTTTTAGTTACATATTTTATAATCCATTGTAAGATCCATATTAGCCCCTCCATTAGCTCTCTAGCTTTTTCCAAACTTCCATGGTTTGTCATTCCTACTGCATCATCCTTCCAGCTGTGCAAATTTTGTCCCACTAAATTTTCTCCTTCCTGCTCTCTGTTTGACCTGCCTCACTCTCTTCAGGGTCTCCTGTTCCGAGTGCTTTTAGACAAACCATATAACATATCTTTATCTGAATTTTTCATTTTATATCTAGGGTAGGGGGAAATGGAATAACGTACAAAGGCAAACACCCAGACCTTCACAAAAGGTGGACACCCAGCTCCCTGTTCTGCTCTGTGGCTCAGTGGCCTGCCAGCCCAGATTACTTCTGCTCCCTGCTTATAGTCACCATTAACTTTCACCCACACTTTATAGGCCTGCAGTCTTGCCCCAGGTCAGTAAACAACCCTCTCGTGTCCACGTGGGCACAGTACTGGAGCCATTCTTTTCTCATGTGCCCGGCTATACCTCATCTGTCCAAGATGGCACCCAGAAACCCCTCCCTCCATGGCTAACTCTCTGCAGTCAATTCTTTGCAGAAAGCCCTGCCCCTCAGAAGAACCAGGCTGCTTGGGACACACTCCACCCCTTTCCTTTGCTCTTACAATCTTTCCAACAATCTTCTGTGAAGGTCCCTGAGCCTTGGAGGGGGTGACAGATATAGGGTAATCTCCCTTGTATCATGATGAGATAGTGACTTCTGGGACCTCCCTATTATCTGTCTTCAAGCAATGGCCATTGATCTATCTCAGTGGTGTTTCTTCTGCTATAAAGACAAATAGAAGGAAGTCGACACATCTAAACAAATAGGAATATAAATAGAAATACCTAGGGGATATCCCAGTAGGTGTAATATATTCATTAAACAGTATACTTGTGATAGCTTCCCCACTAGGGCCTGTAGCCTTTCTCGACAGAGGGGGTTGGCCTGGTCTACAGCACTAGATATGTGTTCCACCCCTAGGAGCAGGCCTTATCCAATTAGAAGTTTGTCGGTTGTGGTTGTGCATATGTTGGTTGAGCCATTATTGCACATGTAGGTATTGCTTATTATGTCCATATCGTGCAGGATGTGGGGTCCATTGTTGAGTAGAACCATAGGGGATCCTTTCTTCCCCAACCATTGGCATAGTGCATTTTGGCACTTTGAACACTATCCATTCAGTGGCATGGAGTTTTTTGGCTTCTCTTCTCCTCCTGCGCTCACATCATGCAGACTTTTAGCAACATGGCCTTACCTACCTTTCTAGTGTACAACTGACATTAGTGGCAACAGCCTTGGTGAATTTGAGGACCTCTACAATCTCTCCTTGACCAACAGCTCATAGGCGGCAACCCGTCCCGGTACTGTAGATTTTCTTAACATTTGTACCATTTGGGAGCCTCTGTTTTTATCTTATCCAATCATAAAACTCCCAAGAATCTTAAAGCTATAGCTGGCCTTTGCTTCTTCAGGTATCTTTCAAATGGGTTTCACATCTGTAAAACACTCGAAGGAAGGTTAACATCATATATTAAATCAATCATAGACAAGGTCTAACACAGCATGGAAAGGTTTTGTCCATTCATATTAACTGTTTTCTCCATAGATCCTTGTTAGGTACCACAGCATGGGTATGAGGCATTAATTTGATTAGTTCTTTACTACCTTTAGTTATCCCTTTGGAGTCATTTTGCACTTGGGGGATTTTACACAGAGCCTCTTTGTATTCTTCTTGATACACTTACAGGTATTGGCTCCAGTTCCCTGACCCAGCATTGGGCTGAGGAGTCAGGGGGTTTCTCCTGCTCCTGCTGTACCTGTTGGTTCCCTGAGTCAGGCAGGCCCTGGGTCTGCTTCCTGACTCTAGCCATATCTGTCAGCTTTCCAGTGATCACACCTGGTTGCTGGGGGAGGCCTTGGTGGGAAAAACTGACCCCACCACTAGTGTAGAATTTATGAGAAGAGAAATGTACCTTATTTAATCTTTGGGAATTCTTAAGCATCTCTGGGACAGTTTTTATTCCTTGAATGCCTTTTGTAAACTGTTGTTCTGGTTTTAAAGCCTTTGAGAAACTCTTTAGTACCAAATTTGGTTTTCTGTCAGTTTTTTCTCTGGGAATTTGGGCTCAACATGAGTCTTGCCACATTTGTCTTTGAGTAACCCAAATGGACGATTTTTTTTTCTGTCTGGTCTCTTTTATATCTCTTGTAGGTGGTCTGTTATTGTACAGACACGTTTTACATGCTGGTTAGAATCATTTAGGTCTGGTAAAGCCTCTCTTACTTCACAAAGATCCTGTTTCATTAAAGGGCTTTGCAAAACCATTAAAGCTCCACATACAATTTTTGAGGTCCCAGTTGAATTAAGCTTTCCTTTATATGTCTGGTGAACACAGTCTTATCTGGCCCAGTGAACTGGGTATCATATATTGCTTTTCTCATACCTAGTTCTCTCAGTAATGTCTGTCCCTCCTTAATAGTCCTCGAACCTTTGTTAATTATTGGAGTTTCACTTGGTGATGACAATGGATCCCTAATGCCTTCCATCAGCCATCCCATTAAGGACTGCTTCCTCCTGCATTGGCCTAGGTTGAACAGCCTATATTGCAAGGATGGATGGGTGGTTATATAACTCAGCTGTGAAGCTTCTGAAGGACTTAGACTGACGTCATTTGCTCTCATGTCTCACACTCTCACAAGCCACGTGGTTAGGGGCTCTTTGATTGCTTGCTTATAAGTTTTTCCTAGTTTTAACAGCTCCAGTGTAGAGTATTTCCTAGATTCAGCACTGTTAGCTTTTTTTTTTGCAAGGATGGATGGGTGGTTATATAACTCAGCTGTGAAGCTTCTGAAGGACTTAGACTGACGTCATTTGCTCTCATGTCTCACACTCTCACAAGCCACATGGTTAGGGGCTCTTTGATTGCTTGCTTATAAGTTTTTCCTAGTTTTAACAGCTCCAGTGTAGAGTATTTCCTAGATTCAGCACTGTTAGCTTGCTTTTTTTTTTTCCCTTTTTCACCAGTGGTTGAATCTGAGGGGCAGCTTTCACTACTTTTAGTTTTAGGTCATCTCATTTTTTACTATTATCTGTCTTTTCCTCTGAATCCTTGGACCTTACAGAAGTTAAAGTGTTCCTATTTTTTTTCCTCTCTCAAGCTCTGCAGCTGGGTCTGCCAGCACCTCCCTTTTCAGCTTTCCCTGCCTTGGGCACACCTTTTATTATGCAAAGTGGCCCCTCCCCCTCTCTGAGTTCTCCACTAGTGTCCACAGTCTGCAGCAGTTTTTCTGTAACCTTTGACAAATCTTCATATATCTGCAATTGGGCTATTTTCCCACATTTAAAACACAGCTGTGGCTCACGCTTCTGTGTGGCTGGCCTCCTTTTAGTTCCATATTTTATAATCCATTGTAAAATCCACATCAGCGCCACCATCAGCTCTCTAGCTTTTTCCAAACATCCATGGTTTGTCGTTTCTAGCACCATCATCCTGCCGACATGCACCAATTTTGTCCCGCTAAATTTTCTCCTTCCTGCTCTCTGATCTGCCCTCACTCCCTTCAGGGTCTCTTGCTCTGGGTGCTGTTAGACAAACCATATAACATATCTTTATCTGAATTTTTCATTTTATATCTTGGGTAGGGGGAATGGAGTAACTTACAAAGGCAGACACCCAGTGCCAAAAAGCAGACACCTGGTGCCTTGTTCTGCTCTGTGGCTCAGTGGCCCTCTGGCCCAGATCACTTCCACACCCCACCCATAGTCACCATTAGCTTTCATCCATGCTTCATGGTCCTGTAGTCTCACCCCAGGTCCGTAGTGGGCGCAGCACCGGAGCTATTCTTTTCTAATGCATGGGCCATATAGCTTCTGTCCAAGATGGCATCCAGAAGCCCCTCCCTCCATGGCTAACTTTCTTCAGTCAATTCTAGGCAGCAGGCCCCACCCTTTGGAGGAACCAGGCTGCTTGGGGCACACATATAGATGTCTATATTTCCAGACTCATACCATGAAAGGAAAACTTCTGAAGGTTACTCATTCTGCCCAGGTAAGCAACAAATAATTTCATGGTGTCTTGATGAAAAAAACTGTCCACATCAAGCTGTTGTATGCTTTCAAGGCACACAACACACAGAAGCATCTGCAGCCTCCTGTAACACAGCTGGACAACCTGTTTTCTCATCTTTACCCAGTGCAAGAGGTAGGCTTGGAAATCATTAAGAGGTCCATATTTGAAGGTGATGCGAAGGTCTGCAAATGTACTCAAGTGCCTTGTTCCCATCCCAGAATCAGGGCTGCCTATTTGCAACTCACTAGGGAGCTCTGAGCAGGCACAGGTTATGAGTCCACACCCATCTTCTAGAGGTTTTCATCCCCATCCTGAAAATTAAGCACTTGCAGTTTCCACTTTCTGGGACAATCCTTCATGGCAAGCAGCATATCAAGCCTATCTGGGAGGGCTTATAAGGTTTCCAAATGGGGTGTCTTCATCAGTGACCCCAAGGGCAGGGAAAGGAATGACCAGGCCTATACCACTGACTGCAACACATGAGTGAGTCGCCCTTTGAAGGCCTCTAGGAAAATCAGTAGAAAGAAGTCCATGAGCAGGTCCTGCAGGGAGGAGGGGTCCAAAGTCTCATTCCTTAGCAGGTTCAGACTTGTTAGCTCTAGGAGTGTGGGTGGTGCCTGCAAGCTCATGCTGAGGAATTTACAGGGAAGTTTTCCAGATCCAAATATGGCAGACAGTGCTGACTGCCTCCCAGGAGATCCAGGCAGTGACTCCAGGCTCCAGGACCCTGATGCTATCCTTTCTCCTCCTAAGCTTCTGTTGTCCTTTCTCAAAATGTGTAGTCTTTGGTGTTTAAGTTGAATATTCTATAGATACTTAGGTTCATTTGATGTTTGATATTAATTAATACAAATGTTTCCTTGTTTAAGCTGCTTATTTTTTTTTGCCCAGATGACCTAGCTATTGGAGAAAATGAAGGTATTGAAATAGCTCAGTATTACTGAATGTGTCTTGAGGTCGAGCACTACTCTTTTTATGAAATTAAGTGGTTGCTGTATATATGTTTAGAATTTTAGTGCCTTGTTGGTGAATTACTCCCTTGATCAGAATGAAGTGCCTTTCTGCAGTTTTTCAAACTAATTTTAATTTTAAGTTTTTTTTTTTTTTTTTTGTCAGATATCAGGATAGCAATGCCTGCTTATTGGATGATCCCATTTGCTTAGAATATATTTTTCAATCCTTTCACTCTAAGATGATACTTATCCTTGAAGGTAAGAAGAGTTTTTGGTGGGCAAGAAAAAGACGGATTTTGTTCCTTAACCTTTTCCACTAATCTGTGTCTTTTGATGGAGGATCGAGGCCATTAAGATTTAAAGTTGTTATTGAGCCAGGTGTAGCGGCACACGACTTTAATCCCAGCACTTGGGAGGCAGAAGCAGATGGATCTCTGTGAATTCAAGGCAAGCTTGCTCTACATACTGAGTTCCAGACCAGTTGGGGCTACAGGGAGATCTGTCTCAAAAGGCCAAAAATAAAACATAAATAAATAAAAAATAAAGTTGTTGTTGAAATGTGTGTGTTGATTGCTGCCATTTCGTTATTCTATGCGATTTGTGTTCTTAGTCCTGTTTTGTATTTCAGTAATTATAGCTTCATTTGTTTCCTTTCTTTAGTGTCACACCTGTGTTATTTTCTCTCTTCCATCTGTAATATTGCTTCCAGTATTCTGTGTAAAACTGGTTTGTGGGATGTGACTTCTTTCAACCTGTTTATAACATGGAACATGTTTCTTTCTCTTTTTCGCTGGGTAAAGTAGTCTGGATTGGTAGCTGTAGTCTTTTAGATCATGGAGTACATTGCTCCCGACATTTCTGGTGTTCAGCATTTCAATTAAGTACATAGCATAAAAGAAACATTTAACTTCATTTTTTTTAAGACTATAAACAATCTTCCCAGTACCATTTATTGAACAGTCTATTGTTTCTTTGTTGAATATTTTATTACCTTTTAAAAATACAATGTATAATATGCTCAAAGAATGAAAATATTTTTTAAAAACACAAAAAATTACATTCAAAGTAAACTTGCCTAAATCCTGGAGATTACTATTTTATGAGATTGCATTTCCTGTAATTTCCATTATTAAAAAGTTCAACATAAATATATTTGACAAATATATATGCACACATACATATATGTATGTGTACATATATATATTTATGTATTCATCATTTTATATGTATCACAGGCTGAATAAAATGTCCCATTAAAAGTAAATTATAGCTGGGCATGGTGGCGCACGCCTGTATTACCAGCACTTGGGAGGCAGAGGCAGGCAGATCTCTGTGAGTTCAAGGCCAACCTGGTCTACATAGTGAGTTCCAGGACAGCTGAGGCTACAGGGAGACCCTGTCTTAAAAAAAAAAAAAAAAAAAAAAAAGAAGTCAATTATATGTGCATGGTTTAATTTCCGGTCTCGGTTCTGTTCTACTTTGTCCGTATTAGACTACCAATGTAAATCCTATGGCCTTTATAGTATTGTTTGAAATCAAGAAGGGTGGTGTATCACGCTCATGGATTGATAGAATTAGTATTGTAACCATGACCATTGTATGAAAAGCAACTTACAAATTCATTGCAGTCCAAATAAAAATTTCATGCCATTCTTTACAGAAATAGAAAAAAAATGCTAAAGTTCATATGGAAACACAAAAGATACTAGATATCAAATTAACAATAAGCAAAAAGAATAGTGCTGGAGGTATTATCATACCAGATTTCTAGTTACATTACAGAGCTATAGTAATAAAAACAGCATGGTACTGGCACAAAAACAATAATGCAGATTAATTGACAGGAAAGAAGGCCCACACATAATTACATCCATCTGATGCTTGACAAAGATGCCAAAAATACACACTGGAGGAAAGACAGCATTTTCACAAATGGTGCTGGGAAAACTGGATACCTTCATTGTAGAAGAATTAGATCCATTTCTGTCACGCAGAGTAAAAATCAACTCCAAATGGATCAAAGAACTCAACATGAAACCTGAAAGACTGAAATTTCTAGAAGAAAAACTAGACAGTATCCTACAAGATATAGGTGCCAGAAGGGACTTTCTGGATAGGATTCAATTTGTTTAGAGATTAAGGCCAGCAACTGATGAATGGTACTTCATAAAGCTAAAATGCTTCTGTACAACGAAGGAGACAATCAACTGAGTGACTGGGAGGGAATCTCTGCCAGAATATCCAAAGAATTCAGAAAAAAAGAATCAAGAAAACAAATGACCCAATCGAAAATGAGCATAGCTTGGTGAGTTAAGCAACAAGCCCCAGCCGTAACTGAAGAGCTATTGGCAACTGATAATTGCTGGAAGAGGGAGAGTTAGTTTTCTTTAAGGGTGTGACTCTGGTTTGGTTGACCAGGCTCCAGGGAATGAACCCACACCTGAAAGGGAGAACACAAATTAGAACTTGATAGACCTTTAAAAATTAATATAGAACATGAAGTTTGGGAATAGTAAGGTGGGTGGAGATAGGGGAGGGGGTCCGAATATGATTAAAGTGCATTGTGTAAAATACCCAAAGAATCAATAAAAATACTCTTTAAATGAGTAATATATAAAAATGTGTTCAACATCCTCAGCAATCAGGAAACTGCAAATTAAAACTGCTTTGAGATGTCATCTTAGTCCAGTCAGAGCAGCTGAGATCAAGAAAGCAACTGACAACAAATGCTGGTGAGGATACATGGAAGAGGGAATCCTCATTCACTGCTGGTAGGATTTCCCTCCTGCTGGATTCCACTGTGGAGATCAGCATGGAGAATTTTCAAAAAGCTAAATATAGGTATCCTACAACAGAGAAGCTTGCTCAGACAGGTTCAATGCTATTCTGTCCACCAGAGGTCATGGAAGCAGTCAAGACATCCTTCAACTGGTAAATGGAGAATGAGAATGTAGTACAGATACACAATGGAGTTTTCTCCAGTTGAAAAGGAAAATTAAATTATAAATTTTCCAAAAAAATTGATGGAACTGGAGAATATTATAATTAGTGATAGTAACCAGATCCAGAAAGAAAAACTCCACATATTCCCCCTTATTTGTGGATCCTAGCTTAGAATCTTTAGCTGTGAATATATAACCTGGAGTAACCACAGAAGGCGGGAAAGTAGAAGACCATGGTGGGAGGGAGAAGAGTTCTAGAGGGGTGGGTCATAGGATGTAGGTGCTATAAAGGTGATAAGAGAAAAAACTGTTGGGGGGTGGACTTTAACTGAGGATGGGGAGGGAGGGTAAGAAGATGAAGTTAGATAACACTAAAGAGAGTTGAAAAAGCCATGGGAAACATTAATTTATGAGCTTACTTAGAAATACACACACACACACACACACACACACACACACACACACACATATATATATATATAGAGAGAGAGAGAGAGAGAGAGAGAGACAGAGA
>NW_008354223.1:5952-13997 GCF_000622305.1 Nannospalax galili | reverse complement strand
AGAGAGAGAGACAGAGAGACAGAGAGAGAGAGAGACAGAGAGACAGAGAGTTCATGCATATAGTTTAAATGGACTTATACCACCTGGGGTGATAATGCTCCTCCCCCAAGAACCATAGACTACAAAACCATGTGCCACACAAAGGAAATGTCCCTCTGAGATGATGGGCAGGGGAGTCAAAGAAACTCCTGAAACAATGTATGCTACTGCCATTGCCTTCGGTTGCCTCTCAGAACTTAAGGTAAAACCCTATTGCTGAAGGTATCACACACTTTGGACACTGGACTGAGTCCTCTGCAAGAGTAGCACGCTTATATACTTGCTCGGCCATCTCTCTAATCTCTCAATTTTTTTTTCATTTTATTTCTATTGAATTTTTTCATGATTTTCATGCAACATAGTTTGATGATATATATGTATATATATTACATTAAATTTAACAGGGGAGGTGCAGATAATGGAAGGGATATATATGTATGCATATAAAACATGGCCTTTAGAATTTGAATTGTCTCCCAAAATATCCTTCAGTGTAGGTCCATCCACAGGGCCCGCCAGGAGTTCCGACCTTTTAAGATACTGTCTTTCTCCATCTAAGCATCCATTAATTGCCAAAAGTTTCTTAGGATGGCTTGAGATTTCTTACTCACTTCCTCATGTGTATGCTGGGATTTTGTCTGGTTTGGGCTTGTATAGGACCTGTGCATGCCTGTCACCATTGCTGTGAGTTCAAATGAGCTCTCTGGAAGTAGCTCTCTGGAACTGACCAGCTCTCTGGAAGGCTTTTTCTTTGTGGTCATTCACCACCTCTGGCTCTTACAGTCTTTCCACCTCCTCTTCTGTGATGATCCCTGAGCCTTGGGATACAGAGGGTTGAAATAGGTGTCCTACTCAAGGATAAGCACTTCGCAGACTCTTGTTCTCTGGACATTGGCCAATTGTGGGTCTCTGTGTTAATCCCCATCTGCTGCATAAGGAAACTTCTCTGGTGAGAGTTGAGAGATGCATTCATTTTGTGTGTAGAGGTTGAACTGAAAACCTGTCACTTAGGGTTAAGCATCTCACAGGTATTAATTCTCTGTGTTTTAACAGTTTTAGAACTCTGTAATCATCTCCGACTGTTACTAAAAGAATCTTCTTCAATGAGGGGTGAAAGGTACACTTGCCTGTATATATGAGGATGCATATTTAGAATAAAGAAATTATGTTGGTGTGGGGATGTATTTTTTTCTCTAGGATCAATGACCCCTCCAGCCATGTGTATTTGGCTATGTTCACACTATCACATATAAGTTCCCTCCCATTGAACTGGTCTTATCCCAGTTAGACAGCTATTGATTACCCCCAACCTAAAAATGCCATTATTGTACCAATAGCAATAGTTTGCTGGGCAGTCATTGTTGCTTATTGGACTTATAGCTCAGTATGACCATTGATTAGTTTTCTTCCTTGGCAACTTGTATCTTATGATATCATGAGGGCTAGTCTTCAGGGACTAGCTCAGTTTCAACTTTATTGCTCCAAGTCCTGTGTCTGAAGTGTGGCCTGTCTTCAACAACAGGGTCTTACCTTCACGTTCTCGAAGGCAGTCGATGGTTGTGCCAATAGCCTGTTATTGGTTTCTCTACCTGGTACTTTGTTTTTAATATGTAGACTTCAGTTATATAATGCACTCATATATTTATTGTATGTGTATTTTTCAGTAAGACTTTAAAGTAATATACATTCCCCTCTGGTTTTCCATACCATCTAAGCATTATTTATCTCTCCTCTCACTCCTGCTATATAACCCTTGCTACTCCCTCCCCAACTAAAGAATCACCTTTTCTTCCTATCCACCTTAATAACACCCGCCTCTTATTACCTCCATCTTTCAAGGTCCTTCTTCTACTTTGTCCCTATGAGTCTTTTCCATTTTCCTGGCTCTTGTTGTTATGTGAGGACATATGCCTGCATCTAGGAATTTGGAGATAAGATCTACAAATGAGAGAGAACAAATGCCACTTGTTTTTCTGAGTCTGTGTTATTTCAGTTGGTATCACAGTTTCTAGTTCCATCCATATAGCTGCAAATTTCACAGTTTTGTCTTCCTTTACTGTTGAGTAGGACACCATTGTGTAGCTGTCCTGCATTTTCATTATCCATTCATCAACTGAGGGACATTAGGTTGTTTCCATTTCATAGCTATTATGAAATTAAGTGAACAAATGACACCAAATGCTACCATGAAAGAGGGAAAGGGGAAACTTCGATCATTACTGGTGGGATTGCAAACTGGTGCAAGCACTCTGTTAAAAAGTGTGGAGAACTCTTAAAACACTAAAGTAAGTCTACCATATGATACAGTCATACCACTCCTTGGCATATACCCAACAGACACATCCTGCTACAGAGATATTTCCACAGCCGTATTTGTTGCTACTCTTTTCACAGTAATTTAGACATGAAAACTACCAAAATGTCTGTCAACTGATGAGTGGAGAATGAATATATGGCACATTTACACAATGGAGTTTTACTCAGTGGTAAAGAAGATGAAATCATGAAATTTGCAGGTAAATGAATGGAACTAGAAACTGTTATATTAAGTCAATTGATTTTTTAATTAGTTTTTTTTGTGAGTTTCACACGTAAGTATTTTTTTAATTTACATCATTCACATCTCTCTCTCCACTTTCTGGCTCCTCTGAGGTCTTCCCCTGACACTCTTAAATTAATGACCTTGAATTATTATTTTTACACACACATGTAATTAAAAATATAAAATAAACTGTAACTGAATAAAAAAATCATGAGGATAAAGAAAAAAGACATTTACCAAAAAATGATGCAGGATCATTATGGTCAATGTGCTTAAAGCATAATAAAGTGTTCTGGAATAATGAATTATCTCCCTTTTTCAAAGGTTTGAGTCCAAAGTCTTGCACATGCTAGGTAAATGTTCTACCACTGAGCTGAAGCCTTACCATTTTAAAAATTTTATTTCAATACAGAGTCTCATTAAGTGGCTCAAATTGGCTTTAAACTCATTATGTCTCCAAGATAGACCTCAAATTTGAGATCCACCTGCCTCATCCTTATATGTAGTCAAGTTTTCTGACATGTACTCATCATACCTGGCTCATAAACAATATGAAGGAAAACTATTTTATAGGTCCATCGTTATAATAAAAGTAATTTCTCAGTAAATGGGTACATTGAATATTACCTAATTTTACATAACTTGATTATAAAAATGTCTCCACTTAGCTAATAAATTGTATAGTCACTTTAACTTTATCATCAAATTGTTTCATGGACTGGGGGAATAAATCTATTCTTCCTTATAACCCTGTCAGCATTTTGAGACTATTATTTTTTTAAGTCATCAGTCTAATGAAGATAAAACTTTATGTTGTTTTCATTTGCACGTTCCTGATTAATGAATCCAGACTTCTTTTCATTTTTCAGTAATCATTTGAGTTTCCTCTTTTCAGAGATTTGACTTGAACTCTATGTTCCTTTTCTTTTTACTAGCTTATACAGTTTTTCTTTTTCTGCATTGTCCACAAGTTATTCTGATTGTTTTTGGGTAGTAGCACTTTTTTCCACGCCTGTATTTAGTAGTTCAAGCTTTATATCAAGACCTTTGAAATAATTTTTGGTGTTAGATATGAGGCTATCCAAAAGGCCAGCTCAGAAGTCATTCTGTGATCAACTTCAAATGAATCAAATAAATCTGCCACTTTACCAAAATAGATTTGAATATATTTGAAGATTTAGCTTTAAAACTCACTAAACACTATCCCCTGGGTTTCTCAAAATATAATTCTTTATATCTTAAATCCAGTACAGAATATTCCAAAACAAGGATAAAAAAAGTAAAAATTCAAAAACTCAAATATGTGGAATCATTTTGAATCCATGAGAAGTAAAGTCTCTTTTCTTGTCTTTCTTATTTCAAGAATTTGGATTAGAGATAGAGAAATGAGATTGGTATAAAACATGAACCTTTAACTTATCTGCACCCTAGTCTTCTACTTATAGAATAGTAACCTAGTTTTGTCTCTAAACTAGGTTATTAATAATTGTATTGCTCTTTTAATATTTTAAATTAGCACTCCTAGAAATCCATTTGCATAAATTCTACTTAATTCTTATAGTTACACTAAAACTAGGCATTATTTTTCCTATGAGGACATCAGTCATACAAAAAGATAAATAATTAACTCAGGCCCACGAAGCAGGCAGTAGTGGCTCCAGAATGACAGCTGCATTCTCCTGAAGTTCAGTGACTACTGTCCTTTCATTATTATTGACTACTGAAATGCACTGACCCGGAGAAAGTTCAATTCATAGCCCAAACGTGAATAAAAAGTGCCCGTCTTACAGAACAGTTTATTATTAGAAGAACTGGCATTTCTTTTCATTTTCTAAGGAAGTATGCCCTAGTAAATATCAAAATATAACAACTTAGAATAATATTCATCCAGTGGTTTATAATAGTAAACTCAATATTTGCAAGCACCAAGTGTGAGAGAAACTTAAAGTGATGTCCTGGGCATCACAAATTCTACTTCTCTATTACCAATAAACTGGTCAAGTAGGCCCATTTTACATTAAGTAGGCGGGAACAGAGCTGCCAAACAACTCTCTGAAACACCAGCCAAAGTGTCACCATACTCCTTCCTTCATTCCCCGGGGGAGGTTGTAAGCAACCAAACCACATATGGAGTCCAGCCTGTTTAAGATGGCTTGTGCAGTGTTCTCTCTGTTGGTCTTTTTAAAACTTATGATCAACATATAACAGTTTGTAGGGCATAGTATGAAATTTCCACACATGTATACACTACATGTTTATCAAATCAGGATAAACAGGCTTTCATCTCCTTATCATTAATGCTTGGGACCTTCTAGCTCTTCCCTTCCAGCAGAGCACTGACTGACTCCTTTTGACTGGGTTTGGTACCTGTTACCTAGATTCGTCCTTTACATCTTGCTCATATTTCCGAATCTTTGGTAATCATCAATATACATATAGAATGGCCTTTTTACCTTCCACAAATGAAAAAGAACATGTATCTCTCTGACATTTCACTTAACATCACATCCTCCAATTTAACCCACGTTGCTACGATGAAGAATCTCATTCTTCACTATGGCTGAAAACTACTCTACTGCATGTCCAGGACTGTATTTTCCCTAACAATTTACCTATCAGTGTTCATTTAAATTATTGCCAAAGCTTATCTTTTTTATGGCTTCAGATCTGGACTCCCATTTTTTTCAATATATATTTTTAATTGAATTCTTATGAAATTTTTAATTGAATTAGTATGAAACACTAATTCCACATCTTGGAAATTGTAAACCATGCTTTCTATTGCTGAATTTCTTTGGCTAAACTTTTAGTATTATATTGAATAAGAGTAGGTGTACTTTTCATCTTGTTCCTGATTATACATATATGGTCTTTTTGAGACAGAGGTATTTCTGTGGCCACAGCTGGACTGGAACTTACTGTGTAGACCAGGCTGGCCTGAATCTCACAGAGATCGGCCTGCCTGTGCCTCCGAGTGCTGGGATTAAAAGTGTGTGCTGCCGCACCAGGCTTGTTCCTCGTCTTTGAGGAAATACTTTCATTTTTTTCCCCAATTAGAATGAGCTTGACTACTCATATGTCATGTATATCCTTTCTTATTTTGAGGTGTGTTCTTCTGTACACAATTTTTTTAAATTATAAAACTTTATTTTTCAAGCTTGGCATCCACATTTTTTAATGAATTTTTTTAGAAGAAGCATTTCATTACAACAGCATTGTTATATTCAAGAACAATTTTCTGAGCCTTAGCATCTTTTTCAAAATTGGCTGTTAATTTTTAGGTTTACAGTTGAATTGTTTTTATTTTATGTGTATGCGTATATTGCCTGCATGCAGGTAAGTGCACCCGTGTTGTGCAGTGCCCACAGAGGACAGAAGAGGCTATCAGATCCCGTGGAACTGGAGTTAATTTTTAATGCAATTGACATTAAGATGTTTGCAAATGCATTTCTAATCTCTATATATCAGATTATTACTAGTCACAGTCGGTTACTTTCTGAGATCCTTGGCATCTGAGCATGGATATAAAGTCATCAGGTTGATTTCAATGATAATGTTTTTCACATCGACTAATCAGCATGTTGTAATATTCCATGCTTCCTCCTCAAATATAATGATAAGATTGGGGTCTGCTATTCATTTTTCCAGTTCTATGCTGGGTTACTATCTGGGAGTCCCTTTGGCCACCCTGGCCAACAACTCAAGAGAAGGTATCTCCTGTCTGGCATTGTTGCTTGTTATGTAGCCTTTAGCTATACATATGGACTCTTAAGAAATTATATTGGCCCCTTTAATATTTGGTTATATTTTCCTTCGGGATGTTTAAGGCCATAAAGTTGGCCCAGATAAACCAATTTATTTTTACTCTTAAGGTCATTTGAGAATCTGTTCCTCAGGGGTCACATGGGCTTGGGAGGAGCCCCTAGCTCCTTTCTTTTACCAGGTCCGCCTATGTGAAGATAAGTCAAAGGTCCTGCTCAACCATAACTGGCTTCACTTGGAAGCATGGAGGAAATATTTCCTTTGTGCTGACCCTCCTCTTTGTAGACTGGACACTGGTTCAAGTCCATCTGGTGGGGTCTCCTCGGCCTCCTCGATCAAGAGGACACATGACCCACCACAATTACAGGACATTTTGAGAGATGCTGATAGTCCCCTGGAACTAGTCAACTTAGGAGGGCAAGGAGCAAAAACTGTCCTTTATGTCCCTCTCAGCAAATCAGCATAGGCCTCAAAGTATGTCTGTTAAACATCCAAGAAGGTTAGTTCCACCAGTCTGGTACTTTTAATTATTGTGTGTTATGTAGATAAATCTTGGGCAAAGACCAGTTGTTTGCAGATAAACCCTAACTAGACATATATTTCTTGATGTGCTATGTATAATTTGTCAGTAGGTTGTAGGAGTAATATGGTTCCCTCTGATTTTCAAAACTAGATAGGCATTGTTTATTTCCCGCATTGTCTCACCCCTCCATCATGGTTTTCCCACTTAAGGTGCCACCAGTTTGCCCCTTTCTCCATTAATAATACCCTTCTCCTATGGTCTT
The DNA here is from genome assembly GCF_000622305.1 of Nannospalax galili. Lineage (NCBI taxonomy): Eukaryota > Metazoa > Chordata > Mammalia > Rodentia > Spalacidae > Nannospalax > Nannospalax galili. The sequence goes on along the minus strand of NW_008354223.1, from coordinate 6,869 downwards.
CCTCTCTTGAGCTCCTTCTTTCCCCTTATCCCCTAGGTTCCTTGTATACCTTTCCCTCCCCCCTCCCTTAAACTAACCCAATTTTTATTCATATCTCCCTTATTAAGGCCTGTTTCCTACTGTTCTTCTCTTTTAGGTCCTTTCTTTTCCTTTACTTCCCTGTTTCCTTTCCATTATCCTATAGTTATAGTTATGTCTTGTTACATACATACTCACTTATCAGGGTTTGGTTCTAGGATCCATATATGACGGAGAACATATATCGATATTTTTTTCTGAGCCTGTGTTACTTCACTTAGTATAACAGTTTCTAGTCCCATCCATTTACCTGCAAATTTCATGATTTCATCTTTCTTTATTGCTGAGTAAAACTCCATCATATAAATGAACCACATTTTCATTTCACTGGTCAATTGAAGGACACTTAGTTTGCTTCCCTCTCCGAGCAACAAACATGGATGTACAAGTGTTTCTGCAATAGGATAAGTTCTTTGGGTTTATGCCAAGGAATGGTATAACTGGGTCAAATGGTAGGTTCATTTATAGCTTTTAGAGTTCTCCACACTGCTTTCCATAGGGGTAGAACAAGTTTTCAGCCCCACCAGCAGTGGATGAGTGCTCCCCTTTCCCCAAATCCTCTCCAACATTTGGTATCATTTGTTCTCTTGATCTTAGCCAGTCTGACTGGGGTAAGATGAAACCTTAAAGTGGTTTTAATTTGTAGCATGCATTTCCCTAATTACTAATGATGTTGAACATCTTTTAAGATGCTTCATAGCCATCTTTAGTTCTTTTGAGAACTCTGTTCAACTCAGTAGCACATCTTTGTTAATTAGGTTGCTTATTGTCTTGGTTCTCTGTGTTTTGAGTTCATTATATATTCTGGTTATTAAACCTCTGTCGGATGTGTCGCTGGT
>NW_008354223.1:3616-4158 GCF_000622305.1 Nannospalax galili | reverse complement strand
TTTCCATGCCTTTAGATATGCATACATTTCTTTTAGGTTTTCAAATTTAGTAGCATATAGGTTTTTAAAGTATTCCCTTACAATGTTCTGTATCTTTCTGGTGTCTGTTGTGATGTTTCCCCTCACATCTGATTTTGTTGATTTCGAGATGCTCTTTCTTTCTTTTGGTTAACTGGGCTAGCGGTCTGTCAATCTTGTTTATCTTTTCAAAGGACCAGCTCTTGGAATTGTTGATTCTTTGTATTGTTTTCTTTGTTTCAGTTTCATTAATTTCTTTCCTGATTTTTGTTATTTCTTCTTGTCTGCTTGGTTTGGGTTTCTTTTGCTGTTGCTTTTCAAGTGTGTTGAGTTGCAACATTAAGTCATTTATTTGTGTTCTTTCAGATTTTTTTATGTAGGCACTTAGAGCTATAAACTTCTCTCTGAGGGCCAGTTTCAGCGTGTCCCAGAGGTTTCGTTGTGTTGTATTATCCTTTTCATTTAGTTCCAGGAATACTTTTATTTCTTTCTTAATTTCTCTTTTGACCCATTCATCATTCAGG
>NW_008354223.1:0-2188 GCF_000622305.1 Nannospalax galili | reverse complement strand
TTCTGAATTCATTCAGAAGTTTATCCCTATCTTCCTTCAGTTCTTTGATTTCTTTGTGTGTTCTTTCAATTCACTGAATTCTTTTATCATGTTCATAATTGCTCTTTTGTGTTCCATGTCCTACATTCTCTCTAGGGGGTTCTCATTGTCCTCCTCTAGAGGACTATTGGTGTTTGGGGGGATGTCATTTTAGTTTTTCATGTTATCATTTTTTCTCTGTGATTTTGACATGTGAATTTCTTTTGTAGTTTCTGATTCTTGTGTGATACTCAAGCCTTCAAGTTTAGGTCTGCTTCTTTTTGTGAACTTTATGTATCTTTATGGTTTGCTTTTTTGGTGTGTAAGGCTGGTTCCTCTAAGCTTCCAGTTGTCTCTTTTGATTTCATATTGGAATGGCAAGATTGCTTTTGTCTTCTGGAGTTCCCACAGCTCCCATGTCAGATGAGGATCAGATACTCTCAGGCTTTCTCCTCAGGTCTGGATCCCTACAGGATAGATTTTGGCCTCAGGAATTTTGGGGTTGGACTGACCTGGGAGCTGGGCCCAGGAAATATGGTGGTCTATGGAAGCTGATGGCCATGCCACCCAGAGATGCAAAGGAAGCTGGGGCAGGAGGAGGCCCCAATTTCCTTGGCGACTGCACTGAGTAGCTGGATTGGTCTGAATGCAAAGGACCAGGAAGAGGGAAGGTCAGCCTCGGGGTCAAGGAAAGAGGCTGGTGGGTTGTACAGACCCAGGGAGGCAGAGGGAAGTGTGGGTGGGGCCAGGCCCAGAAACAGTGCTCCTGGGGACCTGAGAAGGAACTGAGTTGCTCTGGAAGCACAGAATCAGGAAGAAGCAGTGGTGGTTCCCCAGGTGTCTGGGGTCCCAAGACAAGGAATGGAACAGGACCCAGGCTAGGAAGAGAGAGCTTCCAGAGAGATGAGAGGGTGAGTGAGGCTCGGGGAATCATGGCATGGAGGGCAAGATAGACTTACCTCAGAGAGAGAGGTTCTGTACATAATTTGCATATGGTTTTATCACGAATAATGCTTAAGTGATTCAAGGGATGGCTCCGTGGTTAAGGGCACCGACTGCTCTTACAGATGGCCTGGTTTGATTCCGAGCTCCCACATTGTGGTTAACAGCTGCCATACCTCCAGTTCCAGGGCATCTGATGTCCTCTTCTGACCTCTACAGACACTGTACAACACAGGTGCACTTACATATATTCAGGCAATACACTCATACACATAAAAAAAGACTGCTTAATATTACCAAACGATTTTTCTGTATGTCTTGAGATGATAATTTCACTATTTTAAATTTTATTGATGTCATATATTATAGTTACAAATTTGCACGCATTGAGCTAGCTCTCTCCCTGGGATAAGCACTTGACAATGGTGACTAGTCATTTTGATGAGCTGTTGGATTCGATGCTAACATTTTGTTGAGAAGTTTTCATATTGGTGTACAATTTTCTTTTTTGTTGCTTTTTCATCTGATTTTGTTATCAGAATAATGCTGGTATTGTAGGATTCTTTGGAAGAGTCCCCTCACTTTCAGTGTTCTGTAATACGCCAGCAGCTTTTGGTGTCAGTTCTTCCTGAATGTTCCATAGAATTTGACAGTAGAAGCACCAGATACTGGACTTTTGGTGAAAGCTTTCTATTAGTGATTTGACTTCATTTCTTCTCATTTTCCAATTCACACTTTCTATGGTTTTATGGTTAAATTTTGGTAAATAACATATTACCAGAAATATACCCATTTTGTCTGGGTTTTCCATTTTATTGGCATATAACTGTTCATAATAGTCCCTATAGATGCTTTTATTGTGAGATCAAATATATTGTATCTCTTTTCATCTCTGATTTTATTTGTTTTGCATTGTCTTTTTTTGTCTTGCTCAGTGCAATTATATTTCATTTTCAATTCTTTCTTTTTAAAAAACTATCTTATTTCATTGATTTTTTTTGTATTTTAAGTCATTTTTATTTATTTCTGCTCTCATGTTTAATTCCATTTATAGTTTAGTTTGTTCCTGCTTGTCTAGACCCTTGAGCTGCAGTGTGGACTGTACATTTAACATTAAAAAATTTTTATTATTTTTATTTTATGTATATGTGTATGTGTGTATTGTCTACATGTAGGTAGGTGCACCCATGTCATGCAATGCCCGCAGAGGACAGAAGAGGCTGTTGGA
>NW_008354222.1:0-729 GCF_000622305.1 Nannospalax galili | reverse complement strand
GGTCGTTTGAGGATCTGTTCCTCAGGGGTCACATGGGCTTGGGAGGAACCAACAGGCCTCTCTCTGACACACAAGTCTCTCTCCAGCGTAAGTCAATCACACCCTCTGCACCTTGACTCCCCCAGCCTCATTCACCCTCCCATCTTCCCCGCTGATCTCTCCTCCTAGCCTGGGTCCTGTCCCATTCCTTGTCTTGGTGCCCCAGACACCTGGAGAACCACCACTGCTTCCTGGTTCTTTGCATCCAGATCAACCCAGTTCCATCTCCGGAACCCAGGAGCACTCTGGGCCTGGCCCTGCCCTCACCTCCCTCTGCTTCCCTGGGCCTGCACAACATGCCAGCCTCTTTCCTGGATGCCTGGCTGACCTTTCCTCTTCCTGATCCTTTGCATCCAGACCAATCCAGCTCCTCGGGGCCTCCTCTGCCCCCATCTTCCTTTGCATCTTTGGATGGCATGGCCACCAGTTGCCCTAGACCAGCATCTTTCCTGGGCCTGGTTTCCAGGCCAGTCTAACCCCCAAATTCCTGGGATTTTGAGGCCAAAATCTTTCTTGGAGACATCCAGACCTTAGGAGATATCCTGAGAGCATCTGATCCTCATCTGACTTCCACCTCTGTGGGAACTCCTGAAGACAAAAGCAATCCGGCCACTTCAATATAGAATCAAAAGAAAGAATTGAAAGCTTAGAGGAACCAGCTTTTCATGCCCAAAAAGTAAACCACAAAGA
>NW_008354221.1:0-372 GCF_000622305.1 Nannospalax galili | reverse complement strand
GGTGTTTGTACCCAAATGTCCTTTAGTGTAAATTCGTCCCACTGGAGTCTAGTCAGCCCATCTAGTGATTTTATGTAAGTCTCTCCTTCACCCAGCAGTAATCAGTCTCCAAGAGTTCTCAAGTCTAGTACTGGCCTGCCAACTATTTCTTGCCTCCCCTTTGGGCTGGCCCTTGTTGACATGGGTCCTGTGCTCAATGCCACCATTGCTACAAGTTCACATGTGCAAGCTTCCCGTGGCCTGGAAGCCTCTGCTTCCCTGTGTTCATGAACTAGCCCTGGCTCTTACAATCTTTCCACTCCCTCTTCTGCAATCATCCCTGAGCCGTGGGTGGATGAGGTTCCATATAGGAGTCCCATCCTATACTCTACA
>NW_008354220.1:0-251 GCF_000622305.1 Nannospalax galili | reverse complement strand
TTTCTTGAGATAATTGTGCATGTTGTCAAATCTTCTCAGGGTGTGGGTTGTGACAGAAACCTCCTGGTTCCCCACTTTGTCCTTTCTGCCTGGGTCTCTGCCAGAAAGTGACTCCTGATTCGTTTCATTGAGGTGTTAAGGTCCATTCTGTCATTGACTGGTTTGAGCTTGAATGTGTTATTCACTTCTTGTTGGGAGACAAGATGCCAGAAAGCACCTTGCTATGAAAAGGAGCCCGCAGCACATTCCTG
>NW_008354219.1:0-678 GCF_000622305.1 Nannospalax galili | reverse complement strand
GGGGAGCAGAAAGAATGAGGTTAGTCAGGCTCTTGGATAGATAGGCAACAGTCTTGAGCCTAGGATGACATAGTAAATGAAGGGAAATGTTAAAGCACTAGAGCGACCCCATGCAGAAACATACACATACACCAACCTTTATTTCTGCGGATGCTGTCTGAGAAGTCTACATGGGGAACCTCTATATCAGACACAACCCAAGGATTCTCAACATCTGTGCTGATGTGCTCTTCAGAACAGCCTGAAGGTTCTTTCTGGTTCTTTTCTTTATGTCATGAGTAGTGTCCATGACCTGGGAAGCAGAGAACAGCCTTCAGTATGGGGTGGGATGGACCTGGGTCCTAGAATCTCCACCATTCACCATATGATCCCTCATTCCCAGGTGATCAGAACTGTGCCTCACCATGGGGAGGATCCAACCGTATTTATTATCGTTGACACCGATGATGCTGGGGACAGGGCGAAAATCCACAGAGGCCAACAGCTCCTGGGGGTGCCTAGGTAGGAACTCTCCATCCACCACACTGGGAATTTTCTTGAAAACCTGGGGGCTATTAGAGGTCAGTGCTGAAGGTCAATCACACACATATGTGCCCACTGAGTTATTCCACCATTTCCCTATTTCCATATTGGTCTCAGCATGTGTCCATCCCTCCTATCCATCCCTACACCCAACAA
>NW_008354218.1:0-257 GCF_000622305.1 Nannospalax galili | reverse complement strand
AATAGATATGCCTATGATGATAGCAGTAGGAAAATGGATAGACCCTATAGGTCAAATAAAGATTCCCAAAAAGGCATTATTGCTGATATCCTCACTGGCTATTGAAGCTTGGAAGCACTTTCCTTCTCCTGGATCTTTGCCAATGGGTATGAAAAATGTGAATCAAGGAGGAGAGGAACCTCATGAGACTTTTGTAGCTTGGTTGACTGATACAGTAACTAAGGTGATTCCCCAAGAAGAGGCCGCAGGATTAACTA
>NW_008354217.1:0-236 GCF_000622305.1 Nannospalax galili | reverse complement strand
TTATATCTCTTATAGTGTGTTCTGTTATTTCACAGACATGTTTTACATGCTGGTATGCTGGTCAGAATCAGATTTTCCAAAGCCTCTCTCACTTTACAAAGATCCTTTCCCATCAAAGGGCTTAGTAAAGCCATTAAAGCTCCATACCATTTTTGAGGTCCCAATTGAATTAAGCTTTCCTTCACATCTCTGGTGAACACAGTCTCATCTGGCCCAGTGAACTGGACATCATATAT
>NW_008354216.1:0-258 GCF_000622305.1 Nannospalax galili | reverse complement strand
GCGAGCTGGGTGCCCGGGGTCCCTGCGCGCACTCTCGGGATGGCACGGCGGTCCGCAGGATTCTCCGCCGTGGGCCTGGAGGAAGGCGGGTCTGGCCCTGCGGACTTCTCCGTGTCTCTATGGGCCTCAGGCGTGGGGTGCGTGAGTATCTCGGGGTCGCTCTGGGCCCCTGGATCTCGGGGTCCCTGCCACGCCTGGTGAGTCGCCGCACGGCTCTGGCCACAGGTGTCTCTGGGAGCGGCAGCAGATAGGTCGCTG
>NW_008354215.1:0-243 GCF_000622305.1 Nannospalax galili | reverse complement strand
CCACTCAGTGGCTATCTGCTGAATGAATGCATGAATTAAACACTAAATGAATGGCACACGGGACTGCTGACAGTTCTGGGCTTGGCATTTTTATGTCTTCCTACCCTCCATTTCTCTCTTCTCTTCCCTCTTTTCTCCCTTCCTCCCCTCTTACCTTGTTTTTCTTTTTTTACATTTTATTTATCATTTTAATTTTATTTTATGCGTATGAGTGTATTGCTTGCATGTATGTAAGTGCACCCA
>NW_008354214.1:0-367 GCF_000622305.1 Nannospalax galili | reverse complement strand
CCACAAAGAGGGCGCCTGCCCAAGACAGGGATGAGGCCTCCCAATGACGGGGTAGGGACGACCCCCCTGACGACCTAAGATAGGGGGATCTTCCATTATATAAATGAAAAGGGTTGAGATGTTGGGAAATGCTGTCCTGGCCTCCATGTGCACGTCCCCCGCAGTGACCTTTTGGGCCTCAGGGTTCCTCAGTCTCAGAATTGTTTACCAGCTCATTTTCAGGTATCAGGTCCTGAGAACACCATGACCTGGCACTGACCCTGAGGTCATGCCAGGGCTCCCCCGCCCCCGTTGGTTCAGCTGCCTTCTGGGCTATGGTATAAAAGCAGCCTGGGGCTGAGAAATAAAGGCTTCTTCTGCTACACTA
>NW_008354213.1:0-2376 GCF_000622305.1 Nannospalax galili | reverse complement strand
GGTCCGGCCGCTCCAGTTTCCTAAGGAAAGATCCTTCCATTTGACCACAGCCTGGCCCTCACATAAGGACCTCCAGTTTCTCTTTAGTAAGGGGCCATTGCTCCACCCAAACAGGGGTGTTAGTCTTCCACGAAATGCGAATAAGTGAAGTGGAAGACTCTTCAGGAGGCTCATGCACAATGGCCCTCATGGAAAATGCCCCAGCCGGTGCCTCGCTCCAGAGAGTCTTATCTCTTGTTTCTTGTCTGCGAGAGGCTGGGGATCCCCCTGCAGATACTTGCCCAAACCGCGTCCAGGACAAAAACCCTGACCTTTTAGCATTTTCTGCACGGGTTGGGTGGTCAAAACTGCTCCCATTCCCTCCAAGATGTCTCTCCCCCACAGGTTGATGGGAATGTGCGGCAGGACAAAAGGTTGAAAGAGTCCTGTGTGGCCTTCCTCATCCTTCCACCTTAGAAAGCGAGAACTCTTCTGTGGGTCTCAGGCTACTCCCACACCATGTAAATTAGTCTGAGGCTCCTCCAGAGGCCAGGATTTGGGCCAAAATTGAAGAGAAAGGATTGAAGTATCGGCCCCTGTATCCAGGAGTCCCTGGAAGACTTTGCCTTCTATTGTCAGAGACAACATAGGTCTACTGTCCAAGGTGGATACCCAGCATGCTAAAGGGCCAGTAGAGCCTAATCTGCCCTCTCCCCTTTCCCTCTTCAGGAAGGGATTGTTTGTGGTTAGTCTGGGAAGCAGTATCAGTTGGGCTATACACTCCCCTTGAGGAATTACTGTGACCCTCTTTGATGCTTCTACCATGATTTTAATCTCACCTTGGGTATCCTCATCAATGACACCCGGAATCACTCTAATGCCCTGCATTAGGGCACTACTTTGGCCCAACAGAATGCCCACCGAGCTAGGTGGCAATGGTCCCAGGACCCCAGTGGGGAGAGCCTGGGGCCCCATCTGGGGGGTTAATATTGCTAGGGTGGCAGTACAGAGATCCAGTCCTGCGCTTCCTGGGGTGCCTCTGATAAGGTCCTGGAGATAAAGGGGTTTCTCTGGGGCATGAACTGAATAGGGTTTACTGGTGGTCCCTCGGGAGCAGGTGTAGTCAGTGCTCCGTACACCTGCTTGGACGGGACCCTGCCTGCCGTTTCCTGGTGGAGGGAGAGGATTGCCTTGTGCATCTGAGTTAGATCTGCATTCATTACTCCAATGTTTCCCTTTCCGGCAGCGGGGGCATAGGCCTGGTCCACCCTGATTTGCTCTTGGGAATGGACATTCCCTTTTGAAATGCTCTGGCTGTCCACACTGGAAACAGGTTTTAGGGCGAGCCCCTTCCCTTGCAGGGCCTTTCATGGCAGAGGCAATAACGTCCCATAATGTGATTTTGGTCAATATCCCGACATAATTTGAGATAGATATTTAAACTCTTGTACCTATGCAGGCGGATAGCCTCTTTGCAGTATTTATTGGCATTTTCAAAAGCCATTTTCTTTACTACAGGCATAGCGGACTCCACATCCCCCAAAATCCTAGCGGCCAACTGCAAAAGCCGATCCACAAAATCTGCAAATGGCTCTGAGGGTCCTTGTAATACTTTGGACAGCTGTTCTCCAGCCCCCTTGTTAGGGAGTTGCTTCCACACCTGCGTGGCAGCAACGGCCACCTGTGCATACACCGCGGGATTCTGGGTGGCTAAGGTAGAATACACGCCCGTGCCTGTTAGCATCTCCACATTCCTTTGTGGGAATCCCACGACAGCATTGCACACAGCAGTCTGGAGGCAGTTCTCCTGATACTCGCTTCTCCAGAGAAGACACTGCTCTCCTGACAATGCTGCCTGGCAGAGCTGCTGCCAGTCACTAGGTGTGCAATGCAGAGCCAAGAAGGACTCTAGGATAGATTGTGTAAATGGGACATGGGGTCCATAAGTGCTGACTGCCTCCTTAAGTTGTTTTATGTCTTTAAAATTTAATGGATCATGCTGTCAAAGCACCTGCCGCTGTTGATTGGGGTCTGGAACCTCTATGACAGGGAAGAAAACCTCCCCCCAGACCCCCATGAGGTGCCGAGGGTTGTGGTGTGCCCGAGCGGTTGGTGCAGCTAGGATTTTGAGCTGGGGATGTGAGTTAAGTTCACAGTTCCTCAACTTTTTTCGTACAACCCTGATATCCCGCTCTAAACTGCTCTCCTCATCCTCAAAATCTCCGCCTGAGGACTGGGGGGGGGGTCCCAGAATCTTCCCCACCCTCAGCCTCTGACGCTTGGAGTGACTTTTCAGATTCTTTGTCTTGGGCCCCCTCAAAAGCCACTTTAACCTCGGCTAGTTGGTCTTTCACTTTCACATTATCACTAAGGAGTGCGTCCCGTACCAGTCTCCAT
>NW_008354212.1:0-242 GCF_000622305.1 Nannospalax galili | reverse complement strand
AGACAACAACAGTTCTATGGATTTTTTTGAAAATCTTAGTCCATACAGTAGCGGCACACTCTCAGACTTAGGAAGCAGAAGCAGGAGCCCCTAACCCTAAGCGTAAACGGATCCCTAGCACTAACCCTAACACTATACCTAACACTAACACCCTATCCCTATCCTAAACTCTAACCCTAACGGTGCCCTACCTTAACCCTATCTGTAACCTGAAGCTTGACCCTAGCCTTAACCCTAACCCT
>NW_008354211.1:5153-8602 GCF_000622305.1 Nannospalax galili | reverse complement strand
ATACTATTTGGTCACTAACACCTGGAAAATAATATTCAGAAACAAGAAAGAATTTGTTTCCAAAAGAAAGCAGTCTTTAGAGTCAGAGGTAGAACAGAAGGAGGCTTCAGAGAAGTAGTGATTTTAGAACACAAGCCAGAAGTGTTCAGGGACAGAAGAGCCCCTGAAATTTAGAGGACTTGCAGAGATCTGGAGACACATCTTTGTGTACATCAAGGGTCTCTATTCCTGCTGCTAAGGTCCAGATATTTCCTCCTGGCTTACCTGGTTCTCTATAATCCCACATGAACCTCTGCCACCTGCAGGTGCCTCCCAGTCCCTCCTCCTGTGCTCATGGCACCCCACAGCATTGCTCATGGCCCTACCTGTCCTATTCAATCTTTTGTGTGAGGCAACAGCAGTAACCGTCTTCTTCCATCAAGGGATTCTATGGTCAGATAATGACATTGTTGGCCTTCAATGCTTAGAGCCTCACATGTCCATGGGCAAGCTACGTATAGCAAGCACCTTGTTGCTGCTTACTGTAGAGAAAGCTGTGTCAATGCATAAAAGAGGAAGTTTCTATACTCACAGGCTCCTCTCTCTAGTCGATACTCTAAATGATGATGTGGCAAACCCTAACATGAACTGGTTGAAATCTTCCCACTCATGTTAAAAATGTTCCTGTCACCATTTGTCTCTATGATTAAAGCAGGGCACAACCCTCCATGAAGCCACACAAGTAAGCCAGGGATGTCCACCCAGTAACCACCATCACTATTATCATCACAGCTTCCATTAACTCAGAATTGACACTGTAGTTTGAATATGATGTGTCTCCTCTCAAGTTCACGTTGAATTTTAATCCCTACTGTGCAGTATTAAGATAGTAGAAATTTAACCCAGCTGTGGTATTTAGAGGTGTGGGTCTTTAGAAAGGAATTAATTCAAGTTAATTAAAGTAATTAATAGAGCACCCCCTCCCGTGTCTGAATACTGGTATCTTCATAAGAGTCCCACACTGCCTCAGGACTCTGCCAGCAAGTAGAGATCTGTGTCACCAGATGCGGTCCCTTAACCTTGGGCCTCCAGAACCAACTTAAAACAAGCGTCGTTTCTTTATCATTTACCCAGACTAGGACATTATGTTATCAGCAATAGAAAAAGGACCAATAAAACTTACTTTCTGCCAGGCTCTGTTCTAAGTATGTTAATATGAATTAGACATGAGTGTTGTGCTCTCTTGATGGATAGAAGCCAATGGCACAGAGAGAAAATGGCTTGCCCAGGATGCAGTAAGTGAGAAAGCAAACGGAAAAACTCCCAGAGCCTCTCCAGGGGGGTTCCAGGATGGGTCAGGCAGAGAGGCACATGTTTACTGGTCCATTTGATCTATCATTCAAGCCACATTCGCTGACTGAAGTTGAAGAGCATCAAAGCTGCTTGTTGGTTACTACCTGATTCTTCTATTCCTCAGTTCAGAAATTGAAAGGTTTATAAATCACTGCCCCTTAGAAAGTGCTGCACTAGGTGTAGTGGCACTTGCCTTTAATCTTAGCCCTCAGGAGGCAGAAGCAGGTGGATCTCTGTGAGTTTGAGGCCAGCCTGGTCTACATAGGAAGCTCCAGGCCATCTGTAGCTACAGGAGACCCTGTCTCAAAAACACCAGAAAATAATTAAAATAAAATAAAATATTCCAACTTCTTTCCAACTTACCCCTAGTTTCATCCCTACCTGAGTGGGAACCCAGCTGGACTGCAGCTCAAGTTCTTCTGACTTCAGTCTCTCCCACGTGCTAGGATTACAGGTGTATGCCATCCTGCCTGGCCACAGTTGTCTCTTACTCGTTGCTGCCTTCTAGATATACAGTGAGAACTCAAGAAGTGGAGTTCAGTTAAAGAGCATCCTCCACACACACAACACATATACACACCACACACACACCACACACACCGCACACACACCACACACACCACATACACTACACACACCACATACACCACACACACACCACACACACCGCACACACACTACACACACCACATACACTACACACACACTACAAACACACTACACACATAACACATACACACACCACACATACACACACCACACATCACACACCAAACACCCACACCAAACACCACACACACATATACACACACACACCACACACCACACACACATACACACACATACACACACACCACACACACACATCACACACACACACCACACACCACACACACACACATACACACATACACACACACCACACACCACACACACATACACATACACACACACCACACACACATACACCCCCCACACACACCCCCACATACACACACATGACACACACCACACACATATACACTACACACACCACACACTACACACACACACACCACACACACATAGACACTACACACACACCACACACACATACACACACACTACACACACATACACCGCACACACACACACAGCACACAGCACACACACACACATACACACACACCACACACCAAACACACACATACACACATACACACACCACACACCACACACACATACACACACACCACACACCACACACACAATCACATACATACACACAGCACACAGAATATACACACACATATACACACATACCACACACCACACACACACCACACACCACACACCACACACACACATACACACATACTCTACACACAACACACACAGCACACACCACACACACACATACACACACACCACACACCACACACACAATCACATACATACACACAGCACACAGAATATACACACACATATACACACATACCACACACCACACACACACCCCACACCACACACCACACACACACATACACACATACTCTACACACAACACACACAGCACACAACACACACACACATACACTGCACACACCCCACACACCACACACACACACACACACCACACACACATACACACACACCACACACACACACAGACCACACACACACATACACATACACATACATACACACACACCCCACACACATACACACCACACACATACACAGACCACACACACATACACACATACACATACACATACACACATACACATACATACACAAATACCACACACATACACACATACACTCACCACACACACACACACAAACATACATACACACAACATACATACACACCACACACATACACAGACTACACAAACACACACACACACACATACATACACACACAACCTGTGCTCACAAAATAATGAAATTCCGGGAAACAGTTAAAAAATATGACCTATTTAGCTATCAGTGTTCTTTTTCTGAAAATAAAAAGAGGCACAGGCACAACTAAATGTATTCCCCTATGTTACTGCTCAAATGTTAAACCTTCTGTATCTGAATATGACAATGAGAGGGGAATTCCTTCCTAGAAGACTCAAGCACAAGCATCC
>NW_008354211.1:0-3646 GCF_000622305.1 Nannospalax galili | reverse complement strand
GGAGGGCCGTGTGCAGCCGCAGAACCTGCAGCCACACACGTGCACAGATCACACCGAACTTCCTCCCTTTTTAAGTCTGTTTCTGCTACATTCACACACACACACACACACAAATAAATAAATAAACAAACAAATAAATAAATAAGTAAATAAAACATTAAAATAAAAAAATAGGAACCTTTCTTGTATTGAATTGTTCTCACAATGAAGGATCACATAGTCAGTCTGGCTGATGGGCTCAGGGAAGTGACATACATGTAGGACATGGGCTCAGGAGGTCAGCAGACAGTCCTCAGCCAGAGTGGTTCTGTTCAGTGCTGAGGGTCAGGAAAATTATAGCTAGATCCCTCTCAGGAGCTGGTCAGGGAGAGGACAGGGGTAGAAAGAGTAGTATAATCCAGGGACCTTTTCTTCAAAGAGTCATCCATCCATCTCTTCATCTACTCAACCTGTTCACCTACCCACTTATCTATCCATCCATCCACCCACTACTCATCCATCCATCCATCCATCCATCAATTCACCCACCATCCACTCATCCATCCATCCGCCCACCCAATCCACCAGCACCAACCATCCACCCATCTATCCAACCACCACCCACCCATCCAGCAAGTATTTATGAAGTGTCTTGCATATGCCCCCAAATGCAGATGTTGAGATTAGGGATATTAGTGTTAGCAATCAGACTATACAGCTCATGGAGGTATTTGTGAATACCTCTCCACCGAAGTACCCTTGTACAAGCTGCCTGGAAAACAAGCCTGGCTGACTAGAGCCCATCACCATGATGCCTTGAAAAGGCTTCCTGACACTAACTGGGAATCCCTGCCACCATCTGTGAGACATGCTGTGCAGTCCCAGGAGCCACTGATGTAAGCTGCAATGTGGGACCTCCCGACAACCCAGGGCTACCACATGCTGGTTCAGACTGTGGACAGTAACGGCCGGTGACAGAGACTCTCCTTCAGCAAACTCCTCCTGGCCCAGCACTGACCTCTTTGTAAGTAGACCTGGCTGAGCAAGAACCTGGCTAAGGCAGTTTAAAGCCAGATGTCTCACCCTGGACATCCTGTACCCTGGATGTGTGAAGTCTCCTCCTCCCTGGCCACAGGTGATGTGCACTCACCTGAGCAGTCCTCAGCAGAGCCCTGTCAGATGGTCAAGCCAGAGCCCCCTTGCCCAATGTCTCCTCTTGGTTACTTACTCTCCAGCCACCAATTCACTCTGCTCCCTGGATATAACCTCCTATAACCGGGCTGTTTTAAAGTGGAGTGCCTTCTACACCAAGGTTGTCTGCCAGTTGTAAGTGTTCTGAGTGAAATCTGATCTTTCTGTTCTAACTGCCATCCAGCTCTGGTTTTCTTGGACACCAGTGTCCTAGAGTATAACAGGGACATGCCTGGACTGAGGTCATCCAGAGCTGCAGGTGCACTGGAGCCAAGGGCATGGGTCATGTGAACAGGACGTGGTATGAAAAGAGAACCATGGAGATCAGCAGCAGCAATTAGTTTCATTGAAGATATATCAGTGGACCTGTCGGTTTTTCTTTTCCTTCCTTCCTCTTTCCTCCCTCCCTTCTTTCCTTCCCTCCTCTTAAAAAGATGTTTGTTGTTTTGAGACAGTGTCTATATAGCTCAGGCTAGCCTAGAACTTGTGATTCTTCAGTCTCAGCCTTGCAAGTGCTCAGATTACAGGTGCGTATCACTACACATAACATCTATTCTGTTACTGTAACAGATTCCCGAAGCTGGCACTTTATGAAGAAAAGAGGTGTATGTGGCTCACAATTCTAGAGACACAGGGCACGGCACTGTGTCAGCTGGTCTCTGGTGAGCACCCAGTGGCGGATATCCTGACAGAGGGAGCCTGTGATTGCACACCAGACAGGAGGCCAGAGAGAGGGGAGGTGTCTTGTATTTTATGACTTGCTGGCTCCAACTTACTGGGGTACCCCTAATTTATTCCCAGGACAGGACCCCAATGATCTAACCACTTCCCATTGGGGTTGTCAGGGTACCAGCTTTAACATCACCACCTTGAGGAACGTGAAGCCTTGGTGAGCTGGTCAAAACCAAATCACAGCAGAACACAAGATGTTTCCACGGTTTGTTTGTGCAGCCACACAGGAGGGAGCGAGAAGGAAAAGGTGAGGTACCTCCACCACCCGTAGCCGTACAGTTAGTGAGGGTGTAGTAGGGTTAGTAAGAAAAGAGCAACAGGGAGCAACTGTTGGTACAAGGGGCATACCGGTGTGAAGGCAGCCTGGGGCCCTGAGTGCACAGGGGAGGGGCCGTGCTTGCTGAAGATTCTTGGTGGAGGCAGTGTACGAACGGAGGGTGGGGAAGGGCTTCGCAGGGCATAGGCTTCCGTCATGGGGAGGTGTGAGTCTGCTGACCCAGAGGCAGGATTTCCTACCTGAGAGCCCAGCTGTGCAGATGCACACAGAGTGAGGTTTGGCCCCTCACGACTGTCCGGGCAGGACTCAGGAAGGCGTGGGGTCCATGGAGAAGCTGGGACAGTGGATATAGAGGGCGAGCAGATTGGCAGAGGAAGGAGTGCTGCGGTGGATGAACACCGAAGGGTCCGTCCTGGACAGCTACCTAGCTGGCATAGAAACTAAATCCTTGAAAGGCTATTCCATCATTCTGTCATACCACCCACTTCAGAGTGGTGGGGAACGTAGTTAAAATCAATGAATCTATGAGCATGATTGGGTCCACTTCACATTTAAATTGTTGTTAAATGAGCTCCTCCATCAGAAGCAAAGTGTGGCAACACCTTGGGGTGATCATACTACAGATGTTCAACAGATGGTAGCCTTGGCAAAAGCACTGACGGAAAGGGAAACAAATCCAGTCTAGAGCAAACATCTCTTCCAGGGAGAGTAAAGCATTGCCTCTTCTAGGACGGATGTGATCCAATGCAATCAGCAGCCTCCATGTGGCTAGCTCACCCTCCTGAGGAATGGTGCCAATTCCGGATCTCTGCTGTTGCTCTCCATGTAGGGCACTCGACAGTGACTGCAGACAGACTAGCATTGGAAGTCCACATTGCCAAGTTCATGCATAACTCCATCCCTGCCACCACAGCCACTTTATTTATGAGTCAGGCATGGGTGGGGTAGTCCAAGGAAGGAGCCTAACCAATATCCACAGAAAAGGTCATCTTGCCCATCAGGATGGGTCTTCCTCTGCTGACATAGCTCTGTGATAAGCAATCATAGAAGATAAGCTCGGTCACTCTCTGGAGCCATCCAGGAAGATTTAGCTGCATATATCCTGGTCACCAATTTTCAGTTGAGTTTCTTCTTAAGAAAACACAAACATCAGTCCATAATCCTAACCATCGAATCAAATAATGAAGCACCATCTATGGATTATTATAAAATCACAACTGAGGGGCTGGAGAGATGGCTCAGCAGTTAAGAGCACTGGCTGCTCTTGCAGAGGACCAGGGTTCAGTTCCCAGCACCCACATGGCAGCCAACAACAGTCCATAACGCCAGTGTCAAGGAAATACAATGCCCCCTTCTGACCTCCGTGGGCACTGCACAACACAGGTGCACTTGCACATACAGGCAGTACACTCATATCAGAAAATAAAAATAATAAAGAAAAAAACCACAACTGAAATACCCTGGTTA
>NW_008354210.1:0-243 GCF_000622305.1 Nannospalax galili | reverse complement strand
TCTAATACCAAAGCCAGGTAAAGATACAAGCAAAAAAGAAAACTATAGACCAATATCCTTAATGAACATAGAGGCAAAAATTCTCAAGAAGATACTTGCAAACTGCATACAGACACACATCAAAAAGATCATCCACCATGATCAAGTCGGCTTTATCCCAAAGATGCAGGGATGGTACAATATACGTTATATATAAATCATATAAATGGGCTCAAAGACAAGAGCCACATGGTCATCTCAACA
>NW_008354209.1:0-1313 GCF_000622305.1 Nannospalax galili | reverse complement strand
ATATTTTTATTTATTATTTTTATTTTATGCATGTGAGTGCATTGTCTGCATATGTGTAAGTGCACCTCTGCCGTGCAATCTCTGTGAAGGTCAGAAGAGGGCATTAGATTTCTTTGGAACTGGAGTTATGGATAGTTGTTTGCTGCAATGTGGGTGCTGGGAATCAAACCTGGATACTCTGCAAGAACAGCCAGTTCTTAACTGCTGAGCAATCTCTCAAGCCCCTAGTGCTACTACCTTAAAGAAAAGAAAAATCTCCCTATCCCAGTATTCATCTGTAGCCAATAGCTCCTTACCTAAGTTTGAGGTTTCTTACCTATTTCTGCACTTCAAAGCTGAGTATTTGTCCAGTATTTGGATAAATCTTGTGCATGCTGTCACTATTGCTGTAATTTCATATGAGCAACTTCCCAGCCATCTGGAAAAGTCTGTTTCCTTTTGATCATCAAAACCCCTGGCTCTTACAGTCTTTATGCCACTTCTTCCACAATGGTTCCTGAACTCTGTGTGTCAGAGGTTTGATATAGGTGTCCTACCCAGGGAAAAGCCCTCTACAGTCTTTTATTCCCTTCATTCTGGCTAGTTGTGCCTTTCCAGGTTAATCATCATCTGTTGCATGAGAAAGCTTCGCTGGTGAAAGTTGCATGCATTAGTATGTTTTCTGCCCTGTTCCACTCTGCTCTATAAGGCTTAGGTGTAAAGATTGCACTGTACATGTGTCATTTAGGGTTTGGTACCTCCTAGGTACTTGTTCTCTGTCTTTGGCCAGATGTGGTCTCTGTAATAGATGTTATCTTTTGCAAAAAGAAGGATTTTTGATTAGTGGTGAGAGTTACACTTGTCTGTAATTATAAGGATCCATATTTAGAACACAGTAAGGAATTATGTTGGTCTAGGGATATGACAAAGGTACTTTTTTTTTTTAGGATTTATGACCACTTCAGTCATGTGTATTTGGCTATGTTTATAGTACCACACAGGAGTTATTTCTCACTGAGGAAACTTTAATTCCATTTACACAGCTGTTGATTACCCCCAAGATAAATGTGTCACTACTTCACCAATACATAATATGCTGGGTCAGTCATTCATTGTGTTTATTGTTTTGCAGCTGGGTGGGACTATTGATTGGTTTTCTCCCTTGATATGTATAGTATCCCCTGATACTAGGAGACCTAATCTTTGGATGGAGGCTTCCAGGTCAGTTCTAGCTCAATTACACCAAGTCCTGTGTTGAAGTGTCCCCTGTCTTCAGTAATAGCGTCTTACCTTCAAGACTTGGGAGGCAATCAAAGGCTGTGAAAATAGCCTGT
>NW_008354208.1:0-995 GCF_000622305.1 Nannospalax galili | reverse complement strand
GGACCATTGTGAAGTCATATTGTGACATTGCGATGACACATTGGAGCAATAAATGGAACATGGTGCGATAGTGTTGGCACACTGGAGCATTGTGATGCCAAAATGGAACATTGAGAAGTCATATATGAGCATTGTGATGGCACATTGGAGCAATATAATGGCACATGTTTCCATAGATTTGGCATTTTGGAGCATTAGGATGCAATAATGGAACATTGAGAAGTCATATTCTAGCATTGTGATGGCACATTGGATCAATTTATTGGTTCATGGGGCGATAGTGTTGGCTCATTGGAGCACTGTGATGTCACATTTAAGCAATGTGATGTCACAATGGACCACTGAGAAGTCATATACTAGTATTGTGATGGTACATTGGAGCAATTTAATGGCACATGGGGCGATGATGTTGGCATACTGGAGCATTCTCATGGCACATTAGAGCATTGTGATTTCACATTGCTGCATTGTGATGTCACAATGGAACACTGAGAAATCATACTGTAACATTGTGATGGCACATTGGTGCAATATAATGGTAAAGGGATGACAGTTTTGGCACATTGGGGCAGTGTTATGTCACATTGGAGCATTGAGATGTCACATTGGAACATTTTCAAGTCACACTGTAAAATTGTGATGGCACTTTGGGGCAATATAATGGTATGTGGGGTGATAGATTTGGCACCTTGGAGCATTGTGATGTCACATTGGAGCATTGGAATTTCACATTGGAACTTTGTGATGTCATACTGCAGCATGCTGATGGCACCATGGTGCTTTGTGATGTAACACTGGAACATTATGAAATCATATTTTAACATTGTGATGGCACATTGGAGCAATATAATGGCATATGTGTACATAGGGTTTGCACATTGGAGCATTATGCTGTTACAATGGAACATTGAGAAGTCATATTGTTGCACTGTGATGGCACATTTGAGCAATATATTTCCACATGGGGTGACAGTGTTGTCTCATTGGAGCATTGT
>NW_008354207.1:0-755 GCF_000622305.1 Nannospalax galili | reverse complement strand
GTTAATTTATATCTTTGATTTACTGTACATTTTTTTCTCTCTTAAACCCTATATCCCATTTGTGTTAACCAAGTACTCTGCCACTGAGCAATACCACCAGCCTGCTATTATATTTTTATGTCATTTTTATTATTGTTGTTATTGTTTTGTACATTTTGATTTTATTTTGCAATAAGGTTACAATATGAGCCCTGACTGGCCTGGAATTCACTGTGTATACTGGACTGGCCTTGAACTTATGGTGAACTGTGATGGTTAGCTTTAATTGTCAACTTGACAACAATCTAAAATCACCTGGGAAGGGAGCCTTAGTGAGTGATTATCTAGATTAACTTGGTCATTGGGCATACCTGGTGAACTACAAGGAGACCCTGTCTCAAAAAAGACCAAAACAAAAAACAAACAAAAAACCATAATATTGCCAGACGTGGTGGCGAATGCCTTTAGTCCCAGTACTCGGGAGGCAGTGGCAAGCTGATCTCTGTGAGTTCAAGGCCAGCCTGGTCTACATAGTGAGTTCCAGGACAGCTGGGGCTACAGGGAGACCCTGCTTTGAAAAGACAAAAAAAAAAAAAAAAAAACCCAAAAAAACAAAAAACAAAAAAAAAAAAAAAAAAAGGAGTGAGGGAGCTGAGCACTTGCATGCATGCATTCATACTCTGCTCTTGATTGTGGATGTGACTAGCTGCTTTAAGTTCCTACTTCCTTGTCCACAGGATGGACTGTAACCTGGAACTGTGAGCCAAAATAAGCTT
>NW_008354206.1:0-306 GCF_000622305.1 Nannospalax galili | reverse complement strand
ACACTCATGGTGTGGGATGGGTTTCTCAAATGCAAATAATTTAATTCGAATCAAGATAATTCATTAGCGGTACAAAAAAAAAAAAGTCCTTTGAGGAGAGAACTGAAGTGGTGTGTGTACTGGTGAAGGGTGGGGATGAGATTCCCCACCATCTATGACGGGGTGCTGAATGCTGTCGCTCGAGGGTTATGTAACAACTGAGAGTGATCCCAATTCCCGTGTGCTGTGAGAAAACACAAGAAGGGCCTCCTCAATTAGTGCTCTTGAAGTTCCACGCTAATATGGGGACTCTGGAAGTTGTGGATG
>NW_008354205.1:0-602 GCF_000622305.1 Nannospalax galili | reverse complement strand
AATCTTCCATGACATAAATAGGCTGAAGGAATTCATGTCCACAAAAACAGCTCTTCAGAGAGTTCTGGAAGCAATACAAAGAGCTGAAGCAAGGAATGACTATGCCCAAGGGATTATGGAAAGAAATCCAACGAAGGTATAACTGTGGGAAGGTACAGCTATATCAAGAATGTAAACAGAAATAAAAATGACAGGATTCAATACACATCTTTCATTAATAACTTTAAATATTAACGGGCTGAACTCCCCAGTCAAAAACACAGACTAGGTGAATGGATTAAGAAAAAAAACCCATCTTTTTGTTGTCTGCAAGAAACTCATCTCACTTTCAAGGACAG
The DNA here is from genome assembly GCF_000622305.1 of Nannospalax galili. Lineage (NCBI taxonomy): Eukaryota > Metazoa > Chordata > Mammalia > Rodentia > Spalacidae > Nannospalax > Nannospalax galili. The sequence goes on along the minus strand of NW_008354205.1, from coordinate 264 downwards.
TCACTATCTCAAAGTGAAAGGATGGAAAAAATATACCAAGCAAATGGCACTAAGAAAAATGCAGGTGTAGCAACTCTAATATCTGACAAAATAGACGTTAAACTAAAACTAATCAGAGGAGACTAAGAGGGATACTTCATTTTGATCAAAGGAACAATGAATCAAGAAGATAGTACAATCATGAACATATATTCACCAAATTCCGGTGCACCGAACTTCATAAAAACAATACTACAGGACTTTACGACCCAGATTAACCCCAAC
>NW_008354204.1:0-452 GCF_000622305.1 Nannospalax galili | reverse complement strand
GAAAATCCCACTGCTCCAAACCCCTTTTTGTTATTTTTATAAGTGGGAGCCTTAGGTGGTGGTCTTCCTTAATCAGGAGGCCAATGTTGATTATGATATTTAGCAGCCTCCTCACCTAAATCTATCCGATCTTCAGGGGGTGATTCATCATCTTTATGATCTCCATCAGACACATTGTGAACTACATTGACAAAGGAAGAATTACTAATGGAATTCTTTTGTCGTAGAGTCCCTACTCTTTCAAGAGAGATGTGCTTTCTGAAGCTTCTGTAAGAAGTACTTCAGTCTCTGTGGAAGTCAATGTTTGTTTAATCAGATTTCAAAATGAGAATATTATAGGCATATTTTCAGGACCATGAGCTGTGTAACAGATTTTTATTTCTTCTCCAACCCTCTTCCAATATCTAAATCTAAAGTTCCTTGATCAGGAAAACAAGGACTGATTTCTTGTA
>NW_008354203.1:0-217 GCF_000622305.1 Nannospalax galili | reverse complement strand
CAGCAGCTCCTCATGAGCGGTGAGAGTGCAGATCAAACGAGGCAGGAGATCCGGCACAGTTACTTTCACTTTGCCGGAAGCCGTCCTCAAACGCGTACCCAGGTCTGTCTTCAACCGTCTCTGTCTGGCGAGGGTCTGTACCTCGAGCCCCACATTTAGGTGCCACTTGCCCCTGCCTGCGGGGACCCTGTACAGGTAAGGCTCGAGGGGGACCACT
>NW_008354202.1:0-386 GCF_000622305.1 Nannospalax galili | reverse complement strand
TGCATGTCAGAGAGGGCAGGTGACAGGACCATGTGCACGTCAGAGGGGGCATGTGACATGACCATCCACACGCCAGCGGGGTAGGTAACACGTCCATCTGCACGTAAGAGGGGCCAGGTGATGACGATCTTTATTGCAGAGAGCGCAGGTGACATGACCATGTGTACGTCAAAGAAGGCAGGTGACACGACTATGGCCACAATTAAGAGGGCAGGTGACATGACCATGTGCACGTGAGAGATGGCAGGGGACAAGACCTTGTGTACATAAGGGAGGGCACGTGACACGACTATCTGCACGTCAGAGGGGGCAGGTGACACTAAAATCTGCACGTTAGAGTGGGCAGGTGACACGACCTTGTGCACGTCAAAGAGGGCAGGTGACTC
>NW_008354201.1:0-519 GCF_000622305.1 Nannospalax galili | reverse complement strand
CCCTCACGCTGGCTCTGTTGAGGAGTTGATTGCCTCTCCAGACGCGTTGCTGGCAGGCTGACAGCGGCCATAGGCACTTGCCTCCTCTTCCAATAAAACTTGCTGGAGTTGTGGCAAACCTGGCCACTTGCGCCGAGACTCTCCTGGGGCTCATCCTAAGACCCGCTGTCCCAAGTGCAAAAAAGGATTTCATTGGGCCAAAGACTGCCGCTCCTAGCCACAGGGTGACTCTGTCCCTTTAAACTCCTGGTGGGGCGCCCCTCAGCCCCACCAGTCTAAGAGGGGATGCTACTAGTTCGAAAGTGTTTTGGACCCTCCCTGTTTTTAATCACTCCCCAAAGTTGACCATCTATCTTGACGGCTTGCCCACTAAAGGTCTTGTAGATGCTGGAGCAGATGTTACTACTGTTACAACGACTGAATCTCTCCGCTTTCCCCACTGGAAATTCAGACCTGGTCCCCCCATTGCTGGTGTGGGAGGCCGCCAGGAGACTAAGACAACTGTACGACCTGTCCATT
>NW_008354200.1:0-297 GCF_000622305.1 Nannospalax galili | reverse complement strand
AGATCTTTTACAGTAACAGCACATGGGGATCAATTGCACTTTGGCCTTTCCGCCATAATGGCCTTAGTTTGCTTCTCCGTTGCTGTGACAAAACACTCTGACCGCTACTAACTTGGGGAAGAAAGGGTTTATTTGTCTTACATCTCCTGGGTCACAGTTCATAAGGGAGCCCAAGGTAGGAACTCAGGGCAGGAACCTGGAGTCAGGAGCTGGAGTGCAGGCCATGGAGGAATACTGCTTACTTGCTCCCTGGCCTCTGCTCAGCCTGCCTTCTTATGCAACACAGGCCCACCTGCC
>NW_008354199.1:746-898 GCF_000622305.1 Nannospalax galili | reverse complement strand
GGTTTATACACCCATGGATCAATTGGCTGACCTGATTGAGAAAGGACATGAAGTAGCTCCGAGACATTATGGCATAGACCCTCTTAAAATTGTTATCCCCTATTGGCTTACGGATTTTGAATGGCTCTGCAGAAATAATAACCAATTTGCCT
>NW_008354199.1:0-493 GCF_000622305.1 Nannospalax galili | reverse complement strand
TAGCATTAACAAAGATAAGTGAGCTCATGAATTTGTTTTCTGACAGTCTGTATGTAGTCAATCTTCTTCCGGGGCTATTAGGTTCTCATATCCAGCTGGATGGGAACCCCATTACTCCCTGTTGATTCAGGCTCATACGCTCCTTAAGGAGAAAGAAGCCCGTATCTTCTTACAGCATCTTAGGGGGCACCAAGGATTGCCTGGGCTTTTATCTCAAGGCAATGCAGAGGCAGACAAGGTGGCTTCCACCCAGGTCCTGTCAGCAGGGCTGAATGAAGCTCAGGGGTTACATAACCTCACTCATGTCAATTGGCGTGGACTCCATAAGAGGTTTCCTCAAGTTCTCATCAAGGACATCTAAAGAAGATTCTACATACCTGTAAGTCTTATCAACCCTTTCTACAGGTACCGCCTCTGCAACATTCAGGGGTAAACCCCAGGTGACTCAAGCCCAATTCCTTGTGGCAAACAGATGTCACACACTATGCTCCTT
>NW_008354198.1:0-216 GCF_000622305.1 Nannospalax galili | reverse complement strand
AAGTTCACATGCAAAGAACAAAAATGAACAAGGACATGTATATTTTAAGATGGAGTTACATCATGTAAGGTAAACCAAATTAGGGTATATCTTCTAAGTCCATGGTAAAAAATTAATATTTTATTTTAATTTCAGGACAAGAGCTTCAAAATGTCAGAAGAATGCTTGTGATTAAAGCCATAATAGTTATATTGATGCATAAGATACAACAATAAA
>NW_008354197.1:45307-46688 GCF_000622305.1 Nannospalax galili | reverse complement strand
CTTTACATTGAGGTCTTTGAGCCCTTTGCAATTGACTTTTGTGCACACTGAGAGGGTTTTAATTTCATTCTTCTACAAGTGGAGATGCAGTTTTGCCAGCACCACTTGCTGAACATGCTGTCTTTCCTCCAGTTAATGTTCTTGGCCCTTTGTCAAATATCAGGTGGCTAAAATTGCAATTACTCATATTTGGGTCTTCAATTTTGTTCCATTGGTCTATGGGTTAATTTTTATGCCAGTACCATATTGTCTTTATGACTATAGCTCTGTAGTAGAGCTTAAAATCTGCTATTGTAATCCCACCAGCATTGCTTTTAGTTCTCAGGGTTGTTTTCGCTATCCAGGGTCTCTTGTGCTTCCATGTGAATCTTAGGATAGTTTTTTTCCAATTCTGTGTAAAATGTCATGGGGATTTTGATTGGCATTGCATTGAATCTATATATGACTCTTGGTAGGATCGTCATTTTCACAAATTAATACTTCCAGTTCATGAGCATGGGAGGTCCTTCCATCTTCTGGGGTCTTCTTTAATCACTTTCTTTGTAGAGGTCTTTAATCTCTTTGGTCAGGTTTATTCTGAGATTTTTACTTTATTTTATTGAGGCTATTATAATTGGGAGGATTTTCATGTACTCTTTTTCCAAATGATTGTCATTGGTATATAGAAATGCTATTGAATTTTTTAGATTACTTTTATATCCTGACACTCTAATAAAAGTGTTATTTCTAGCAGTTTTCTGGTGGAATTTTGGGATCTCTTAGGTATAGTACCATATTGTCTTCAAAAAGGGATAATTTGAGCTCTTCTTTTCCAATTAGTATTCCTTTAATTTCCTTCTCTTGTCTTTTGCTCTTGCAAGAGTTTCAAGTACTATGTTAAAGAGAAGTGGGAATAGTGGGCAGCCTTGTCTGGTTCCTGATTTCAATGGGAATCCTTCCAGTTTTTTTCCATTTAGAATGATGTTGGCTGTGGGTTTGTTATATATGGCTTTAATTATGTTGAGGTATGTTCCCTCCAGTCCAATTCTCTCTAGAAATTAAAACATAAAAGCATGTTGAATTTCGTCAAAGGCCTTCTCTGCATCTATTGAGATGACCATGTGGTTCTTGTCACTGAGCCCATTTATGTGATTTATGACATTTATTGACTTACGTATATTGAACCATCCCTGCATCTCTGGAATAAAGCCAGCTTGATCATGGTGGATGATCCTTTTGATGTGTGTCTGTATGCGGTTTGCAAGTATTTTATTGAGAATTTTTGCATCTATGTTCATTAAGGATATGGGTCTATAGTTTTCTTTTTTGGTTGTATCTTTACCAGGCTTTGGTATGAGAGTGATACTGGCTTCACAGAAGGAATTTGGAAGTTTTCCCTCCA
>NW_008354197.1:43452-44217 GCF_000622305.1 Nannospalax galili | reverse complement strand
CTTCTTGTATTTGTATGGGCATGTCTTTCTTTAAGTTTGGGAAATTTTCTTCAACAATTCTGTTGAAGATCTGGTCCATGCCATTGTCTTCGGATTTTTCTCCTTCCTGTATGCCTATGATTCACAAGTTGGTCTTTTTATGGTATCACTCACACAATTCCTGCATATTCCATTCTTGTGCTTTCTTAAATTTTCATACTCTTTGCTTGAGTGGTCTAGTTCATCTACTTTATCTTTCAGTCTTGATATTTTGTTTTCCATTTCATTCATCCTATTGGTGAGGCTTTCTCCTGTCGTTTCTAATTGGCTTACTCAGTGTTTCACTTCCTTCTTCATTTCAGCCTGAGTATTCTTTAATATTTCTAGCTCTTTTCTGAATTCATTCAGAAGTTTATCCCTATCTTCCTTCAGCTCCATGATTACCTTGTTTCTGTGTTCTTTAATTTCACTGCATTCTTGTATCATATTCATCATTGTTCTTTTGAGTTCCATATCCTGCATTGTCTCTAGGGGATTCTCATTGTGCTCCTCTAGAGGATTACTGGTATTTGGTGGGGATATGTTATTTTGGTTTTTCATGTTATTATTTTTTCTCTGTGATTTTGACATGTTAAATTCTTTTGTAGTTTCTGACTCTTGTGTGATACTCGGGCCTTCAAGGTTAGTTCTCCTTATGTTTTTTTTGAGCTTTATGTGTCTTTGAGGTTTACTTTTTGGGTATGAAGAGCTGTTTCATCTAAGCTTCTGGTTCTCTCTTTTGATTTT
>NW_008354197.1:40907-43249 GCF_000622305.1 Nannospalax galili | reverse complement strand
CTCAAGAACTGTGGTGTTGGACTGACCTGAGATCCTGGCCGTGGGCTTGCCACACAGGGATGCAAAGTCAGATGGGGTGGGAAGAAGCCCCAAGATTTCTCAGGATTTGGATTGAGTAGCTGAGCTGTAGTGTATGCAAAGGATCAGGGAGAGGAGAGGTAAGCCTCGGAGCCCCAGAAAGAGGATGGCATGTGTTGCAGGACCAGGGAAGTAGAGGGAGGTGGAGGTGAGGGCGGGGCCAGGTCCAGAAGCAGTGCTCCTGGGGCCCAAGGAAGGCAGTAAGTTGGTCTGGGTGAAAAGGATCAGGAAGTAGTATTGGTTCCCCAGGTGTCTGGGGACCCAAAACTAGGAATGGCGCAGGGCCCAAACCAGGAGTAGAGAACAGCGGGGGAGATGGAAGGGTGGATGAGGCTGGGGGAGTCAAGGCACAGAGGGCTCTGCGATAGACATACCCCGAGAGATGCCTGAGGGTAGGAGAGCAGGCTAGGAGAGCGGATTTTGTTTCCTAATCTGTTTAATTAGCCTGTGTCTTTTTACTGGGGAGTTCAGTCCATTGATATTTAAGGTTATTATTGAAAGATGTGTATTGGTTGCCATCATTTTGATTGCTGTTTGTGTTCTCTGTATAATTTTGTGTTTCCTAGATAATATCTTTGTTTATTTCTTTCGTTGCCCCTAGGACATAGTTTTTTCCCTCTCTTCTCCCTGTATTGCTTCAAGTATTCTTAGAAGAGCTGGTTTTGTGGATATGTATTCTTTCAGGTTGTTCGTGTCATGTAAGATTTTTCTTTCCCACTCAACTATAATAGACATTTTTCCTGAGGATAGTATTCTGGGTTGGCATCTACTGTCATGTAGAAGTGGAATTGCCTTGGTCCAGGCTCTTCTGGCTTTCATAGTTTCCATTGATAAGTCAGCTGTAATTCAGATGGGCTGTCCTTTGTATGTGACTTGTTGTTTTTCTTTTGCTGCTTTGAGTAGTCTCTCTTTGTTCTGTACATTTGGTGTTTTTACTATGACATGTACTGGGGAGTTTCTTTTCTCATCCTATTTGGTGTTCTATGTGCTTCCTGTATTTGTATGGAGATGTCTTTCCTTAATTTCTGGAAATTCTCTTCTACAATCCTGTTTAAGATCATGTCAACTCCATTAACCTAAAATTCTTCTTCCATTCCTATGATCCATAGATTTGGTCTTTTCATGGTGTACCACATCTATTGCATATTCTATACCTGTTTTTTTCTAATTTTCTATAGTCTTTGCTTGAGTGGTCCAATTCTTCAACTTTACCCTCCAGGGTTGATATTCTGTTTTCCATTTCATTCATTCTAGAGGTGAGGCTTTCCCTTTTTGTTTCAAGTCAGCTTATTGAGTTTTGCACTTCCTTCTTCATTTCTGCCTGAGTTTTCTTCAATCTTTCCATCTTTTTTGTGAATTCAAAAATTTACCCCTCTTATTTTAGCTGTTTAATATGTTTGTGTTCTTTAATTTCATTGAATTCCTTGTTCATGTTTATGATTGTTCTTTTAAATTCAGTGCTCTGGGTGATCTTTAGGGGGTTATCTTTGTAGAACTCTTCTATAGAATTGGTGTAGTTGTGTTGGGACATAGTATTTTGGCTTTCCATTTCATTATTCATTCGTTGTGGTTTTGACATGTGAATTTCTTTTGTTATTTATGATTCTGATATGAGAATTAAGTTGAAGTATGCTTCCAGGTGCCTAGATCCTTTCTTTATTGGTTATGTAAAGCTGGTTGGTACAGGGTTCAGGTTCTCTCAGGTTTAATTTGGAGGGAACGGATGGCTTCAGATCAGCTATTCTAGAGTACCCAGCAAAGCCCAATTCAGGTTCCCATCAGGTACACTCAGGCTTTCTTCACATGTGGAAGCAGGGTCTCGGTGGTCTCAGGTAGTCCCTTGCATTCTGAACCCTATGCCAGAGGGAGGGCTGAGGGAGGTAAGAAATGGGCACTCTCTGGCAGTCTGCTGAGATCCAAGCCTGCTACACTGATGTAGGTCTGAAACCACCCTCTCTGGGTTTTGTTTCTTAATCCATTCAACTAGCATGTGTCTCTTCACTGGTGATTAAGTCCATTCATATTTAAAGCTGTATATTTGTTGCCATCATTTTGATTACTGTTTGAATTCTTAGTCTAATTTTGTGTTTCTACAACTATAGCTTCATTTAGTTTCTCTTGCCCATACCTCATTCTCTGTAATGCTTCAGGTATTCTTTGAAGGGCTGGTTTCGTGGACATGTGTTCTTTCAGGCTATTCATGTCATGGAAGATTTTTCTTTCCCCCTCAACTATAATAGACATTTTTGCTGGGTAGAGTATTG
>NW_008354197.1:33215-38393 GCF_000622305.1 Nannospalax galili | reverse complement strand
TTGACCTCTGACCTCAACACATGCATCAGGGCACACAGCATATGCCAATACATACACACACACTTGAATATGAACATACGTGCACACATCCAATACATTGATTAAAAAACAATTCCAGGTCACAGAGCTCATATGATTAGGGCTTATTTTCTTCTGAGAAGACACTGAAAATGAAAGGACAAGGTTGAAGGCTCTCCTAGACTTTGTTGGACATCCCTTCAGCAGTGGCCTTTTTAACAAGGTTCTGTACATTCAATTTGAAACCTTCACCTGTTAACACATTCCACAACCACTGTGGAACCTAGGAAATAATGTAGCTGGCCCAGAGTTCACTAATAACATAGCCCAAAATACGTGATCTGAGCTTTGGCCAGGAAACACTGGACCTTAGGTACATATTGTCCTCCTGTGAGTTTAGGCACAGGTTTTGTGTTGTATGGATTCACAGTTACATGTTTCTTTCTGTAATGTTTGTTGAACATAGAAACAGGCAGGTTTTTTGGTTTCAGCATTCGCTCATGAATGGGCCATACAAAACACCTTTAAATTACCCCAAATAGGTGATGGCTTATGGGAGGGCTGGCAGAGAGATGCTGACAGGCATGAAGTTCATGGTCTACCAAACTAACCTCTTGGTAGGGACTGTTGAACTCGATAAAATGCCTACAAACTGTCATGACAGAGAAGGGAACGTGTTACCCTAAGGACATGGGGGAACAGTGTAATAGGAGTATTAATTGTATTGAGTATATAAATACAAAATTACTTATTGCAATTATCAAAACAAAGAATGTGCAAGAGCTACTGTCCTCTTTCACATGTCTGTGCAGAGAGAGAGAGAGAGAGAAAGAGAATTATTTTATCTAGCGCTAAATTATTTTCCCCCATCATAAGAAAACACAAGGAAACTAGTCACCAATCGTAATTAAATGTTGAAAAAGAAATTAAAACTTGCTTTTAAATTTCTAATGTAAAGTACATTATGAACTAAGAAAGAGCAATTAGTAATTCTTCCATATGAATATTAAATTTTGCTTTTTTAAATATGTCACAGTGAAATGAGACCTCCAAAACAATGAAAATCGATACTTAGAAAAAAGTCTGTACAGGTCCATACAGGTAAGAATTTTGATAGTGAATTACTCTAGTAGTCCTGCCCTAAATTTAAAAAAAATAAAAACATGGGTGAAATGCTTTCTTCTTTTAAAGAAGGAGAAAAAGAAGTTAAGGAAAGGAATTCTAAATATAGTTTTATTGTCTATTTTTTATGTGTATGACTGCTGTGCCTTCATGTATGTATGTACACTCCTGACATTCAATTCCTGCAGAGCCCTGAGGAGAGCATCAGAACCCCAGGAACTGGAGTTATGGAGAGAGAGTTATTTTATTGAAAGGCTAAATTCTTTTCCTTCAACATAAGAAAACATAAGGACCGTTGTTAGGCACCATGTGGGTGCTGGCAACTGAACCTGGGACCTCTGCAAGTACAAGTATTCTTAACCATTAAGCCATCTGTCCAGCCTTAGTATATTGTTTGTTTATTTCCTGGAAATTCAAAATTGTTTAAGAAACTGATTATTAGCAATTTCAGATATGAAACCAAATTTTCTGAAAAATGTTTCTGATTTCGTTTTGGCCAACAGGAAATATATATAAGTACCATCTGTATAATTAAGAAAAATATTTAAATTTATTGATTTATTTGGTCTTATGTGCATTAGTATTTTGCCGGCATGTATGAAAGGCACTTGTGTATGCAAGGCCTGGAGATACCAGAAAGGAGTGTTGAATCTCCTGGAATTGGAGTTTTGTATGGTTGTTAGCTGTCATGTGGGTGCTTGGAATTGAAACTGTGTCCTCTGGAAGAGCAGTCAGTGCTCTTAACCACCGAGCCATCTCCTCAGGCCTAAATGTTCATTCGTTTTCACTATAGTAAAAACATTGGAAGAACTACTCTTCTTTCTACAGGAAGCAAGCACTTAGATACACAAGCCAAACATATTTTTCTAAAGTAAAGAGACTGACACTCATGGCAAGACTGCTTTGCATAAAATCTATATTAAACGGGTTTTAACAAAAAACGCTTCTGTTCATTCGTTTCCACTGTAGTAAACACATTGCTAGAACTACTGTTCTTTCTACAGGAAGAAAGCACTTACATACACAAGTGACACATATTTTTCAAAGGCAAAGTGACTGACACTCATGGCAAGACTCTTTTGTCTACAGTTAGTAGTAAACGGCTTTTAACAGAAAATGCTTCTGTTCATTCAATTTCCCTGAAGTAAACACATTGCTAGAACTACTGTTCTTTCTGCAGGAAAAAAGCACTTAGATACACAAGCCACACATAGGTTTCTAAAGCAAAGAGACTGACACTCATAGAAGGACTCCTTTGCATACAATTCATACGAAAAGGGTTTTAACATAAAATGCTTCTGTTCATTCGTTTTCACTCTAGTAAACACATTGCTAGAACTACTGTTCTTTCTACAGGGAGCAAGCAATTAGATACACAACCTAAACATATTTTTCTAAGGCAAAGAGACTGACACTATTGGCAAGACTCTTTTGCATAGAATTCATAGGAAACGGATTTTAACACAAATGCTTCTGTTCAGTCGTTTTCACTGTAGAAAACACATTGCTGGAACTTCTGTTCTTCCTACAGGAAACATGCACTTAGATACACAAGCCACACATATGATTCTAAAGCAAAAAGAATGAGAGTCACGGCAAGACTCTTTTGCATACAATTCGTAGGAAACGGGTGTAAAACAAAATACTTCTGCTAACCCTAACACTAACCCTAACCCTACCACTAAACCTACCCCTACCCCAACCCCATGCCCAAGTCCACACCAAAGCCCAACCCGAAGCCAAACCCTTGATCTAGTGCTAGTCCTAGCCCTTGTCCTAGCCCTAACCCTAACCCTAACCCCTAAACCTAACACTAACCCTAACCCCTAACCCTAACACTAAAATTAACCCTCACCCTAACCCTACCCTAACTCTAACCCTAACACTAACCCTAAACCTAACCGTAACCCTATCGCTAACGCTAACAGAAACACTAACAGAAAACCTACTTTGCTTTCTATGTGAAAGCATGCACTTAGAACAGATGTGACACATATTTTTCTGAGCAACCTGACTGACATTGATACCACAGTCCTTTTACATACAACTGATAAAGACCGCTGTGAAATGAGAAATGCTACTGTTCCTTCATTTTACCTACAGTACCAACCAATACCTGACCGTAGTCTTAATGCTAACACTAACCATCACCCTAACGCTAATCCTAACTCTCATCCTAACCTAATCCAAAACCTAACCCTAATGTTAACGCAAACCCTAACCCTAAACCTATCCCTAAGTCTAACCCTAACACTAACCCTAACGCTCACCGTAACGCTAACCCTAACTCTCCAATTCTTAAACTACACTAACCCTCACCCTAAACCTAGCCCAAACTCTCACTCTAACCTAATCCAAACACTAACTCAACATAGACCCTCACTCTAAGCCTACCCTTAACTCTCACCTTAACCTCGTAGAAACCCTAACCGTACACTAACGCTCACCCTAAACCTACCAATAACTCTCACCCTAACCTAACCCAAACCCTAACTTTAACTCAACAAAAACCCTAACTCTAAACCTAAACCTAACCCTATTGCTAACCCTAACCAAATCACTACCAGAAAACCTAATGTGCTTTCTTTGGGAAAGCAAGCACTGAGTACAAATGTGACACATATTTTTCTCAGGAACCTGACTGACATTGATGCCACAGTCCCTTTACATACAACTCATAAATATATTTGTGAAATAAGAAATGCTACTGTTCTTTCACTTTAACTAAAGTAACAACTTATACCTGACCCTAACCCTAACGCTAACGCAAACTCTCACACTAATCTTATCCAAAACCTAACCCTAACCCTAACACTACCCGTAACCGTATCCCTAACTCTAACCCTAAAACTAACCCTAACCCTCACCCTAATGCAAACCCTAACTCTCCAATCCCTAACTCAACCCTAACCCTCACCCTGACCCTACCCCTAACTCTCACGCTAACCTAATCCAAACCCTAACCCAACATAAACCCTCAAACTAACCATACCCCTAAGTCTCACCATAACCTAATCCAAACTCTAACCCTACCACATCCCTCACCCTAACGCTACCCCTCACTCTCAAGCTAACCTAATCCAAACCCTACGTCAACCCTAACACTAACCCTAACACTATCCCTAAACCAAACCCTAACCATGTCACTAACCCCAACCCAAACACTACAAGAAAACTTACTGTGCTTTCTTTGGGAAAGCAAGCAATTAGAACAGCTGTGACACATATTTTTCTGAGCAACTTGACTGACATTGATGCCACAGTCCTTCTACATACAACTCATAAAGAACTTTGTGAAATGAGAAATGCTATTCTTTCTTCGTTTTAACTACACTAACAACCTATACTTACTCTAACCCTAAAGCGAACACTAACGCTCACCCTAATGCTAGCCCTAACTCTCACCCTAATCAAATCCAAACCCAAACCCTAACCCTAACACTTAGGCAAACATTAACCCTAAGCCTAAAACTAACCCTAACCCTATCCCTAACTCTCACCCTAACACTAACCCTAACCCTAACCCTAAGGCTAATGCAAACCCTAACCCTAAACCTAACCCTATCCCTAACTCTAACACTAACCCTAACCCTCACCCTAAAGCTAACCCTAACTCCACAATCGCTAACCCTACACTAACCCTCACCCTAACCCTACCTAAACCCTCACCCTAACCCTACCCCTAACTCTCACCCTCACCTAATCCAAACCCGAAACCTAACCCTAATCCAGAACCTAACCCTAACCTTAAGCCTAAAAGTAACCTTAAACCTATCCCTAACTCAAACCCTAACTCTAACCGTAACCCTCACCCTAATGCTAAAGCTAACTCTCACCATAACCTAATCCAAACCCTAACCCTACAATAACCCTCACCCTAACTCTACCCCTAACTTCACCCTGACCTTTTCCAAACCCTAACCCAACGCTAACCCTAACCCTAAAACTAAGGCCAAAGTTAACCCTAACCTTCACCCTAACCCTAACCCTAACTCTCACCATGATCTAGTCCAAATACTAACCCTAACCCTAAACCTA
>NW_008354197.1:17295-19717 GCF_000622305.1 Nannospalax galili | reverse complement strand
TAGCCCTAGCCCTAGCCCTAGCCCTAGTGCTATCCATACCCCTCAGTATTATCCCTAACCCTAACCCTAATCCTAACCCTAGCCCTAGCCCTAGCCCTAACCCTAAACCTAACTCTCACCCCAACCTAATTTTAACCCTAAGCATTACCTCTAACCCGAACCCGACACCGAACCCTAACCCAAAAGGAACCCAAACCCCTACACCATTCCCATTCCCAAACCCCACCCCAGCCCCATCTCAGCCCCAGCCCCAGCCAGAACCATAATTAGAACTCAAACACGAACCCGAACATATACCCGAACACTAGCCCTAACCCTAAACCTAAACTTAGCCCTAGCCCTAGCTATAACCATAACCCTAACCCTAAACTCTCACCCTAACCCAAACCTGAACCCTAAACCTAACGTCTAACCTCTAAACCGAACCCAAACCCAAACCCGAACCCGAACCTTAACCCTAACCCTAAACCTAAACCTAGCCCTAGAACTCAAACTTAAACCCAAACTTGTACCCGAACACTAGCCCTAACCCTAAACATAAACTTAGCCCTAGCACTAGCTATAACCATAACCCTAACCCTAAACTCTCACCCTAACCCAAACCTGAACCCTAAACCTAACGTCTAACCTCTAAACCGAACCCAAACCCAAACCCGAACCCGAACCTTAACCCTAACCCTAAACCTAAACCTAGCCCTAGCACTACCTATTAATCCTAACCGTAACCCTAACCCAACTCTAACATCTAACCCTAACCCTAAACCGAACCAGAACCCGAACCCTAACTCTAACCCTAACCTCTTACCCTAACCCTAACCCTAACACTAAGACTAACCCAAAACCTAACACTAACACTAACCTGTACCCGAACCCGAACCCGAACCCTAACCCGATCCCCAACCCTAATCAGAACGTGAACCCAAATACGAACACGAACCCCAACCACAACCACAACCTCAAGCCCAACCCCAGCCCCATGCCCATACTGAACCCGAACACGAAACTGAACCCTAACCCTAACCCTAGCCATATCTATTTCCCTAGCCCTAACACTAGTCCTAGCCCTAGCGCTAACCCTAACTTTAACCATAACCATAACCCTAACCCCTAACCCTAATGTTAAACCTAACCCTAACGCTATCGCTAGTGCTAGCACTAGCCCTAAACCTAACCATAGCCCTAACCCTAACCCTAAAGCTAGCCCTAGCCCTAGATCTAGCCATAACCCTAACCCCTACCCCTAATGTTAAACCTAACCCTAACGCTGTCGCTAGTGCTAGCACTAGCCCTAAACCTAACCATAGCCCTAACCCTAACCCTAAAGCTAGCCCTAGCCCTAGATCTAGCCATAACCCTAACCCTACCCCTAATGTTAAACCTAACCCTAACGCTGTCGCTAGTGCTAGCACTAGCCCTAAACCTAACCATAGCCCTAACCCTAACCCTAATCTGTAGGAAACCAGGATGGCATGTCCTAGGGGGAGATGAGCCTAAAACTTTAAGTCCAAACTACATTCTCTGCTAAAGGGAGGACTGCTGACAACAACAGCTCTGATATCCCCCCTTTTTTAAATTTTTACATAAACTTTATTGAAAATTTCATCCATCCAAATAAGTTATTTTGTTTAACCCCACGCCCCCTCCCTCCCCTTCAACATCCCCGCCGCTGAAGAGGTAACCCTGAAATCTTTTAAGGATTGGATACAAGCTCCCAAAGACTTGTGACATTTATGGCCTTGGAACAAAGTATGTTGCTAACAGGCCCAAGGACATTTTGACCTTTAGCCGAGAAAATGGCTACATTTCTTTGGGGCCTTTTTAGCCTAGCTGCCTAGGCAATTCCTACCTCCTCTTCTTATCACACCATACTCTGAAGAGGTTACCCAAATCGCCAATAGAAAATAGGGACGCCGACCACTCTGGCTTCTTCCATGCTGAACAGGGGCGCAGGGTGAGGCAACTGGGGTACCCCTTCAGTGGGCCTATCTAAAAGACTCCCAAGCTGCATAACTTTTGTCTCTAAGGGGAGAAGAAAGTCCTTGAATCATGAATGGGAGATGTGAAGAAGTAAAGGCAAGAGTAATTAGCATTACAAGTTCTAGACAGGGAAAAAAGTCAGAAGAGGGCAATTTAAACCACTTTACATCCCATTTTACCACTATTGCCTCTTCAGTGCCAATAAACAGAATCATCCAGGTCCATAACTTAACCGAGTTTATATTGTACTGATAGATTTAAAATGGTTATTCATCTATCTGTAGGTATGAAGGACTAAATATTTATTTGGTGCATTCTCACTGCAAACAATGTCTTTGTTTATAAATGTTGCCTCAGGGTATCAATAAGAAAATAATAATGAGAAGGTTTAAGAAAAGATTGAGAGCTGGAAGGTCAAAGTTAGTAAGATTAAGATGGCAATAGT
>NW_008354197.1:15158-16938 GCF_000622305.1 Nannospalax galili | reverse complement strand
GAAACAAGATGGGGTCCAAAAGAAAACAATTCCCTTTTTGGTGAGCTTTGGTTTATGGTTAGGGTTAGGGTTAGGGTTAGTGTTAGAGGTAGGGGTAGGGGTAGGTGTAGGGTTAGGGTTAGGGGATGGGGTTGGGGTTGGGGTTGGGGTTAGGGGTTAGGGTGAGGGTTAGGCATTAGGGTTAGGGTTTTAGGTTTAGGGCTAGGGTTAAGGTTAGGTGTTAGGTTTTGGGGTTAGGGTTAGATTTATGGGTTGGGGTCAGGAGTCTGTGGTTAGGTTTAGTGTTAGGGTTGTGTTAGGGTTAGAGTTAGGTTTAGGGTTAGGTTATGGTTAGGTTAGGGTTAGGGTAGGGTAGGCTTAGGGTTAGGGTTGGGAGTTGGGGCTGGTGTTAGGGTTGTTAGGATTGTTAGGGTTGTTAGCGTTAGTGTAAGGTAAAGTTAGGGTTAGTGGCTGGGGGTAGGGCTTAGGGGTAGGGGCAGGTTAGGGTATGGTTAAGGGTTAGGGGTGAGGGTTAGGTTAGGGCTAGGGTAGGGTAGGCTTAGGGTTAGGGTTGGGAGTTGGGGCTGGTGTTAGGGTTGTTAGGATTGTTAGGGTTGTTAGCGTTAGTGTAAGGTAGAGTTAGGGTTAGTGGCTGGGGTTAGGGCTTAGGGTTAGGGTCAGTTTAGGTTATGGTTAAGGGTTAGGGGTGAGGGTTAGGTTAGGGTTAGGGTATTGTAGGCTTAGGGTTAGGGTTGGGTTAGGGTTAGGGTTAGTGTTATGGTAGGCTTAGGGTTAGTGTTATTGTTAGGGTTAGGGATAAGTTTATGTAAAGGGTTAGGGTTAGGGATAGTTTATGGTTAGGGTTAAAATATGTTTGGTTTATGGTAAGGCTCAAGGTTGGAGAGTTAGGGTTAGAGAGTTTCAGTTATGGTAAGGAGTTTAGGATTATGTATAGGCTTAGTGATCGGATTAGGATTAATGTTAGATTTCTCGTTATGGGACAGTGTTCTGGATATGTCTAAAGTTAGGGTTAGACTTAGAGTTATGTTTAGGGATAGTGTTAGCATTAGGTTTAAGGTTAGGGTTAAATTCAGGTTATGGATAGGGCTAGGGTTAGGGTTAAGATTCTGCTTATTGATAGGGTTAAGGTAGGGTTACCTTTAGGGTTAGAGTTTTGGATAGGGATAGGTAGTTAGGGTTAGGTATTGTGTTGAGTTTAGGGTTACGGTTATTGTTAGGAATTCGTTTAGGTTTAGGGTTAGGGTTAGGGTTAGGGTTAGTGTTTGAGCCTCCTGCTTCTGCCTGGTAAGTGCCGAGACTATAAGCATATTGGTGGACTACAATACGGACTAAGTTTTTTAAAAGAACACCACAGTGGTGATGTTCCATTCCCATCGCACCTTATCGAGGGAAAAGACCTTTGACAAGCCCACCACCAATGAATGGTGAGGGTTAGAGTTAAGGGTTAGGGTTTAGTGGTTAGGGTTTGGGGTTAGGGGTTACGGTTTAGGTTTAGGGGTTAGGGGTTAAGGTTAGTGTTCGATTATGGTTAGGGTTAGGGTTAGGTTATGGTTAGGTTGGGGTTAGGGTTAGGGGTTGTTAGGGTTAAGTTTCTTAGGGTTGTTAGGGTTGTTAGGGTTTTTAGTGTTAGAGTTAGGGTTAGATATAAGGTTAGGTTAAGGGTCAGGGTTAGGGATAGTTTACGGTTAAGGTTAAGATATGTTTGGGTTAGGGTAAGGGTTAAGGTTAGATGGTTAGGGTTAGAGGGTTGGGGTTAGGGTTATGTGGTTAGGATTAGGTA
>NW_008354197.1:11711-15127 GCF_000622305.1 Nannospalax galili | reverse complement strand
TTAGGATTAGGTATAGGGTTAGGGATCAGATTAGGATTAAGGTTAGATTTAGGGTTAAGGGATACGGTTCTGGATATATTTAAGGTTAGGATTAGAGTTAGATTTATGTTTAGGGATAGCGTTAGCGCTAGGGTTAAGGTTAGGGTTAAGATTTAGGTTACGCATAGGGTTAAAGTAGGGTTAGGGTTAGGGTTAGAGGGTTGGGGTTAGAGGGTTGGGGTTTGGGTTAGGGGGTTAGGATTAGGTATAGAGTTAGGGATCAGATTAGATTAAGGTTAGATTGGGGGTTAAGAGACAGGGTTCCGGATATGTTTAAGGTTAGGGTTAGAGTTAGAGTTAGGGTTAGGGATCGTGTTAGCATTAGGGTTAAGGTTAGGGTTAAGATTCAGGTTTTGGATAGGGTTAAGGTAGGGTTAGGGTTAGTGGTAGAAGGTTGGGGTTAGGGGTTAGGGTTAGGGTTAGGGATAAGGTTAGGTTAAGGGTCACATTTGGGGTAGTTTAGGGTTAGGGTTAATATATGTTTGGGTTAGTGTAAGGGTTAGGGTTACAGGGTTAGGGTTAGAAGGTTGTGGTTAGGGTTAGGGGTTAGGATTAGGTATAGGATTAGGGATCGTATTAGGATTAGGGTTAGGTTTATGGTTAAGCGATAGGGTTCTGGATATGTTTAGGTTTAGGGTTAGAGTTAGAGTTAGGTTTAGGGATAGTGTTATCTTTAGGGTTAAGGTTAGGGTTAAGATTCAGGTTACAGATAGGTTTAGGGTAAGGATTAAGGTTAGGGTCAAGCTTCAGGTTATGGATAGTGTTAAGGTAGGTTACCGTTAGGGTTAGAGTTTAGGATGGGATAGGGTTTTAGGGTTAGGTATAGTGTTAGGGTTGGTGTTAGGGATTCGTTTAGGGTTAGGGTTAGGGCCTCCTGCTTCTGCTTCCTAAGTCTGAGAGTGTGCCACTACAATATGGACTAAGTTTTTTAAAAGAACACCATAGAACTGTTGTTGTCTTCCCATCATATCCTATGGAGGGGAAAGACCTGTGGGAAAGACTACCAACGAATGGTGAGGCTTACCTTAACCACACTTTGCAGGTATGTGGTGTTTGTATGGAGAGTTTGTGCGTACACGGTAGCTGTGCAGAACATATATGTATGCAAAGAATGTGTCTGCATTTACAGTGTGTGTACATGGGATTAGTCTCTCAAGGTCCCGATTTCTTCCTGAGGAAACCAGGTCATTACAGTGAATCCAGTGACTCCAGTGACAGGAAGGGAGGTGGGTATGGCTTCTGATACTTTCTCCAGTGGAGAAGGGGTTCCCTCTAGACAGAGCCTCCTCCCAGCCTAATGCTGAACTTGGCCCACACCTTTCCTGGCAGGTAGGGCAACTTCCTACTTCTTGGGTCCAGGCAGCTGCAACTACGCAGCCTGCCTCCAAGCAGCCTTCCCTCCCAGGGTGGCCTCTCTTCAGCGGGAGTTGTCTGAGTGTTGTTTTCTTCTGGGGGGTCGGGGGGGCGATGGGGCAGTGCCTCTCCTATATTGTGAGGGAGAACCTCAGATTTCTACTGAGCTTTTCAGAAACTGTTCTTTGATTTGAGGAAGGAATCTCACGGCCTGGCTGAGCTCAACTTGGATTCATTCTTCATTTTAAAAATGTGTGTTTACTTAACTGAGCAAAGAAATTTAAATTAAACCAGGAGTTAAGCATGACATAGAATCTCCTAAAAAGAAATCATAGCACAGTGTTCTAATTTGTTTCTCCGCTGCTGTAGCAACACTCTGATAAATACGAATTTGGGGAGAAAAGAGTTTATTTGGTTTACATCTCCCGGGTCACAGTTCATGAGGGAGCCCAAGGTAGGAACTCAGGGCTGGACCCTGGAGGCAGGAGCTGAAGCACAGGGCATGAAGGAATGCTGCTTATTGGCTTCCTTCTTTAGCCTGTGCTCAGCCTGCATGTTTATACAACACAGAACAACCTTCCCAGAGGTGGCACTGCCCACAGTGGGCTGGGCCCTTCCACATCACTCAACAATCAAGCAAATGCCCCACAGACCAGCCCAATAGAAGCAATTCCCTAATTGAGGCTCCTCCCTCTGCCCAGGTGTACCAAGTTGATAACTGAGGTTACCACAACCAGAAAAATCAAGGACTGCCTAATTTTCCAGCGGTTTACAGAGACAGCTGCTTGTAGCTTCATATTCTCTACGTTTGTGGGTCTCATTCTGAACTTTACTGACCCCCTACAGTTTTATAAGTGGTTCTCATGATTTTGAGCCCTGCACCTGCTGAAATCTGAGCATCCACTGTCCAACCAAGATATGCTTATCTCCCTTTTCCTTGATGTGGGTCTATGATCCACCATTGCCAACTTGTTTCTGTAGACCATTTACAAGTTACACAGTTTTATTTGTCTTTTTAAAATATATCTTGGATCATAATCCCCAAAGTGGAGTTCCTGGGTTAAAGGGTGTGATCACATAGGACTCCCTAGTTGATTTCCAGAAAGACCTCAGAGATAGATATTGCAGCTTGGATTTCACTTATCCAGTGCTCACATGATGTCTGGAGCCAACATGTCACTTGTTGACTTTATTTGGGGCACTCAATTATGTGTTGTGTTATATTGACTGCGTTTATTGGATATTCATGATAATCAATTGATATCACACACTGCCCTTCTGATAATGATCTGCTTTAGCAGTCCATGGGAAAGTTCAGGGCTTGGCTTTATTCTGGCCTAACAACACACTACTTAGACAATTCCTATTGTTTCTATTGTTAGTATATGTGTACCTGGGAAACAGAAATGAAGTAATTTGTGGAGGTGACCCTGCTAACAAGTATCTGAGGCCTGGAAAAGTTTGCAGGTGTGTGAAGCTGTTGACTTTGAACCTTAACTGAATTTCCTTTTAGTGTCAGAGATAAATAAAATATAGTCCCTCTCCCAATACCTCATCAAAGGGCTACTGTAGCACCACCCTTTGCAATTCCAGGGTGTTGAAGTGGTAGCTGGGTACTCACAGTTTAAACATTTAGCCTTGGCCTTAACGATCTTGAGGCCTTTGGTGAGTAAGAGCATTAATCCTCTGGGCTGTGATGGGGGCACCTGGAGTTAATGGCTGTCTCTGAGGAGGTGAATGGAGTCTGTTTACATTCTGTGTTGAGGTTGAATCTGTTGAGGAAAAGCTGCTGTCTTCACTGGTGGCAGTTTATTGAGTTTTTCTGCTCTCCAGGGTGCCCTGTTGTCCTCTATAATCAGGGTAATTACTATTGAATGAATTCAGGATAGTCATTGTACGCTTTTCTTCACCCCCAATAATATATATTGTGGGACCCTTAAGTAGTGGGTCTGTGAACCCAGCTGTGAGATATGAGATGATCAATAGTCACCAGAAGACAGTGGCATATCTGTCAACAACCCACA
>NW_008354197.1:8767-10647 GCF_000622305.1 Nannospalax galili | reverse complement strand
ACCCCAGTGCTTACTTAACTCACCTGCACTAGGGCAGCCTAGGACTCCATTGTGAAAGTTGACAAGACTTTGTGTCCCTGCACAGTTTACTATGACACCCAACATCTTTGCCTTCCTCCCTTTAGGCCCATCATGGCTAATCTGATGTACAGATAGTCCTTCGTTCTATTTCCTGAACAAAAGACATTGTGTGTTTTTGCACAATGTAGTCCAGACCCAAAGAGTATTGAAAAAGCAGTGAAGCCTCATGTGCTGTTGGAATTCACACGTTTGTGGGCCATTCACAAGAACATAGTTAGGGGCAGGGATTCTTGCTCCTGGTCCCATGTGCCATAGAATGGTTATTAAGAATTTCTGTACTTTGGTTGTTTTAATGCTGGACTAGGAATAGTAAAAGCTCCCACCTTAAAGGTAGTTACAAAGTTCAAACAAGTTAATGTTTTTTAAAGTGGTTGGAATGGTTCAGGGTACATAGTACTCTGTGAGTCCTTGTTAACTAAACAAGGTACTGTCAGATTATATTCTCAGAAGTCATGGTAGAAGGATTTGCACACTGAAAAGGAAGCTTAAAGTCTGCACTCTCTGAGAGACAAGCTCGCTTGGCTAGTGTGAATGCTACTTGCTGAAACAGAGTGAGCTGCATGGAGGTGTCCCCTCTTCAGAAGGGGATGATTCTGGTATGTTCTGGCTGCTTGCAGGACCCATTCTCAATAGCTTTTTTTCCGAGTTGGGTGGGAGCTCCGGGTGCCTGGTCATCCAACCTCCCACCTGGTTTAGGAATCAATGGTGGTAGGGCCTCTGTGTTGCTCCTCTGGCAATAGTGGAGCCGGCATGCCAGCCAGCAGTCTCTTTCGTTCTTGGAGAGTCTATGGGAAGGAGAACTTTTATTTAGAGCCCAGTATGTCTTAAGGCTCTCCCCCACACAGGTCCAGTGTCTTCGAGATGATCCCGCATCACTGAGTAGGAGAGGTAGATGCTCAGAACCCAGAGTTTTAGGCCATGCCTTCAAGTAGCTCCATGACCTGGGATCCCAGTTCTGTGTATGTAGTATCCAGCATATCCTAAGCCTCCTAATTCAGGGCCTGGACCCAAAGCTAGACTGCTTGGATTCTGTTGCTCAGTCTGCCTTAAAACAGCTGTGCAGCTCTCGTGTACTGCCTTCATTTTTCTAAGCCTTTGTTTCTCCAACTGTAAAATCAAGAATAATAGTTCCTATAATATGGTTGCTGAGATTATTATATTTGATTAGCCTGAGGTTGGGATTTATCTCAATTTGTAGAATTCTTGCTAGGATGCACACAGACCAAGTTTTGATTCCATTCCCAAGCACTGAATGAACCTGTCACCAATCAGAAATTCAACTGAACGCAGTCTGGGCTACTCGAATCCCACTTTCCCCTCAAATTGTGTGTGTGTGTGTGTGTGTGTGTGTGTGTGTGTGTGTGTGTGTTTGTGTGTGTGTTTTTGCTTGGTCATAGCACAGTGATGGCATGCTTTTTCATATTATTGTGTTTTGTTGTTTTTGAAAGCAGGGTCTCTTGTAATTTGAGACTGGCTTTGAAACTCTAGGTCCTCTTGCCTCTGCTTTCCAGCTTTTGGTGTCTCTGCAGGGCTTTGTACATGCTAGGCAAGGGCTCTACTACTGAGCTGTGGCCCTGCCCTCTTAAGTTCTCTTTCTTCATCTACCCTGTGTTATAACCTGTCTTCCGTCCACCACAAATTGAACAAAAAGAGCTATTTTAATCTGAGACTGACTTGCTACCTGCTTAGATAGCGAGGCTCCTAAGCTATTTCAATCTAAATGGTTGCTAGTTCCTACTTTTTTAATGATGACAGCTGCCTTTCATTAGATTCTGTTAGAAACTAGTTTACATTACTGT
>NW_008354197.1:8015-8611 GCF_000622305.1 Nannospalax galili | reverse complement strand
TTGAAGTGATTTCGAGTTTTTAGTTTTTAGTTTGGATGGGAAACTAAGTCTGTGTACTAGGAGAGAGTTCCCTGGGCACGATGGTCAGAAAGCCAGGTGAATCTCTTTAGATTGTAGCATTGAAGTAGCAGTAGGTACCTATGTTTGGGGTAAAATTGGGAACTGAAAGGTCTTTTAATTGTATCACTTAGTATGATTTGAAGCCCAAGAAAAACACTGTTATGTATGACTGCTGCATATTCAGTATGTGTAGCCCAGGCTAGCCTCAAACTCTTAATACTCCTGCCTCAGCCTCCCACGTCCAGGAATTATAGACATAGACCCAGCAATGGCCTTTGTTCTAAGAGCCTTCTAGCATTTGCCTTCAATGTGTTTTCTTGATAAATTGTTGATGATTATTATATCTGTTCTAAATACTGTCTATTTACAAAGCAATTATTTTGCTGTTGGAGTTGTTGTTTTGTTTTGTTTTTGTGTTTTTGAGACAGGGTCTCCTTGTAGTCACAGTTGTTCTGGAACTCACCATGTAGACCAGGCTGGCCTCGAACTCACAAAGATCTGCCTGCCTCTGCCTCCCAAGTTCTGGGATTAAAGGT
>NW_008354197.1:4343-6843 GCF_000622305.1 Nannospalax galili | reverse complement strand
AAGGCCCGCTTGGACAGCTTAATGAGATCCTGTCTCAAAAGTAAAATTTGGGGCAAGGGACACTGAGGATATATCTCAGTGGTACAAGGCTTACCTAGAATGTGTGAGGCCCGAGGTTCAATTCCCAGTACTGGAGGAAGGAAGGGAATTTTTTTTCTGATTCAGAACTCTTGGGCCCATTTGCTTTACCTGTTCCAACACCAGGGAGCTTTGATTGGGGCGGAAGGAGGCTCTTTCTGCAGTTTCTTTAGATATTCCTGTAATTCTTTCCTGACTGTCATTTCGCAGTGTGGATCAGCAAAAGATTGCTTGCTTTGAAGGACCTGGGCCCAGCCAGTGTTTGCGGCCTGGATGCAGAGGGAGGAGGTGCCCTAGGAATTCCTGTTGCCTTCTCTCTTGCATACATAGGGCTCACAGTGCCTGCCATAGAGCATATGTGTGTACTCAGGTGGGGGGTAACGTGTCAGGAGCCAGCCATGTCAGGAGATCCTTGGTGACAGTGGACATTGGCCCTGCTGTGTTCTGTCAGAAATGACGTCACCCACATCTCTTCATTTGCTTCTTTGAATATTACCGAGGGAGAGAGCTGTTTTCTGGGGAGTAGAGGGTTTCTTTCTGCCCAGGTCTGGCACTGGCCCTTTATTTGTCTGGTGGCTCTGACACAGTGGACATCTTATTTGCTGTTTTACCAAGTGTCTTTCTGTTCATATTCCGCAGGTCTAGGGCTGGCCACTAGCAGGAAGCTGTATGCTCCAAGCCGAGCTTGTGTTCCCCATGGCCTTCTCTACTCCTCAGAGAGAAACTGGTCTGAAGGCCCATTCAGGGCCAGCCTACTGAGAAGTTCAGGATTGGCTTATTGAAAGGTCTGGGTGTTAACACAGCACCTCTGTTCTTCTCTGAAGGCCCTTTATGCTGGCCTGAATTCCTATTCTCATGGAGATTTGAAAGCTCTTTTGACTAAATGGGTGACCTTACTGGGTATTTTCATAAGGCAGGCAGCTTTTACCAGGCCAGACAACTTTTCTGGAATTTCCTTTCAGATAGAAAAGCAACTCATGAGGTTGAAATTATTTGGAGTTTTGTATGGAATGTTGGCAACCTCAATATATAGGGAAGAGAAGGAGGTAGGAATTTGTGACAGTAACTATAAATTTGCTGTGATGCATAAGTTAAGATTTTTAAGAAGAAAAGGACAAGCAGCAATTGGTTTTCCATCCATAGACAAGAAATGGCGTTAGTTTCCACCCCTTGCTGTGAATCACCCTCACTTCCGTGCACATCCTGAGGTGACATAACAGATTTCAAGGAAACAAGAATGATTTGGCATATGACAGCCTGTTAAGCACTCTCTAGATGCAGGGCTTCCTGGAGTCTGAGAACAAATTATTGACTTTCTAATGGCAAATCAGCTAGAAATGGCAGCATATCTTGCCCTTCAGGGGACCTTAGGAGCCAAGACCCTAAAGGCTTGAGACAGTTTCCATGTATCCTAGGATGGCCTTGAACCTGCTGTATAACAAAGTATGCTGACTTGAACTTCTGATCTTCCTGTTTCTCTCAAGTGCTACGATGGCAAGCATATACCTGGTTTATACAGTACTGGGGATTGAGCCCAGGGCTTTGTGAATGCCAGGCAAGCACACTACCGAATGAGCTACATCATCAGACCTAAAAGGCCTTAATGACTTAGTTCAATTGATTGAGGTCTGGGTTCTGTTCACAAAACTCCTTTCAAAAAGACAGTGTTGAAAGATCAGGGATGTGCTGCTGGTAAGACACGGGGCCTTCAGAAGAGCTTCATGCCACCCAGAGGCAAATCCCAGATGATGTCCTGAGTCCTGACTTAGAAGTGCGTGTGCTCCCTCCAAGTGTGGTTGAGCACACCTTTAATCCCAGCAGAGGCAGGCAGATCTCTGTGAGTTCAAGGCCAGCCTGCTCTACATAGTGAGTTCCAGGCAGCTGGGGCTACAGGAGACCCTCTCTCAAAAGACCAAATGGGGAGTAAAAAGAAGGGCCTGTGCATGGCTTGTTCCTCATCGTGGCTAAAGGAGGCAGCTGTCACCTGGTGACAGGGACCCAGTTATTGGAGGGAT
Organism: Nannospalax galili; assembly: GCF_000622305.1. Lineage (NCBI taxonomy): Eukaryota > Metazoa > Chordata > Mammalia > Rodentia > Spalacidae > Nannospalax > Nannospalax galili. Next base: position 4,750 of record NW_008354197.1, on the reverse strand, counting down.
CCAGGTGCCAACATCCCACTTCTTGTAGGCATGACTCTCTCTCCACGATCCTCGCTATCACTTTGGCTTGTTCTCTTAATTGGCATCAATAGGGAGTGGTTTCTAGTCGGAGGCCCAGATTCCTATCCTTAACCTCAGCCCTCTCAGATCTGAGTTGGTCTCCTCCTTAACGAATCATCAGTGTTCCAGGGGCAGGGGTGTGTCTCTTGTTTACTTTTGTGTCTCTGAGCTTGCCATTTAATAAATGACCTAAGAAATAAGCAGTCTGTAGTATAATGGGTTGAATTGTAAGCCCAATACATTGACTTGCTTACAATGTGTTTTGAGAAAATTTCAAAGTAGTTGTGGTTTGCATTTTGCTGTGAAGAGGGAATGGTGTGTAATGGACCAGTGGGTCTGATGTAAGA
>NW_008354197.1:1447-3266 GCF_000622305.1 Nannospalax galili | reverse complement strand
ATAGAGTGCATGTAAGAGTCAGTGTACAATTTGAGGGAATCATTTCTTCCACCATCTAAGTTGCAGAGCTTAAACTAGGGTCCCCAGGTTCACATGGCAAGTGCCTTTCCCTGCTAAGCCATCTCACTGGTTTACCTTCCTTTTAAAGAAGAGTTTCGTTTTTTCATTTACTTTTACTGTGTGTGTATATGTTTGTGCGGGTGTGTATGGGTAATATCACATTGTGCTTTTCCATGGGCTCTGGTCTTTATGCTTGAACTTCACCATTGGAGCCATCTCCCCAGCCCATTTCTTTTATTTTTGGTTTTGCCTTGTCTTTTTCACCCCTTTGGATGATGCCTTTATGAAATAGACTGTGCTCTTAACATTCTGGTCACTTTTGTTTGCTGTTGGCTCTGAGCCTTCCCTGTTGTTAGGCAGCTGACCCTAGGAAGCTGTTTTCCCTCATGTTCTCTTGCCAGAGAAGGTAGTTTGTAATGCAGATGCTCCTGAGGCTGGGAAGATCAACAGGAGTTCCAGACCAGTCTGGGTCAGAGTAGAGTGTTTCACAGTAGCACTTAAGAGGCTAAGGCAGGGGGCTGGAGAGATGGCTGAGGGGTCAAGAACATTGACTGCTCTTGCAAAGGACCCAGGTTCAGTTCCCAGTACCCACATTCCAGGGGCCATACACCCTCTTCTGACCTTCACAGTAGTGAATGATACACATGCAGGCAATACACTCATACACATAAAAGAATAATAAATTAAAAAAAAAATTTTTAAAAAGAGTATGAGGCAGGAGGATCACAAGTTCAGGGTCAACCTGAGATACAGAGGGCAACAACCCCACTCCCACCCCCAAATACTCTCCTTTGCTGAGTTATGAGGTATGAAAGTTTTTGGAGATGTCAGTAAATGACAGCTGATGCTGCTGCGTCCTTAGCACTAACTTTACTACAATGAAGCCATTGCCTCCCACTTAACCTTGGAAACACATATGTTTTCATAATGTGGCAGGACTTAGTGGAGAGGGTGAAGCATGGGGAGCCTTTGCCAGTGTTCACCCACACTTAGGATGAGGCTATGGTGGCTACCTTGTGTGCTTTCATCTGCAGCAAGCTCCTCCCATCCCAAGATGCCTTGCAGTCCCTGCCTTGGCCCTGGGCACCCCTTTCTCTTTCTTCTAATCCTGGCACTTGATATCTAGGATCATTGTAGGGTTGCCTGCACCACCTGCCAAATTTTTGCTTTCCTGGGTGTGGCCTTACCCCCAGCATGCTCCAATCTCTGGTCATGGAACTGGCAACAAGATTTTTGCAGAAATGCTTGGGTCATCAAGGTTTCTGTGCCAGCATGAACATAAGAAGCTGGCAGTAGTGCATTCTGTGGCTCCCGAGACAGAATGGATGTGTGATAGTGGAGGAGGGTGAAGCATCCTCAGTGCTCATAGGCTGTGCCAGCCTTCCCCTACCAGGCTGGAGATCTGCCTCAGTCTTGCATAGCATCTGCTTCCTCCATTTGCCCCTTTACTACAAGCTGCCTGCTGATTCCAGTTAGGACATACTATTCTGATCCAACAGCATTGCTGTCATTTTATCTCCAGTGGGTAGAGAACACCCAGCACCTTTCCCACAAGTAGCATTGGTTAAGGTTTTAGTTGAGTGACTAATGCAGAGCTCCAGTTTTAAAAACAGAAAAAAATGAGTCAGCCTTTTCCGTGTGTTTTTCCATGTGATGGGGCAAAAATTTTAACACTTGCACCGTGGCTCTTGTTTCTCCAGGTCTAGCTGTTCAGTGAAGCTGGTAAGATTGGCAGGGGTTAGCCCCATCTCAAACATCA
>NW_008354197.1:0-779 GCF_000622305.1 Nannospalax galili | reverse complement strand
GTCCCACTCTGGACAAGAAGTGCCCTGTTGTCCAGAGGCTCCACCTCCCAAGTGTATCACCCTGAGTCACTTTTAAAACCATGACATGGAGCAAGTTGCAAGATCAATGTGCTGTGATATAATTTCTGTTAAGTTTTACGTGTATAATAAAAGTACATATATAGGCAGGTGTGGTGGTGTATGCCTTTAGTCCTAGCACTTGGGAGGCAGAGGGCAAATATGTTTCTGTGAGACAGAGACCAGCCAGGGATACAAGATGAGACCCCATCTCAAAGAAAAGACTGTATGTCTGTTTGTCCATGGAAAAACCACCACCTTGGGTATAAGTTACAAAGTTTGTATGTAGAGGAAGGAGTCAAGAAGGGGCATGCAGAGGCTTTTGGTTCTCTGTTATATTTAATTCTTCAGTTGAAAGGTGATTATATTGTATTATTCCTTCCCAGTTTGGTGTATTTGTCTGGACTGTTTCCCTCATGAAAAGTATAGTCCACTTGGTGTTGTGCTACATGCTGGGTGTGGTGGCGCATGTATTTAATCCCAGCACTTTGGAGGCAGAGGTGGGCGGATCTTTGTGAGTTCAAGGCCAGCCTGGCCTACATAGTGATTTCAGGTCAGCTGGGACTACAGGGAGACCCTGTCTCAAAAAGACAAAAACAAACAAACAAAAAAAACAAAAACGAAAACAAACAAACAAACTTTGGCCACTGGGAAGCACAGGCCTCTGTGAGCGATGAGTGTCTGGCACAGTTGTTGTGTCTGCCTAAGCCCACATGGCAGAT
>NW_008354196.1:0-318 GCF_000622305.1 Nannospalax galili | reverse complement strand
CCCTGAGCACTAAGAGCAATGCTGGGGGGATTACTATACCAGATTTTAAGCGGTATTACAGAGCTGTAGTCATAAAAACAACATGGTACAGGCACAAAAATAGGCCTATAGACCAATGGAACAAAATTGAAGACCCAAATATGAGTAATTGCAATTTTAGCCACCTGCCTGATATTTGACAAAGGGACCAAGAACATTAACTGGAGGAAAGACAGCATGTTCAGCAAATGGTCCTGGCAAAACTGGATCTCTACTTGTAGAAGAATGAATCTAAACACCTATCTTTCACCCTGCACAAAAGTCAATTCCAAATGGCTC
>NW_008354195.1:0-261 GCF_000622305.1 Nannospalax galili | reverse complement strand
AGTTAGGAAGATGCCAGGTACTCTGCTGAAAGGAGTCATCTGCATATGAAATCGAGCCTGTGGGCCACCCGGACATGGAGAGACTACGACTTCACAGCAGGGTTCCCCAACAGTAACCCAGTTTGCCCATGGAGAATAGGGACACAGACCGCTCTGGCTTCTTCCATGCTGAACAGGGACATAGGGTGTGGCAATTGGGGTACCCCTTTAATGGGCCTATTTAAAAGACTCTCAAATTGAGACATGAAGGAGAAGTAAAGG
>NW_008354194.1:0-285 GCF_000622305.1 Nannospalax galili | reverse complement strand
TATAGCTAACTCTAACACTAGCCTTAAACCTAAGACAATCCCTAAACATAAACCTAGCACTGATCCTAATGCTAAGCCTAACCCTAATGCTTACTCTAGTCCTAAACCTAACCCTAGCCCTAAACCTAACCCTAAACATACCACTAGTCCTAATGCTAACCCTAATCCTTGCCCTAACCCTAACCATAATCATAAACCTAAACCTAACTCTAGGTCCCACCATAACCACTAGCTTTACTGTAACCATAATAATAATATTAAACATTGACCTTAGCTTAACCCTAA
>NW_008354193.1:0-622 GCF_000622305.1 Nannospalax galili | reverse complement strand
TTCTATTTCTCTAGAGAATCCTGTTAACTATAATAATTTAGGGAATTGGTAACACAGGAGTGGAACAGCTGTGAGGCAAAGAGAGGCCGGATTAGCAATGTGGAAAGCTGCTGTTGCCCCTGGAGCTGAGGAACAATGAGAGGTCGCTTTGCCCGAGTGGAAGTTCAGTGGGCGTTGTGACACACGCACAAAGATCTAGTCAATGAGAGAGAATCCAAAGGAAGCAGAGAAAGAAAGGGTAAATACTCTGGGTCTCTTTCCTCCCACTTTCTGATCTCATGTTTGTTGTTCTCATTGTCCAACCCCACCCAGCTGCTGGGAAATGTAGTTCTGTTTACATAGAGCAGAGGAAGAAGGGGCAGATGGGAGCAGGACAGGCCTGGGCCAGCACAGTGATGCATTTCCTATCTGGAACAAGCAGATAACTTTCTTTGATCAAGGAGTCCAAGCAAGTAAATCAGGCATTATAAGATTAAGCACACAGTTGGGTTGATCAGCCAAAATTCTGGGTGCCTGTGCCACCAGTTTCCTATATCTGTGTGTATTAATCAGGGTTCTACAGAGCAGCAGAACTGGATAGAAGACAGACAGATGAACGATAGAAGATAGATAGATGATAGAT
>NW_008354192.1:0-1407 GCF_000622305.1 Nannospalax galili | reverse complement strand
GATAGAGTTAGGTTTACAGTAAGGATTAGCTTTACAAATGGGGCTAGGTTTTACATATAGGGTTAGGCTTAGGAGTATGATAATATTAGGCTTAGGGGTAGGTTTAGGGCTAGGGATAGGGTCAGGCTAGGATAGGGATAAGGCTAGGGTCAGGATTAGGATTATTTCAAAGTTTAATATTATGGTATGGTTAGGTCTTGGTCTATGATTAGTATTAGGGTTATAGTTAGGCTTAGGTTTAAGGCAATGTTTCTGAAATGGTTTAGGGTTAGTATTGTGTATAGGTAATATATTGAATGTTGGGATTAGGGTTTAGGGTAAGGACAGGTTTAGAGCTATTGTTCCGTGTACGTTTATGCTTAGTTTTAAGATTTGGCTTATGGTGAGGGTGAGGGTTAGGGTTAGGGATAGGGTTAGGGTAAGGTTTGGGAGTTTGGTTATGACCAGATTTTGGTCTAAGTTATATATTTAGGGTTAGTATTAGGTTAAGGGGTAGGGGTAGATTTATGGTTAGAGTCGGGTTCAGGTAATGGTTCAGGTTAGGGTTCAGGTTTGGGTTCCATTTAGGGTTACAGTTAGGGTTAGAGGTTAGGGTTAGTCTTAGTGTTAGGGTTTGGGTTAGCGTTAGAGTTAGATTTAGGTTTAGGGTTAGGGTTTAAGGTTAGGTTTAGAGTTAAGGTTAGAGTTAGGGGTTAGGGCTTAGGGGTTAGGGTTAGGGATAGGGCTAAGGCTAGGGCTAGGGGTAGGTTAGGCGTATTGCTAAAGCTACTGTTAGTGTTAGTGATAAGTCAAAGGTTAATATTAGGGTTAGAATTAGTGTTGATTGTAGGGTTTGATTCAGGGTAGGGTTACTGATAGAACTAGGGTTAGAATTTAGTGTAGGTTAGGGTTAGGGCAGGGATTATGTTTAGGATTAGGTTATGTTTATGTTTAGACTTAGTTTTGGATGAGGGTTAGGGTTAAAGCTTGGCTTAGGGTTAGGGTTAAGACTGCGTTTAGGGTTGGCATGAGCCTAAGTGTTAGAATTATGCTAAATATATGGTTGGATCTAGGTTTATGTTCTTTTCAGGATTGGGTTAGGCTTAAGGTTAGAGTTAGGGTGAGGATTTTGTTTAGGTTTAGGATTATGTTTAGGGTTAGGTTTAGAGTTAGGGAAAAGCCTAAGGATATCAGTAGGTCTAGGGTCATGTTTAGGGTTAGGGTTCGGATAGAGTAAGGGTTAAGGTTATTGTTAGGGTTAGGGTCATGGTTAGGTCAAAGTTAGGCTTAGGGTTAGTTTCAGACCTTGGACTATGTTTAGGGTTAGAGTAGGTAGTAGCGTGAGGTTGATGGTGGTGTCTAAATTTATACTTAGGATTAGTATCAGGCTTAGGTTCAGGCATAGTGTTAGGTCCAGGGCCACATGTA
>NW_008354191.1:0-918 GCF_000622305.1 Nannospalax galili | reverse complement strand
GTCAAGACATCACTTTTCACTATAGTTAAGATACAGAATAAATCTAAGAATACATTGATAATTATATAAAATATTGTATAGATGCACAATGAAGTACTACTTAACCATAGAAGAAAGTACTTTCATTTGTCATACTGTATATGAAACTGTGGGACATTATGTTATGTTGAAAGTCATGCAGAGAAATGCAGAGATCACATAATCTTGGTTATTTGTAAAAGATAAAAGGTTGAGCTAATGCAGGCTGAGAAAAGATGGATGGATAATAGAAGATGGGGGTTGTGGAAACTGGAAGATATTGGTTAAAGGGTTTAATATGATAGGCAGGAGGATATTGCACAGCACGGTGCCTTTACTTAGTATAATGAATTATATACCTGAAAAATTCTGAGAATATGTTTAAAGGGTTCTCTTTTATAACAAAATTTATAAGTGTATGACATTAAAACATTTAACAGATTTATTTAGCCGTTTTATGATGAACACACATGTCAAAACATCCTGTTATATACCATAAACATATATACATTTTTTAATTGAAAATAGATTTAAAAGTCTTTACATGGTTCAATGGAGAATGGTGGCTGCTGTTAGAACTAAGTGATTGACATCATGGTGCAAAGAAGGCTATATCTCATTTCTGGTGTGGTATGTACTTATAGCATCCCTCAGCATAATATGTGCTACATTCATCTATTTTCATAGTCTTACTTTCCTCAATAGCACTAAAGGCCCACACACTTGATTTTTGTCCCTATAGTTACAATGAAATCATGAGCTGACAGTTTAACTTTGCATAGCTGTGCCTCAGTTCCCTTATTAATAAGATGAGATAAATTGTGGCAATTATTACATGTGTTTTTCCCCTTTCTCCACAACCTTGGTAGAACATATTATCTTTTATATAATGGGCATTCT
>NW_008354190.1:0-263 GCF_000622305.1 Nannospalax galili | reverse complement strand
TAGCGCAGCTCTCCGCGCCGGGACTCCCTAAGCCACATTCACCCTTCCACACCCCCCCCACACCCCGGCCATTGTATACTCCTAGTTTGGGCCCTGCACCATTCCTAGTCTTGGGGGCCCCAGACACGTGGGGAACCAATACTGCTTTCTGACCCTTCTCACCCAGACCAACTCAATGCCTTTCTTGGGCCCCAGGAGCACTACTTCTAGTTCTAGCCCCGCCCTCACCTCCCTCTACTTCCCTGGTCCTGAAACACCCGCCA
>NW_008354189.1:0-263 GCF_000622305.1 Nannospalax galili | reverse complement strand
TTCTGATGCCGTCTTTGGGCTTCTGTGGGCACTGCAAACACATTACACATAATACATGCAGGCAAAATACTCGTGCACATAAAGTAAAAATAAATCTTAAAGAAAAATAGAACTGCTGAAGAAATAAATTTTAAAGATGGGTCTACATAGATCTTAATGGTACACTGAAGATTAAAAAGGAATCCTTTGTGTGTGTGTGTGTGTGCTCGCGCGTGCGTGTGTGCAATTTAATGTTAATTAAAATTTTTTATCTTTAAGGCCTT
>NW_008354188.1:0-294 GCF_000622305.1 Nannospalax galili | reverse complement strand
GAGTGTGTTGTTTAATCTCCATGTGTTCGTGTGGTGATTTTGGCATCTTCGTGTGTTGATTGTAAGTTCTATTGCATTGTGGTCTGATAGAACACATGGAATTTTTTCAATCTTTTTGTATTTGCTGAACTTTGTTTTGTGCCCCAGTATATGGTCGATTTTGGAGAAAGTTCCATGGGGTGCTGAGTAGAAAGTATGTCCTTTGGTGTTTGGGTGGAATACTTGGCAGGTATCTGTTAAATACATATGATACATGGTTTTGTTTAATTCAGATGTCTCTCTGTTAAGTCTCTG
>NW_008354187.1:0-537 GCF_000622305.1 Nannospalax galili | reverse complement strand
GGTGGGGGATGGTCCCCACCTGGAGACACTGGCTTCGTGGTTAGTTGAGAATAGGGAGGTTGGAGGAATGCTTTTAATTAGCAGCTTCTGCTTTTCAAGACCAGAACTTGTTTTCTCTTATCCCTAGTGTGGCTGTCCAAGAGAAATAACCCTCAGGTAGGAGTCCTGCCTGGCATGCTGCTCTTCCTGCAGGGGGTGAGGGGACCTGGGGTCTGCAGGCCACCATGCTCTGTCCAGGAAGGGCTCCCTAGCATGCATGATGCCCTGCATTAATGGTTGTTCTCAGCTCCCCCTGGAGATGGACAGGAAGAAGCAAATACCTGGAGGGGCTACAGACCAGCCACAGGACGGATGGGAGGAGGGGTGTGGAATCTTCCAGACTTCAGTGCTAGAAATGGGTAGACATGGGGTGGGGGCTACATCCCACCCACCTCCTCTGCTGCCTGAACTACACCTCCCATGGGAAGTGTCAGGCTTGGGACAGGTGGGTGGATCCCTAGCTGTGCAGGTGCACCCCATCTCTGTTCTCCCTTATAG
>NW_008354186.1:0-485 GCF_000622305.1 Nannospalax galili | reverse complement strand
ATACTCCAAAAAGATATCACAGTGCTCCAATGTACCAACACTATCGCCCCGCACATTGCTCCAATGTGCCAACACAATGTCTGATTATGACTTCAGGTGCCATCACAATGTCACAATATGACATGACTTGACAATGTTCCATTGAGACATCACAATGCTCATTGTGACATCATTATGTGCAATTTTGTTATTACCATGATCCGTTGTGTTGTCACCATGTTCAAAGTGCATACAGGGTGTTCACTGTCACCTCACAACCTCCCAATGTGACATCACAATGTTCCATGGTACCATCATAATGTTACAATGTGATTTCACAGTGTTCCTTTGTGACATCACAATGCTCCAATATGACATTACAATGATCCAATGTGCCATCACAATGTTGCAATATGACTTCTAAATGTTCCATTGTGATGTTACAATGCTCACTCATGCCATCACGCTATTAGCATAAGACTTCATGATGTTCCATTGAGACATCA
>NW_008354185.1:0-617 GCF_000622305.1 Nannospalax galili | reverse complement strand
CATGTAAATGTACTTGTTACAATATTCTATCGGTATATGTTGGGACATGCTTTCCTGGCCTCCACCTGCACCTCCCCCACAGTGACCTTTTGGGTCTCGTGGTTCCTCAGTCTCAGAATTGTTTACCAGCTCATTTTCCGGCATCAGGTCCTGAGAACACCATGACCTGGCACTGACCCTGCGGTCATGCGACAGCTCCCCCGCCCCCAATGGGTCAGGTGCCTTCTGGGCTAGGGTATAAAAGCAACCTGGGGCTGAGAAATAAAGGCTTCTTCTGCTACACAAAAGGTGTGATAGTCTCTTCAATCCTGACGTCCTCTGCTCAGAGATCAGCTTTGTGCCGTGCAGGCGTGGCAATTGGATGTTCCACCGAGATCTGAGAAAGAGAGGTAAGCGGACAAGGTCGTCCCAGGCCGACAGGGGTTATCATGGGTAATACTAGCAGTAAACAGGAATTGCAATATCAGGTTAAGAAACTACTAGAAGAAGAAGGAACAGCAGTAAAAACAAAGACAGTAGACACATTCATTAAAACAATAGCAGAGGCCAGTCCCTTGCTCCTAACAGGAGGGGGACTAAATATCCCTGACTGGGAACAAGTAAGACGGGATTATCAA
>NW_008354184.1:3379657-3384245 GCF_000622305.1 Nannospalax galili | reverse complement strand
AGAGCCCCTGGATCCAGCCATGCCTGAAACTAGATGTTGCCCCGATGTGAGTCAATATATTCCACTGTGTTTTATAGTGCATTGAGTTCAGCTGCAAAAAAGGGGAAAAAAAAAATGGCCCATCTGATGTACACGTCTCTACTGATAAAATCCAGAATACTCCTCCTCAGTGACTTCCCTAGGCCAACAGGTCCCTTCCTTCACCTGCATGCTCCTCACCTAGCATCTGCTCTTCCCCTCCCCTCCTGGTCTTTAGATCTGGAATTTAAGTTGTTCCGCTCCAACAAGGCTTGAAGCACTCTTTAAAATAATCTTTCTTGGGCTAGAGTGATGGCTCATCAGTTAAGAGTACTGGCTGCTCTTCCAGAGGACCTGGGTTTTGTTCCTAGCACCCACATGGCAGCTGACAACCATCTGAAATTCCAATTCCAGAGGATCTGATGTTCTCTTCCAGTTTCCCAATGTATTGCATGACACAGGTGCACCTATGTACATGCAGGCAAAACACTCATACACAAAAATAAAAAATAAGTAAATAAAAACTTAAAATATAAGAATAATCTTTCTTGGCTGGGTGTGGTGGTACATTTATTCCCAGCACTGGGGAAGCAGAGGCAGGGGATCGCTGTGAGTTCCAGGCCAGCCAGGGCTACATAGTAAGACCTTGTCTCAAAAATAAAACAAAAACAACTCCCCCCCCAAAAAAAACTCCTTCTTTTAGCTAAGCGTGATAGCACACACCTAGAATTCCAGCCCTTGGGAGGTGGAGGCAGAGGACCAGGAGTTCAAGACCAGAATGGGCTACATGAAATTTGTCTCAAAACAAAGAACAAGCATTATATATATAAATAAAAATAAGGCCTAGCCAGGTGGCTCAACAAGTAAAGGCACTTGCCCTGCAGGGCCCAGTAACCTGAGTTCTATTCCTAGAACTCACAGTAGGAGAGGACTGACTCCTGAAAGTTGTCTTCTGATCGCCAAACGTGCGCCATGGAATGCTCACAGGTATACAACATTTACCAAACCAAACCAAAAGGATCTTTTGAATCAAATTTCATAAAAAGATGACTCAAAACTTGCTGTTCTTGCAGAAGACCTGGGTTCAAATCCCAGGATCCACATGGCAGCTAACAAACTGTTTGTAACTCCAATTCCAGGGGATCTGACACCCTCTTCTGTCCTTCAAGGGCACTGCATGACACAGGACATGGGAGCACTTATACATGTGTAAGCATAACACTCGTATATATGTATATAATAAAATTTTTTAATGGCTCAAAAAAGGGGAACCTACCACAGAGCTCTGAGCACTGGGGCATGTGGGGAACTTCTCATACACTGCCCTATTGCCCCTCCACCCCCGCCAAGAGTCACAGAAGCAGCTTTTCAGTTAGGGGATTCAGAAAGACAATCCCTACTGTTCAGTTTCACTAGAGAGAGAATGTACTAGAACAGTGGTTCTCCAATTTGAGGGAGTACCCACTTATCTTGGGTGGTTTGTTTTGTTCTGTGGTGCTGAAGCTGGAACTCAAGGCCTTGTGCATGCTAGGCAAGTACTAGTGCTGAGCTACATCCCCAGCCTTGGATGGCTTATTAAATAGACTGCTGTCCCCTCCCTATCCTCCCTCATCTCTGTTTTTGTTGTTTGTTTTGAGACCAAACTCCCTAAGTAGCAGAGGATCACCTTGAATTTCTGATTCTCCTGCCTCTGCCTGAGTGCTAGGATTACAGATGTCCACGACCACACCAAGTTTCTACAGTCTTGGGATGGAACCCCAGGGCCCTGTGTGTGCTAGGCAAACGCTCTACCAACTAAGCCATATCCTTAGTGCTACCCAAAGTCTCTGATTCAACCAATCTCTGTATATGCTCTGGTTTAAGTGCATCTCTCAGAAGTTCATGTGCTGCTGGCCTAGTATGTGTGAGACCCCTGATTCAATCCCTAGTGCTGAAAAAAAAAAAAATCATGTGTTTGAACCTTAATTCTCAGCGTAGCTGTGTTGGGAGGTGGGGCCTAGTTGGAGCTGTAGAGCCAGGAGGTGGAAGAAGAGCAAGTTGTTCTCTAGCAAGATTTCTCTCTCTTCTCTCTCTCTCTCTCTCTCTCTTCCTCTCTCTTCCCTCCCACATACCTGCTTACCTAGCTGCTTTCTACCATGAGCTGAAGCGGTGCCAAAGGCCCCTCACCAGAAGGCAGGCAGATGCCCTAGTGTACAAAATCATAACCCAAAGCACATCTCCCTCCTTCAGAGGTAATCCTGAGGATACTGTGTCACAGCAACAGAAAATGGTCTGGGTGGGGACACAAGCTTGGCATTTCTTTGTTTTCTGAAGATTTTTTTTAATTCTTATTTTATGTGTATGTTTGCCTGCACATATGTGTGTGCATTCACATGCATGTAGTACCCATTGAGGCCAGAAGACAGTATCAGATCCCCTGGAAGAGGAGTTCTAGGCAGTTGTGAACTGCCATGTGGATGCTGGGAACTGAGCCTGGGTCCTCCACCACAGCCATCTCTCCTGCCCAAGCCTGTGTGTCTAATGAATTTTTGTACTGCTAACAGCTTTCTAATTGCTGGTCTCTGGGCTGCAGTTTCAGAACCACTGGAGAAATGGTTTTAAGGAAATTACAGAGCCAGCAAGGGCAAGCCCAAGGCACACTCCAGTTGGTCAGAGGGCTAATCCTACAAATTGCTGCTAGATGTGGCCTTCTGAGCCCTAACTCGGGGCACTTGCCACCCCACCACTGTGGCCCCTGAAGGCTGAGGACCCTGCATGGGCACTCAAGCCTCCTGGATGTTGTCACTTCAGAATGGCAGAGCCTGTGTCATGTGTTTTCTATCTCTCTCGCTCCCTCTCCTCTCTCTCTCTCTCTCTCTCTCTCTCTCTCTCTCTCTCTCTCTCTCTCTCTCTCTCTCTCTCTCTCTCTCTCTCTCTCTCTCTCTCTCTCTCTCGTCAAAGGCCATGGGAATCAATGTGTGAAGTCCCTGCCCCTGTTAGGAAGGGCATCCAAAAAATGTCAGGCGACCACAGGGCAGGGGAAACATCAATTTAGTATACCTGTTTGGGATGGGACACAAAAAAATGTTATTCACAGCTCGTGGCTGCCAACTGAGAGGGCGGATCCCAAGAGGGTCTTTATAGACTGAGAGGACAGACATATTGGCAGCCATCTTCCTCCCAGCATTCCTTCTGTTTATTTGACCTACTTCTCTCTTCCCATTTTCCAGACTCTGCTCCAGCCCTTCCTCTGCCGCTGACCCGAATTTCTGTTACCTTTCCTCTCTGGTCCTCCCCTCTCTGGATCTCCTTGTATCTCCCTCCATCTGTCTGTCCCTTCTGACTTTTCCACCTCCCTTCCCGTTACCCACCCTTCCTCCTCTCTCCCACCCTATTTCTTCACCTTCTTCCTCCTCTTCTCCCCCTCTCTCCAGGCTCTCCAGGTCTGTAGAAATTGTAGCTCCCTTTGACCATCAGGCTTGGGGTGCCTTCCTACTCTGTCCACCTGAACAGCTCAGGGTAAATTGGGCTGTGTCAGCTTTGATGTTTATTATTATTATTTTTTAGTTTTTAAAATTATGTGTGGGTGTGGGTATGGGTGTGGGTGTGTGGGCACATGAGTGCAGGTGCCTGTGGAGGTCAGAAGAGGGCATCAAATCCCCTGGAGCTGGAGTTATAGTCAGTTGTAAGCCACCTGACATGTTGGGAATCAAACTCAGGTCCTCTGCAAGAACAGCCAGTGCTCTTAACCACTGAGCCATCTCTCCAGCCCCGGTCTTAGATAGTTTTACCATTTAGAGGAGGCCAAACATGTTGGAATAAGATTGGAAAGCACCTTCCTGCAGCCAGAGGTCTAGGCTGCAATCATTTGATATCTGCTAAGCATGTGACCTTGGACCTGTGCGGGCCTCTGCTAGTCTGTGTCTTCATGTGTAAGACAGAAGCAAAGGGCAGGGGTTGGAGATCAGTGTGCTTAGTGTGCACAAAGCCCTGGGTTTGATCCTCAACACCCAGACATCAAACATGAAATAAAAGACTGACAAGACAGAGCAGACAGGGATGAAAGAGCCAGGGGCAGGTGAGGAACCAGCACGTATGGCTCTGTCATTGCTGCAACAAGTGACTGTTGGGGGCTGGGAACAACAGAGCATGTCATGAGGCTCTGCAGGGCAGAAGCCCAACAAGATGTTAGCAGGGATGGGATCATCTAGAAGTCCCAGGGAGAATGGGTTTTCTTTCCCTCTCCAGTTGCTAGAGAGACCCCTTCCACCATCCTCAAAGCTACAATCTTGAGTCCCTCTGACCCATCCTCTGGTCATAGCTCTCTGACTTTCCTCTGATCCTCTCTTCCTCATTTAAAGATATTTAAAATAATTATTTTATTAGGGCTAGAGAGATGACTTAGTGGTTAAGAGCACTGGCTGCTCTTCCAGAGGGTTCCCTGTACCCACATGTCAGCTAACAACTGTCCTTAATTCCAGTTCCAGGGAATTAAGGCCATCCCTTCTGGTCTCTATGGGCATTGCACAACATGGGTGTACTTACATACATGCAGGCAAAACACTCAGATACATAAATATATTTATATATA
>NW_008354184.1:3377841-3379582 GCF_000622305.1 Nannospalax galili | reverse complement strand
TTTTTAATATTTTACTTATTATTTTTATTTTATGTGTATGAGTGTATTGCCTGCATGTATGTGAGTGCACTCGTGTCATGCAATCTGTAGAGGTCAGAAGAGGGCGTCAGATTTCCCCTGGAACTGGAGTTAAGGATGGCTCATAGCCACCATATGGGTGTTGGGAATTGAACCCAGGTCCTCTGCAAGAGCAGTCAGTGCTCTTAACTGCTGAGCCATCTCTCCAGCCAAAATTATTTTATTTTTAATTATGTGTATGTGTGTGTGTCCACATGTATGTGGGTGCCTGTAAAGGCCAGAAGAGGACATCAGACCCCTTGGAGCTAGAGTTACACAGTTGTGAGCTGTCCGTTGTAGGTACTGGGAATTGAACATGGGTCCTCTGAAAGAGCAGCAAGTGCTCTTAACCACTGAGCCATCTTCCCAGCCCCTAAGGGTTCCTGTGTTTTTGTTTTGAAATAGGGTGTCATCTTGTTCCTCAGGCTGACCTTGAACTAATGATCCTCCTGCTTCAGCCTCCCCGGTGCTGGGACTATAGGAACTGCCTTACCATGCCCACCTCAAGAACATTTGTGATTACACTGGGCCCACCCCCAAACCCAGGCAATTTCCCCTTTTTATAAGGCTATCCGATTAGCAGCCTTAATTTCCTCTGCAACCTTGATGCTCACTGTGTATTGTAATCTGGCTACTTTTCCTCTAACTATCCACACATCTTGAGGGATTAGGACACAGCCATCTTTGGGGGCCATGTTGCTGCCTAAGAAATCTTTCAAAGGCCTAAGGCCTGACTCATTTTAATCTTCCCAACATCTGTGTCTGGAGAAGTAGGCAGGACTTAGTGTTGTTAGCCCATTTTACAGATGAGAAGATTAAGACGCAGACCACCCTTAACCATCACCCTTAAAAGAGATGAAGCTGAAGTCCAAGTTCAAGTCTGCCTTCACAGCCCCTGTTCTTCCCCTTCCATCACAATCATCCAAAACCTCCCAGGATACTGTAATAAAACTAGATACAGGGGCTGAAGAGATGGCTCAGTGGTTAAGAGCACTGGCTGCTCTTGCAGAGGAAGTGGGTTCGAATCCCAGCACCCACATGGCTGTTAGTAACCATCTGTAACTCCAGTTCCGATGCCCACTTCTGCCCTCTGAGGGCATTGCAGGACATGGGTGCACTTACACACATGTAGACATAACACTCATACACATAAATAAGTTAAAAAAAAAAAACCAAAAGAAAAACAGTATTTAATTCACGTAATTAGTCAGGCTGTGGAGGGATACGCAGGGTATTGAAACTAAAGATAAACTGCTTGAAGAATTTGTGGAGTAACATGGGTGAGGGAGATAGTGAGAAAGGTCTCTGGGGTGGGTGCTACTTAGGGTCCTGGTGTGAAAAGGCTGATTTGAAGTTCAGAGCCCAGCTCTGCTTCTCCCAGGTGTGTGTTCTGACATGAGACTCTACGTTCTCATCTGTAAAATGGGAACAACACTACCTGGTTCACGGACAGAACTACCAGGAAAGCATGAGGAAAGCGTGAGGCAGGTGCCTGGTCCACAGTAAAAGCGCCTCTATAAAAGCGGTTCTGGCCAGTCGTAGTGGCACATGCCTGTAGTCCCAGCACTTGGGAGGCAGAGGCAGGCAGATCTCTGTGAGTTCAAGGCCAGCCTGGTCTACATAGTGAGTCCCAGGCCAGCTGGGGCTGCAGGGAGACCCTGTCTCAAAAAGACCCAAAAAAACC
>NW_008354184.1:3372598-3377789 GCF_000622305.1 Nannospalax galili | reverse complement strand
GCCACCACATCCGTCTAATTATTATTTTTTGAGAGAAGGTTGTGCTACGTAGCCAAAGCTGACATTGAATTCAGTATACAGTCCAGGCTGGCCTCAGACTTGAAGTCCTCCTGCCTCAGCTCTCCAAATGCTGGGATTACAGGCCTCTACCAACATGCCTGCTTGTAACTGTTCTTATCTGTTATTGCTGTTAATAGGATTCTAACCAGAATTTGGGATCAGACAGCTAGCTGGATGGTGTTGATTGGCACTGGCAGATGGAGAGGGAGGTAGAAGAGTCTGAACCAGGAACCAAGGACCAGTGTGGGGAACTTGCTGCTCTGCAGTGACAAGTGCTGAGTCCTTCTCTGTTTGGTACCTCCGTTTCTTCATCTTTAAACAAGAAAATGAACTGTACCAGCCTGGTTTCTGGGTCTGTGTGAGGATCAAATGGCATTAGCTCTGTAATTGTGTTCTGCAGATTTTAGGGTCACTCAGAACAGGCTGAAAATGGCATGGCCCCAGGTCATCGGGATGAGTCAGCAAGGCAATCCACCTGCAGTGCTGTGTAAACCACGGAGTCATGCTGACCCCTAACACTCCAGGTGAACAGAGGCTAGACATCTGAGGCTTAGAGAGGGCTCCTGTAGTCTCACTGTAGAGTGGAGTTTAAGGCTGGGTAGGACCAGGTATCCTGGATGATGATCTGGTGTGTCTGCTGGCCCTGCTCTTGCCCACTTCTGCAGTAAACTGAACAAGCAGCCCTCCATCTCAAAGCAGGCCTGAACACCTGCTGACCTCAGCCTAATTCGAGGGCCATCCTAAAATCTTACTGCTGGAAAAACTTTAGAAGTTAGCCAGTCTTTTCTGTGGGTCTGTAAGCTACTTCTCCAAAGCATGGAAGCTCAACGGGCTGGACATGTGCAAGCCGACACTCCTCCCCGTGGCCTCTGGGGCCCTGTGGACCTGCCTGGCCTCCTATCTTACTGTGCCCTGCCCCTCACCTGCTACAGTGACCCCACAGCCCTGGACCTTCTTGTTTCCTTTGCCCCCCGCCCCCCATTACCTCTTCCCTAGAGGTAATGAACCTCCTGCTTAAAATCAGGGGCTTTGGAGTCCAAATACTATCCTCTACACTTAGCCGCTATGTGTCCTTGGACAAGTTACTTACCCTCTCTGGGTTCGGCCCTTTTACATATGACATGCTCACCCACAAGGCTATGTGAGGAGCAAATGGGATGCATCTGGCTTATGCAGCACCTGGCCCTGTGCTTGAGATTCAAGCTCCCTGTTTAGGCCACTCTTTGCTGACACCACAGCTTAGATGTCACCTCACATCCACTCCTCCATGCTGCCTTTACTCATCCATAAGTGTGGAATGCTCCCTGATTTGGGGGAGAGGGACAAGAATCAGGCCAGGCCTACTGTGCAGCCCTGGGGATGGAGCCCAGCTCTCCAGCAGGAAGTCACTGAAGCTCCTTAACTCCCAGCAGGCCCCAGTGGCCCTGTGCAGTCTTGAGGGCTGTTTGACCATGCAGTGGGGTGGGAACTGGGAGCTTGGGAGGGGTGTTCCCACTTCATGTGGCTCCTCTGGGTCTTCTCTGTGCTGAACAGGAAGAAAGGCCCGGCCCTCTTAACCAGGAATGCTAAGCATTTCTTAACACCACTAAGGAGGAAGGGGCAGAAGCCTCTTCTCCCAGGCTCCAGAAGGATTCAAATTGTTTACTAAAACCACAGCCCTGGAGAGGTCCCAGGGCACCAGGGAATCTGGGGGACGGGGCAGATTTCCTGGGTCTGACTGCTAGTGGGGGAGGACTTTAAGACGAAAGCTAGCCATGGTGATGGATGGATGCAGTTGAGGCAGAGTAAGAACACTCCCTGGTATGGGCTGGCCTGGATAGATGCTGGTAGGCTGGTCCTCAGGCTGGCCCAAGTCCCTTCTCCTCCAGCTGCTCTTGCCCCAGGCTTCACTAGTCACATGACTCCTTCCAGAGTCTCTATATTGGTGGCTGAGGCTCAGATCATCATTCATTGTGCTTTACCAAGTACCAGGGGCTGCGTTTTCTAGGTGCGGGAGCAATGTGAGGAAGAGATGCTGTGCTCTATGGGGAGGGGGTTGTGTGTCCCATGAGAGCAGAGGGGTGAGAGGTTCTTGTCTTCAGCAGGGTCCCTAGAGCCCAGTTTGGCCACAGGACTGGTCACTTGACTTGGATTTTCTGGATCATCATTCATTGTGCTTTACCAAGTACCAGGGGCTGCGTTTTCTAGGTGCGGGAGCAATGTGAGGAAGAGATGCTGTGCTCTATGGGGAGGGGGTTGTGTGTCCCATGAGAGCAGAGGGGTGAGAGGTTCTTGTCTTCAGCAGGGTCCCTAGAGCCCAGTTTGGCCACAGGACTGGTCACTTGACTTGGATTTTCTGGGAGCTCTGGGCCACTCTCTTCCCCAGAGACTTCACCCTGGGTCCTGGGCTCTGGGCCCTGCCCCTGCCCTTCTTCTGTCTTTCTGTTCCTCAGCTCTGAGCTCCAGTCTCCACTCCTCTGTTTGCTCAGCTGTCTGGGGGTGAGGAGGTAAGCCTGCACTCCACTGCCTCTGGCCCGAAGCCAAGGTCAGCAGGGCCAGCCTCCTATCCCTGGAGACATTCTTGCAACACAGGCCCCAACCCAAGAGCCCAGACCTTCTGGATTATTCTTTGGCTGGCTTCCCTTTACCCACCATGACCATGTTCTGAGTAGTCTTCCAAAAACAGACCCCAGAGGTCAATTTCCCTGAACCCACATATCAAGGTTCAAGCAGGGAAACAGAACCAGTAGGTCACACAGGCAGAGATGGGTAGGGATAGGGTTAGAGGGACAGAGTCACACACAGTACAAGGGATTGAAGCCTGTGATTCAGGTCTGGAGGAGGGGGATGTCTGAAGCCTATAGGCAGAAGTTCCCAGGCCTGGGCAGAAGCTGTCCACCCCTGGAATTTCCTCCCATCCCCGGGCCCTTCACTTACTCCCATCCCATCTGCAAAGCCCTTTTCCCACATAATGCAACACTTCCATAAGGTTCAGGACTCAGGACACAGACACCCTCGGAGCCATGATTGTATCCGCCACAGTCTCCAGAGCTGATAACCCTTCCCCATTTGTTCACACACTCATTTCTTCACGCACAGTTCACCTGCCCATGCATGGCTTGTGGAAACAGAAGGAGCAATGGCGGCCCTGCTTCTGACAGAGGTCACACTGTGGGGGTGGGGACAGCCACAAAAACAGGATACTGTGATATAGAGGTGACCTAACGAAGTCAGGGCAGAGGCCTTTAGTGACATAGATGAGTAAGAGCTGAAATGGGCTGTGTGGAAGGAAAAGAGCCCGGGGGCCTACGCCTGCCATGGCAGGGATCTCACTGGCCTGGGGCCTGCCATCATGAGCCTATGCCCTCCACTTCCACACCCATCCTTCATTGACCTTGAGGAGGGAATGGGTTAGAGTAAAACAAACACAGACATAGGAGGGGATGGAATGCAAGATTCACAGGGTGTCTTATGAAAACAAGAAGGCCTGGAAGGTTCTCCAGCACAGCTCCTGGACCCACCCCTGCCCAATTAGAAGCCTTTGCCTGGCTGTCCACCCCACAGAGAGATGCCCAGCTCCCTTCTCCCTGTCCATGGGCAGAGCTGAGGGCACCAGGCTGAACTGGGTTGGGGAAGACCCCACCTGCTGGCAGTCCAGTTTCTCCAGAGCCTCCTTCACCTGGGTTTTGTTTTGTTTTTTTGAGATGGAAGGGGGGGGGGTCTCGTTTTGTAGCTCAGGCTAGCCCAGAACTCATTTAGACGACCTCCTGAGTGCTGGGTTATAGAGGTGAGCCAGCCCTGCAGGCCAGCTGGGGCTGCAGGGAGACCCTGTCTCAAAAAGACCCCAAAAACCCCCAAAAAATAAAAAAACAAAAAAAGCTGTTGTTATAATTTATTGTTCTCTTATAATTATTATAAGTAATTTTTGGCAGTTCTGGGGACTAAACCCAAACCTTTGCATGCAGCAGGGAAACCACTTGAGTTACATCCCCAGCTCTAATTTTATTATTATTATTATTATTGAGAAAGGGCTCACTATGCAGTACTGGCTGGCCTGGAACTCACTATATAGACCAGGCTGGCCTCAAACTCACAGAGATCCACCTACCTCTGCTTCCCAAGTATTGGGATTAAAGGCGTGTGCCACCACATCCGTCTAATTATTATTTTTTGAGAGAAGTTTGTGCTACGTAGCCAAGGCTGACATCAAATTCAGTATACAGTCCAGGCTGGCCTCAGACTTGAAGTCCTCCTGCCTCAGCTCTCCAAATGCTGGGATTACAGGCCTCTACCAACATGCCTGCTTGTAACTGTTCTTATCTGTTATTGCTGTTAATAGGATTCTAACCAGAATTTGGGATCAGACAGCTAGCTGGATGGTGTTGATTGGCACTGGCAGATGGAGAGGGAGGTAGAAGAGTCTGAACCAGGAACCAAGGACCAGTGTGGGGAACTTGCTGCTCTGCAGTGACAAGTGCTGAGTCCTTCTCTGTTTGGTACCTCCGTTTCTTCATCTTTAAACAAGAAAATGAACTGTACCAGCCTGGTTTCTGGGTCTGTGTGAGGATCAAATGGCATTAGCTCTGTAATTGTGTTCTGCAGATTTTAGGGTCACTCAGAACAGGCTGAAAATGGCATGGCCCCAGGTCATCGGGATGAGTCAGCAAGGCAATCCACCTGCAGTGCTGGGTAAACCATGGAGTCATGCTGACCCCTAACACTCCAGGTGAACAGAGGATAGACATCTGAGGCTTAGAGAGGGCTCCTGTAGTCTCACTGTAGAGTGGAGTTTAAGGCTGGGTAGGACCAGGTATCCTGGATGATGATCTGGTGTGTCTGCTGGCCCTGCTCTTGCCCACTTCTGCAGTAAACTGAACAAGCAGCCCTCCATCTCAAAGCAGGCCTGAACACCTGCTGACCTCAGCCTAATTCGAGGGCCATCCTAAAATCTTACTGCTGGAAAAACTTTAGAAGTTAGCCAGTCTTTTCTGTGGGTCTGTAAGCTACTTCTCCAAAGCATGGAAGCTCAACAGGCTGGACATGTGCAAGCCGACACTCCTCCCCGTGGCCTCTGGGGCCCTGTGGACCTGCCTGGCCTCCTATCTTACTGTGCCCTGCCCCTCACCTGCTACAGTGACCCCACAGCCCTGGA
>NW_008354184.1:3357218-3369311 GCF_000622305.1 Nannospalax galili | reverse complement strand
TTTCCTTTCTTTCCTTCAACCAACATATGCAGTCAGTCTGTGCCATTAGGCTGAGAGAGAGGTTAAGTGAGTTGCCCAAGGTCACACAGCAAGCAAATGACTAAATCAGTACTGCATCTAGTTCCCTATCTGACTTCTTCCACTTGATCAGAAATGTCAGAGTGTGGCACTGTGGGGGTCGTGAAAAGAGGGCTTCTTACAGAGGAAGCCAGAAGAGCAGGAGATGAGCCAGGAGGAAAGGGCTGGGGAAGAGTCACTAGCAGCACTTTTGGTCAAGTAGGGAGAGACTAGAGAAAATTGTCCTCATCTGGTGAACCATAGGGACCACAGTGCTCCTACTTTGAGTCTTTGTAAGACTAAAGTGGTCAGAGGCTTGTCACAAGTACTGTTTTCACATCAGAAATACAGGCACCCCATAAGGGTTGGTAATTCCACTGAAAAGGCTTGGGACTAAATGTGTTTGGGTTAAAATCCCAGTATGCCACTTTCTGATTAGGTAACTGGTAAGCAATGAGATGCTCTATCCCCAAGGCTCAAAGTCCAGCTCAGGGAAACAAGACTAACCAGAATTCTTCACAGAGCACTGTGAGGCTCGGAAGAGACAAACCACTTGGGTAGAGCATCCAGGACAGCAGGAGCACCTGGTATAGTACCACAGTGGCAGTTGCTATGGTTATTATTGTTATGTACTGTAACCACCACTAGCCCAGCCTTCAGAAAATCAGCCTAGCCCTGAACAGCCCTAGCTGGGAAGCATGGCTCCAGGTGGGCTGTGGCTCTGCCTCCCTCACAGGAGAACCTGTCTGCAGGGCAGGCACCACTCGCTGCGGGTCCCCGACTTGGCCTAGACTCTGTGTGATCTCCAGAGAGTCATCCTTTGGAGCCCAAAGAAGAAACTCCAAAGGCCTCCTGTCTCAGATTGTGTCTCAGTGTCTGAGGCCTGGAGGTGGGTCTCGCAATGCCTGTGGAGGCTCTAGTAGGGCAGCACGAGTTAGTCTACACCTGACGCCTGAAGAACAAGACTGGTCCCCTTTGACAAAGCTCACAGCTTTTAGTGTTTCCTTTTTGAATCTTTGTTTTGTTTTGTTTTTAAGGCAGGGCCTCTCTGTAGCCCAGCCAGCCCTATGTAGACCAAGCTAGCCTCAGTTTCACAAAGATCTGCCTGCCTCTGCCTACCCAGTACTGGGATTAAAGGTGTGTGCAACCACATCCCACACAGATCTCTATGAGATCAAGGCTAGCCTGGTCTACATAGTGAGTTCCAGGTCAGGGGGGTTCCAGGGAGAACCTGTCTCAAAAAAACAAAAATAAAAAAAAAAAAAATAGAGGCTGGATAGATGGCTCAGCAGATAAGAGCACTGACTGCTCTTGCAGAGAACCTGGCTTCAGTTTCCAGCACTCACATGGCGGCTAACAACCATCTGTAACTCCAGCTCCAGGAGGAACTGGTACCCTCTTTTGGCCTCTGCAAGCATTGCATGACAGGAGTGCATTTACATACCTGCAGGCAAAACATTCATATACATAAAAAGTTAAATAACAAAAAAACAAAAATATGAGGGCTGGAAGGTTGGCTCTGTGATTGAGAGCATTGGCTGTTCTTGCAGAGAACCCTGGTTTGATTCCCAGCACCCACGTCGCAGCTGGTGGCCATCTGTAGCTCCAGTTCCAGGGGCTCCATCCCCATCTTCTGACCTCCACAGGACATCGATACACTTGCATACATGTAGGCAATACACTCATACACAAAGAAGAGTAGAGATAATAAATATTTAAAAAACAAAAACAACTCTGAATTTCCAGGGCTGGATAGATGGCTCAGTGGTTAAGAATACTGGTTGTTCTTGCAGAAGATCCGGGTTTGAATCCTAGCACCCACACAGCAGCTAACAACTGTCTGTAACTCCAGTCCCAGGGGATCTGACAGCCTCTTCTGACCTCCAAGGGCATTGCACCACATGGGTGCACTTGCATACATGGAGGCAATACACGCTTACACATAAAATAAAAATAATTAAAAAAAATCTTAAAAAAAATTTTTTTGGTCTTTTTGAGACAGGGTCTCCCTGTAGCCCCAGCTGTCCTGGAACTCACCAGGCTGGGCTTGAACTCACAGAGATCAGCCTGCCTCTGACTCACAAGTGCCGGGAGGCTGGGCTTGAACTCACAGAGATCCGCCTGCCTGTAGCCCCAGCTGTCCTGGAACTCACTATGTAGACCAGGCTGGGCTTGAACTCACAGAGATCCACCTGCCTCTGCCTCCCAAGTGCTGGGATTAAAGGCGTGTATCACCACACCCGGCTAATAAAATATTTTTTTTAATCAGAATTTCCAATAATGTATAACTAGCCTTTGGTTGAGTTTATCACAATTTTACATGAGACAGATTTATACTAAACAAATTACTTATCAGAAATTCATATTACTCTAAGGTAACTGGGCATTCCATGTTCATTCACTCACTTTTGCAGTGCTAGGGAGGAACCCAGGGCTTTGGCCATGCAAGGCAAACACTCTACCACTGAACCCCAGCTACATTCTGTCTCCTATGTGTCAACCTTGAATGTAGTCAAGGAAAGCAATGAAGAGACAGATTCTCTGCTACTAGGACATGCTCTCTGCCCATCTGTTCAGGTGCTACAGCAAAACATCTTAGACTGGGAAATTTGTAAACCAAAGCACTTTGTTGATCACTCTTTTAGAAATGTCTGAGATGAAGGCAGCAGTGAGTTCTGTGTCTGGTGACAGCTACTTCCTCAAAGCTGGTACCTTCCCCCAGGTTCCCCCCGACATGGCAGAGGGGGCAAGGGGCTCACCAGCTCCCTTGGTCTGCTTTTTATAAGGTACTAATCCTGATGGCCACACACTAGGAAGTAGACTTCATATAAAAACTGGGGACAGGGAGGCATGGACACTCAAACAACAGTATTCTCAAACATAAATGTACCTTTGTTTCTTTTTAAGATTTTTAAAAAAGGTTTATTTATTTTATGTACATGAGTGTTTTGCCTACATGTGTGTAAGTGCACTTGTGCATGTAGTGCCCTTAGAGACCAGAAGAGGACATATGATTCCTTGGAATTGGAGTAACAGATGGTTATCAGCCAAAATATGGTGCTGGGAACCAAATCTGGATACTCTGGAAGAGCAGGAAGTGCTCTTAGTCACTGAGCCATCTTCAGCCCCCATTTTTATTTTATGTGTATGAGCATTTTGCCTGCATGTATGTATGTCTACCATGTGTGTGCAATGCCTGAGGAGGCCAGAAGAAGGCATCCTTAGAACTCGAGTTACAGGTGGTTATAAGATGCCATGTGCATTCTGGGAACCAAACCCAGGTCCTCTGCAATACAGCAAGTGCTCTTAACTGCTGAACCATCTTTCCAGCCTTTCAAAGATGTCTTGGGGGAGGGGGACTGAAAGTTGGCTCAGTGATCAAGAATGCTCACTGTTCAGAGGGCCTGAATTCAGTTCCCAGCACCCACATCAGATGACTCAAAACCACCTGTAACACCAGCTCCAAGGGATCTGGCCTCCTTGGGTACCAGCATACATGTGCACATATATACTCATAAATAAAAATAATAAAATTATATATTGGTGCTGTTTTGAGATGGTCTTCCTGGGGCCCCAGCTGGCCTGGAATTCACTATATAGACCAAGCTGGCTTGGATCTCACAGAGATCAGCCTGCCTCTGCCTCCTAAATGCTGGGATTAAAGGCGTGCACCATCACTCCTGGAAAGACACACATATATTAAGATATATAGATAAATTAAGGGGAAAAGAGTAAAGTGGAGTATCATATGAAAGACAATCTTCCATGTGTTTAGAAAGGAGAGAAAAGGCCCAGGCAGGCTATGTCTAGGGAGAGGACCTAGGCCGAAGTACAGGGGAAGGTGGAGGGCATCCCACTGTGCCCCGCTCCTTCAAACAATTTTGAACTAGGTTTCCTTTGAACTATGTGAATATTTCACCTAGTAACATAATAGAGCAATTCTGTCCTGACCCTGCTCCCCACCTCCTAAGCTCTGCATTCTAGAAATACCCCAGCTTGTCTTATCAGAATTCCTGGAGGCCTCTGACTCCTGACTCAGCCTGTCTGTAGCTGCCTGTGGCCTGCAAGGGTGGGGTGAGTCAGCCCCCCCCAGGCCAACAGCTGTCTGCCATGTGCAGGCCTCCCCTTCCTGCTGTGTCCCCCCTCCCTTGTCCCTCTTAAACCCCTGAACTGTCATTCAAGTGAATTCCACCTCTCTTCATTGGCTGTGCCAGCCACTGTGCTGAGAGTAACAAAAACAGCATCCTGGCTATCTGAAAAGGAGGCTCACTAAACCAAAGGGGAAAGTGAGATGTGTGCCCTTGTTTGCCAGGAGGATGCGGGAAGACTTCCTGGTGGAGGTGGTACATGGGCTAAACAGCACATGGTCATTGCAGACAGAGGGAACAGCATGAGCAAAAGCCCAAGAGTGAGGAGATGAGAAGGGAAACAGCTCAGGGATGTGTGGCGTGGTTTCTGGGGGAAGTGGGTTCAACAGAAGTATATTCTAGAAACCTCACGCTGAGGTCCCCTTGAGGTACTTCTCACTGGGTCTGTGGAGGCTAGGGCTTGGCCTGCCTGAGAGTGGAGGGAAGATGCTCTCATGAGCAAAGTGCTTCCCAGGGCCTGTCAGCACAGTGGTATGTGGAGCCCCGTGTCGTGCAGGACTGCAGGCAGAACAAGGAGGGAGTGCCCATGTGGGGCCTGCCTGCCCAGCACTCACAGTCATATGGGAGAGGACATAACTCCAAGCAGCTCGTGTGTCCAGGGGAATCGGCAGGTTGCAGGGGGCAGCTGGGCCACAGCCTCACATCTCACTCTGTTTTTCCAGGTAAGGCTTCAGGGCCAGCGAGGTTCAGAGAACTGTGCAGGTCATACAACCAGCCCGAGGCAAAGCCAGGGCCAGACCCCAGGTCACTGACTCCCAGCTTTGGGCTCTACACAGAGC
The DNA here is from genome assembly GCF_000622305.1 of Nannospalax galili. Taxonomy (NCBI): domain Eukaryota; kingdom Metazoa; phylum Chordata; class Mammalia; order Rodentia; family Spalacidae; genus Nannospalax; species Nannospalax galili. The sequence goes on along the minus strand of NW_008354184.1, from coordinate 3,364,327 downwards.
CTCCCACAAGGTTGGGAGCTCAGGGTTGATATCATAGAGGACTTCCAGAAGCAGGGTCTAGCCTTCTCCAGAATTCCATTTTACCAACACTCAAGAAGTTCACAGGCTGTCTCCAAGGCAGACACGAGTTTCCTCTGGACAGTCCTGACAAAATGCTGAAATCCTGCTACCAACTCCCTTCCTTTACCCAGGAGCATCTTTTAAAAAGAAGCAGGTACCCCTCTACCCAGGTCACTATCGGCTATTTGTATTTGAATATGAATTAGTTATCAGACCCCAAAACACTGTCAGCAGCATGCAGGGCCCTGCCTCAAACAACACAGGACAGATGAGCACAGAGAGGTCGGGGGTGGGGGTGGGGGTGCTTGGGCTGATCCCTGGGAGGGACTGGATGGGGCAGCCTCTGCAGCAGCTGGCCCTGGGCCCTGTGTCCAGGTGGCAGTGAGATGGGAGGGGTCCAGGTGGAGGTATAAGCTGATGTGGAAAGAGCACAGTCTGCCCAGGTTCCAGCTCACAAGCCAACGGCCTGCCTGCATAGCCTTGGGCAAGCCTCTTTCCTCTAGGTCTCCCATCCTCTTGGTGAAATGGGAGCCTGCTGCTCTCTCTGCCCTGCAGCTGGGAGTGCTTCAGATATCCCCACCCAAGGTGTCCCTCATCCTCAGGAACCTTAGAATTGCTTGCTGAGCTCAGTCAAACGAAGATGTCCCATGCTCAGAGCCTCAGCTTTCATTAGCCTGGGAGGACCAGAGTTTGAATCTGTGACATGCCCTAACAAGTTCATCAATGGGTCCCTCCAATGCTGTTCACCCTGGGAACTCCCTGACCCCCATCACCACAGCCAAAGGATACCCAAGGGAAGAGATGAAGTGGGATGGAGGGCCCAAGGTCCCCTGCGCTGTCTCCAATAGCCTCCCATGCCCATGAGCATCAAATTCTCCCATGAAATGCAGCATCCAGGGGCTGGGGATGTAGCTCTGTTGTTAGTGCTTGCCTAGCATGCATGAAACCCTGAGTTCCAGTCCCACTACTGTGTAGTGAGTGGCACATGCACTTTGGAGGCAGAGGCAGGAGGATCAAGAATTCAAGGTTAGGACTAGAGAGATGACTTAGCAGTTAAGAGCATTTGCTGCTCTTGCAGAGGACCCGAATTCAGTTCCTAGAACCCACATGGCAACTAACAACTGTCTGTAACTCCAGTTTCAGGGGATCTGACATCATCTTCTGGCCTCTGCATGCACAGGATACACTTACATGTAGGCAAAACATTCATATACATAAAAATAAATAAATCTGGACTAGAAAAATGGCTCAGCAGTTGAGTATTGGCTGCTCTTGCAGAGGACCTGGGTTTGGTTCCCAGCATTCACATGATGGCTAACAATCATCTGTAATTCCAGTTCCAGGAGATCTGACACCCTTTTCTGACCTCCTCAGGCATTGCATGACACGGGTGGACTTACCTACATGCAGGCAATACACACATACAGATAAAATAAAAAAAAATTTTTAATCTTTGTCAGATCCCCTGGGACTGGAGTTACAGACAGTTGTTAGCTGCCATGTGGGTGCTGGAATTCGAACCTTGGTCTTCTGCAAGAACAACCAATGTTCTTAACCACTGAGCCATCTCTCTAGCCCCCAAATAAAGACATTTTTTAAAAGTAAATCTTTGAACTGGGAGTGGTGGTGCATGCCTGTAATCCCAGCACTTGGGAGGCAGAGGCAGGTAGATCTCTGTGAGTTCAAGGCCAGCCTGGTCTACATAGTAAGCTCCAGTCAGCTGGGGCTACAGGGAGACCCTGTCTCAAAAAGATCCCCCCCAAAATACATACATACATATATATATATATATATGTATGTATGTATCTTTAAAGAAAATAATTCAACATCATCCTTCACTACACAACAAATTCAGAGCTAACCTGAGTTACATGAGATTGTGTTACACACCCCCTCCCAAAAATGTGTCTGGTTTCCACCAGGAGCCATATTTCTTGAACAGGAGCTGAAAGACAGTGTCTTTAATCAGAGAGTTATACTGGGAGCAGGGGTCCTCAAGCTGGGTATGGTACACACACCTGCAACCCTAGCACTCAGGAGACAGAGAGGAGGATCCAGAGTTTGAGACCAGTCTGAGCTACAGAGTGAAGTGAAAAGGGGGACTGTATGGAATGCTCTGCAGGTGCTATGCTGGCATGCAGTAGGCACTTAATAACTGTCTTGCATGCAGCAGGCACTCATTTCTGGAGGGGAAGAAGTCACACTGTCATGTCTGGAACTGGGCTAAGCACTCTACGTATGTCCTCTGAAGATACTTCTCAGGGTGTGTGAGATCAGTATTCTCATCACCTTGTATCTCAGAAAGGACACAGAGGCTCAGAGACTGGGAAAACTTGCCAGGTCACACAGCCCAAGGCAAGGGAATGTGACAGGTCACACTGGCCACAGGGCTCTTGACCCTCCATCCCATTCCCCCATGGGTTCCATATAGTCCCTTCTTTTCTTGTGTCCCACCTAACAAGGTTTTATGGAGTTAAACAGCTGAGATGGCTGGCCTGCTCTTCCTTCAGAGAGACCCCATCATGTCAGCATGAGCTCTTTAAATTAAGCACACTGAGATAGAGGTACTGGTGGGGATTGGATTCATCCGGCCTAGCTGCTGGGAGGAAGGACTGTTGTCTATACTCAGCAGCTATGGTCCCGGGGATGCTTCCCTAGGCTGAATGTGTTGGGTGCCTTGAGTATAGAAACACCTAGTGAGTCTCCCCAGGATGTGACCGTCATACCACAACACCTACCCGCCTTTCATCCCTGTGCCTCTCAAGGTTCAATTTCTGGGAAACAGAATTGGGTTGCAGTGGGTCACAGGCCTGCCCTGGGGGTGGGGGTGGGGGTCCCACCATAAGCAAATGGAACGGGGGAAGGGAGGCCTCTGTGATAAAATGAATATTTGTATCTCCCCCAAAATTGTATGTTGAAATCTTCCCCTGGAGATGATGGACCCTTTGGATTAGGCCATGAAGGTAGAGCCCTGGCAAGTGGGACTAGTGTCCTCAGTAAGACATGAGAGAACTCCCTCCTCCCTCCTACCATGTGAGGACACAGGGGAAGAGCCTTGTCTGGGAAGGGGCCCTCCACTGACTTTGGATCTGCCAGCACCGAATTTGCACTTCTAGCCTCCAGAACCATGAGCCATGGGAAAGGAATGCCTGCTGATTGTAAGCCACCCAGTCTCTGATAAACTGTTATAGCAGCTTGACTAGACTAGTCAGTCCCCTAGGAAAGGCCTGCTTTGATCAGAAACAGTAAGTGGAAGGGCTGACAGGATGACTCAGTGTGTAAAGGTGTTTGCCCCCAAGCCCAACTAAGGAGCAAACCGACTTCCAAAAGTTGTCCTCTGACCTCTGTACTCAAGGGCTATGGAGCATGTGCTCAAATAACCAAATAAAGAAAAAAGGGGTTGGGAGACGCCGAGAAGACACGTCAGGAGCGCCTCTCCCAGGGAATTTCCCAGCAGCCCAAATCCTAATGATTGAAAATTCATTTCTGTCTTCCTGCTTCCCTTCTCCCTTCCTGTTCCCTTCTTTCTCCCTCTAATTCTGAGTGCTTGAGCCAGACACACTGCTAGGCTCCAGGAGCAAGAGTCAGAGCCCAGGGAGCCTGGGGCTCACGTAATCCAGATTACAGATTACAGAACAGCAGCTGCTGTTCCTCTTTCAGCCTCCCCACAGCTCAAGAATCAATACCATTTTTCTTTAGTCTCTATAGTTCACACACATAAAGCTCTGAAATTTCAGGCACTGAAGACATATTTTTTTTAAAACTAAGAGGGAATATAGATTGGAACAGAACTATCAGCCTTTTTTCCCTTCCTTCCCTTCCTTCCCCTTCCTTCCCCCCTCCCTCCCTCCCTCACTTCCTTCCTTCCTCCCTCCTTTCCTTCCTGTGTGGAAGAAGCCAGAGTGGTCTGCATCCCGATTCCCTATCAGCAATTTGGGTAACCTCTTCAGAGGATGGTATGATAAGAATAGGAGGTAGGAATTGGCTAGGCAGTTAGGGTAAAAAAGACCCCAAAGAAAAGTAGCCAGTTTCTTGGCTAAAAGTCAAAGTGTCCTTGGGCCTCTTAGCAACATACTCTTTTCCAAAGGCCGTAAATGACACATCTATTTGGGAGCTGTTATCTAATCCGTAAAAGATTTTAGGGTTACCTCTTCAGAGGGGCAATGTTAGAGTAGCAAAAAGCCCCTTTGTGTTCTTTTAAGCCAGTAAAAATTTCTAATTTTTTTATGATTAAGAGAAATTTTATTGATTCAAGAATTTCATACAATGAATTTTCATTATATTCATACCTCCTCCCCCATCTCCACCTTCATTCTGGCATCCTTCACCCCCAACCCACCTGTAAACCAGTAAATTTGTGGTAATTTGTCCTAGCTACAGTTGGAAAATATACACATGCATGGCATGCTCTGTGTGGAGGCTGTGGGTCACTGCCTTCTGGTTTTCGCCTTCTGAAATGCCCTTCCCATACCCAGACTTCCTCCTTCCTGAGTCTGCTCCAATGCCACCTACTCAGAGAGCTCTGCTTCAAGCAAAGCATACCGTACCATGACAGTCTCCCTTACTTAGCTGTGGTTTCCTTTACAGCACTGACTACAACCTGACATTACAATAAAAGAGCATGGTTCTTATGCTTAATGCTTTTTAAAATATATATATTAGCCGGGTGTGCTGGTGCACACCTTTAATCCCAGCACTTGGGAGACAGAGACAGGAGGATCTCTGTGAGTTCAAGGCCAGCCTGGTCTACATAGTGAGTTTCAGGCCAGCTGGGGCTACAGGGAGACCTTGTTTTTTTTTTTTAAAAAAAAAAGATCAAATAAAATAAAAATAAAAAAAGAAAGAAAAGCCAGGTATTATAGTACACACCTATAATCCCAGCATTTAGGGAGGCTGAGGCAGGAGGATTGTCATGTGTTCAAGGGCATCCTGGGCTACACAGTAAACTACAGGCCAAGCTGAACTACATGTCTTAAAAAAATAAAATAAGATAAAAATAAGGCAGTCATTTTGTCACAGTGCTGGAAGTTCAGCAGTCTAGAAGCGTACTATGGGGCTGAGAGCAAACCCCAGCTGGGCTGTTCTTTCCAGAGCCTTCAAGTGAGCTCTAGAGGAGTTGCCATGTCCTGCATGGGGCCCTAGCCACGGTCTCTGAACCTCTGACCCTGGCCTCTCTCTTCCCTTTGTAGCTGTGCGTGTATGTACTGTCTGTTGACCTATTGCTCTATCTGCAGATCCTTAACAGTCACCTCTGTGAGCTCCCTTTGCCCCAAAAGGGCTATATCTACAGGCTCCAGGTCCTAAGGTAACAGCTTTGGAGCCCATCCACTTCCTGGGTGTGTAAGGAAGATCATGTTAGCTGTTCCTGTACTGCACAGTACCTTGCACAGGAAAGCACTGGATGATGTGGTGGGCTTTATTTTATTTTGAGATAGGTTCTCCTGTAGCCTAGGATGGCTTTGAACCGACTGTGTAGCCAAAGATGACCTTGATTTTTAAAAATTTTTATTTATTTATTTTTTATTTTACCTGTAAACCTTTTGCATGCATGTATGTAGGTATACCATGAGCATGCAATACCTATGGAGGCCAGAAGAGGGCGTCAGATCCCCTGGACCTGGAGTTACGGACAGTTGTTAGCTGCCATGTGGGTACTGGGAACCAAACCTAGGTTCTCTGTAAGAGCAGAGGTGTTTTCAACCATTGAGCCATCTCTCCCCTCCAACTTTTAAAAATTTTTTGAGACAGGGTCTCACTGTATAGCCATAGCTGGCTTAGAACTCACTGTGTAGACCAGGCTGGCTTTGAACTCACAGAGCCACCAGCCTAGCTCTGCCTCCCAAGTGCTGAGATTAAAAGTATGCTTGGCACCTGGGTTTGGGTCCCAGAATCCACATGTCAGCTAACAACTGTCCTTAATTCCAGTTCCAGGGAATTAAGGCCATCCCTTCTGGTCTCTATGGGCATTGCACAACATGGGTGTACTTACATACATGCAGGCAAAACACTCAGATACATAAATATATTTATAATTTTTTAAAATATATTTTATTTTGTATGAGTGTATTGCATGCATGTAGGTTGGGCATGGTGGTGCATGCCTTTAATCCCAGCACTCAAGAGGCAGAGGCAGGTGAATCTCTGTGAGATGGAGGCCAGCCTGGTCTACATAGCGAGTTTCAGGTCAGCTCAAAAACAAAGAAACAAAAGGATGCTCCACCCACATCCAGCTCCCTGAAATTCTTGATCCTCATGTTTCCCACCTCCCCAATGCTGGGATTACAGGTGCACACCATCACACCCAGTTTGGGTGGTGTTAGGGATGAAACCCATGCCAGGCAAGCACTCTACCAACTGAGCTCATTCCCTACTCCCAGACACCCACATGGAAGGCAGAGAGTACCTCAGCAGTCCAGGAAGGTTCTGAAGAGGGAGTACATGTCTTGGCCTGGATTTCAGGCCCTATGTACCCAGTGTCTTTAGAAAGAAAAGCCTGGAAGCCATCCACCACCCTAATCCTGAGGCCCCAGGGAAACAGTAGGTTCTTAAGAGAAAACAGGTTCCCACAGGTTTTATCTCCCTCTGGTTGTGTTCCTGGTGGGAGGCAACACCCCCCAACAAAAGCACACACAGAGGAGAGGTCAGAGTAGTGGCTCAGAGCTGGAAGGAATCCAGGACATGCCACCCCACTTGGTTTTACAGCCCACATGGGGTGCGGAAAGAGGGTGGCAGAGGGCAGTGGGGTGCCAGTCCAGTCTCCAAGGTGGTCGAACACACAGTGGGACATCTCCCTAGAGAGGTCATTTCTTCTTTTTGATATTTTATTTTTTTATTTTATGTGTATGAGTATTTTGCTTGCATGTATGTAAGTACACTGTGTGCATGCAATGCCAGCAGAGGCCAGAAGAGGGTGTTAGATCCATGGAACTGGAGTTACAGATGGTTTTTAGCTGCCATGGGGTGTTGGGAATCAAACCCAAGTCCTCTAGAAGAACAGCCAGTGTTCTTAACTGCTGAGTCATCTCTCCAGCCCATCTTCTTTTGGAAAA
>NW_008354184.1:3327858-3357181 GCF_000622305.1 Nannospalax galili | reverse complement strand
AAGTACACCCGTGTCATGCAATGCCCACGGAGGACAGAAGAGGCTGTCAGATCTCCCAGAACTGGAGTTACAGACAGTTGTTAGCAGTCATGGGTGTGCTGGGATTCGAACCTGGGTCTTCTGCAATAACAGCCAGTGTTCTTAACCACCACTGAGCATCTCTCCAGCCCCTTATTTTTATTTTTTTATCATGTGTATATGTTTATATCTGTGTATGGATGTGTATGTGAGTTCAGGTGCCCAAGGAAACCAGAGGCAGGAGCTGGAGTTACAGGAGGTTGCAAGCTGCCAGATGTGGTTACTGAGTGTTGAACTCAAGTCCTCTGGAAGAGCAGAATGTGTTCTTAACCACTGAGCCATTTCTCCAGCCCCCCAGGTAGTTAATCTCTTGAAGCCCTTTCCCTAGCCAGCCCAGTCCCCCTTTTCCTCAGACCAACAATATGGAGCTGCACAAATAAAAACGCACTGGACTTTCAGCCAGGCTTAGTTTCCATTGCACTGTCTGACATAAGCTCCTATGTCATCTGGTGACTGCTCCTCTCTGGGCCTCAATTTCCACAATTTTTTTTTTTTTTTTTTTTTTTTTTTTTACAGGTCTCCCGAACTCACAGAGATCCACCTGCTTCTGCCTCCCAGTGCTGGGATTAAAGGCATGCGCCACCACGCCCAGCAGTTTCCACAATGGTAAAAGGAGAGGGCTGGAATCCATTTCTTAGGGACTTTCACATTCCCATGTTCCAAGAATCAAAGGTTATGTTAGTCTCACACCCCTCAAGTTTCCCTAACTTTCCCATTTGACTGGACAGATTGGGGTCCCTTCTTGATAGTCTCCCAGACTACCGTAACACCAATACTCCAGACAGGTAGAATTTGGACAGAGGCTTGGATGGGGTGAGAATAGGGCCTCTGACCCTTGTGTGCACCCTCTGATGAGCCAGGCCTGAAGGCAAAGTGGCTAGCTTAAGCAAGAGGCAGCCCAGGCAGGGAGGAGTGGCCCTAACCCAGCTGGGCTTCAGCAACTTTCTTCCGTCCCACCCCAGCCACCCACAGAACTGGTGGCAGGGAAGCTAGTCTGGCCACCAAACTGATAACCAAGAGGAGACTTCTCAGAGCGGGTTACAGGGCGGGAGGAAAACAATGTTCTGAGGTGTATTTCTTCCTTCTCAGACTCACCTGGGGGCCAAGTCCTCCTCCTGAGGGTCTTCTGATGACACGGTGCAGGAAGAGTTGGGGGCGGGGCTGGTGGGCCTGTCCTACCCCTGTAGGCTGCTTTACAAATTGAAACAGGTGTGAAGTGCCATCTCCTGGGATCCTAAAAAGATCACCTGAACCAGAAGGGACCTCATAGCCACTAGAAGACCGAAATCTCCATCTTGAGACTAGAGTTTTGTTGTTTTGTTTCTTTTTTTGAAGGATGTTTAAATCACTGTTTTTCAAAATGCAGGTAACAACCCACTGATAGTTTATTTTTAAATATTTTATTATTTTTATTTTATGTGTATGAGTGTATTGTCTGCATGTATGTGAGTGCACCCGTGTCCTGCAATGCCGTGGAGGTCAGAAGAGGGCTTCGGATTCCCCTGGAACTGGAGTTAAGGAGCTGCCATGTGGGTGCTGGGAATCAAACCCAGGTCCAGTCAGTGCTCTTAACTGCTAAGCCATCTCTCCAGCCCCTTGTTTTTGTTTTTAACACCAAGTCTTACTCTTTAGCTCAGGCTGGCCTGAAACTCACCACGTAGTTCAGATTGACCTTGAACTAGAAGCAATCCTCCTGCCTCAGCTTTACAAGGACTGGTATTACAGGCATGAGCCACCATATCTGGCTCTACTGATGGACCTTTAATTGAATCAATTATTTTATTCCCTTGTTTTTTTTGAGGCAGGGTTTTATGCAGCCCTGGCTGGCCTCAAGCTTGTTAGGTGGCTGAGGCTGAGGCTAACCGTGAACTGCTAAGCCTCCTGCTCTACCTCCCAAGTGCTAAGATCACAGGTATGCACCATGATACGCAGTTTATGACGTGCTGAGGCTTGAAGCCAGGGCTTCATGCATACTTGCATGCTTGGCAAGCACTCAACCAACCGAGCTATATGCCCAGTCCCTCATGCCAGTTTTCATAAAATAATTTTTTAAAACTTTTTATTTATTTGTTTTGCAGTGCGTGGGTATGTATTCACATGCCATGGCAACATGTAGGGAGGTCAGAGGACAACGTGCAGGAGTCTGCCCTCTCCTTCCACGATCTGAGCCCAGGAGATGGAGCTCAATTGTCAGGCTTAATATTTGGTGGCAGGAGCCCAACGTGCTGAGTCATCTCATCCCTCAAGTCAGTTTTTTAACTGGAGAAATCAGAATTTAATCATAGTGGTCATAGGACAGAAAATATCAGAGTACCTCCTAGAGGGTAGGAATAAACCAATGGAACTCATTTCAATGTTTTGCCCGGTACCAGGATGTGATGTAATGCTTTTCCTATTTCTTTTGGTCATGGTCACAGTCACCAACCCTGAACAGCACCTTAGATGCACAGGACCAAGGGAGCCTGCCTCAGAGGCCCGCTCCACTTGCCTGCAGCCCTCCTTCCTCCTCGCCCACACCCAGGCCACCTGCTCAGGCGTGGCCCTCGCAGCTGCAAATGGCTCAGGCCTGTTCCTTTCAAACGCCTCCTTTCAGTCTAAGAGCACCTCTGCCTTCACCAAATGTGGTGACTATCCCTGGCCCCAGGCAGGACAGTATGTCCCAGTTCAGGGCTCCCTCTGCGTGGATACCTGGTTCATGGCAGGGTCTGGCAGGGTCTTGTCATGTAATCCTGGGTCCCCTGGATCATTATGTAGGCCCAAAATGGCCTCAAACACTTAGTAATCTTCCTGCCTCAGCCTGTGAGTGCTGGGATTACAGGTGTGAACCACCATACCCAGCTACTCCCTAGGTAACCAAGGATGGCCTTGAACTTCCGATCCTCCTGTCTCCACCTCTCAAAAAGTGCTAAGATTATAGCTAAGATTAAAGCGATACCAGGCTTTATGTAGTGGATCAAACCTAGGACTGTGTGCATTGCTAGGCAAGCACTCTACCAACTGAGTCACATCTTGAGACAGAGTCTTACTCTGTAGCCCAGGTTAGCCTCTAACAGCAATCCTCCTACCTCAGTGCTGGAATTATAGGTTTGTGTTTTATTTTTTAATATTTTATTTTTCATTTTATGTGTATGAATGTATTGCCTGCATGTATGGCTTTTCTTCTCTTTTTCTTTCTTTTTTGTCTTTTTAAGATAGGGTCTCTCTGTAGCCCCTGCCAGCCTGAAATTCACCAGGCTGGCTGGCCTTGAACTCACAGAGATCTGCCTGTCTCTGCCTCTCAAGTGCTGGGATTAAAGGCGTGCACCACCGCACCCGGCTTTTGCTTGCATGCTTGTAAGTGCACCTGTGTTGTACAATGCTGATGGAGGCTAGAAGAGGGGTTGGATCCCCTGGAGTTGGAGTTAAGGATGGTTGTTAGCAGCCATATGGATGCTGGAAACTGAACCCAGGTCCTCTGCAAGAGCAGTCAGTGCTCTTAAAGGCTCAGTTATCTTTCCAGCCCCTAGGTTTGCATTTTAATAGTCTAGCCTATGACAACTGTGCACTACTGGGCTCAAGTACGTCGTTGCAGCAGCCAGGGACATTAGGCAACCATAGTCAGTCCTTTTTCCTCAAGGAGCCTCAAGGTTAAGAGTGGGAGGCAGGGTCTGGAGAGATGGCTCAGCAGAAGGACCCAGGTTCGATTCCCAGCACCTACATAATGGCTAACAACCGTCCATAAGTCCAGTTCCAGGGGGATCTGACGCTCTTCTGACCACCATGGACATTGTACAACACAGGTGCAGTTACATACATGCAGGTAATAAACTCATACATATAAAAAAAATAAAACAGGGGCTGGAGAGATGGCTCAGTGGTTAAGAGCACAGACTGCTCTTGCAGAGGACCTGGGTTTGATTCCCAGAACCCACATGATGGTTATGAACTGTCCTTAACTCCAGTTCCAGGGAAATCTGAAGCCCTCTTCTGACCTCTGAGGCATTGCATGACACGGGTGTACTCACATACATGCAGGCAATACACTCATACACATAAAAGAAAAATAATCAATAAAATATTTAAAAAATAAATAGTTTTTAAAAAAGAGTGGGAGGCAGATGTGTGTAAAACTTCATGCACTGTGCTCGGTGAGTCCCAATGAAGGCATATGCCCAGTGCCACTGGAGCTGGAGTACTGCACAGGCATCCGAGGTTATAGGCAAAGGGCTTGGACAGGAAGGGTGGTGGAGTCAGAGGCTTCCAGGCAAAAGGCACAGAATGCTTGTTCCTTTACAGCTCATGCCACTGTGTGTGTGTGTGTGTGTGTGTGTGTGAGAGAGAGAGAGAGAGAGAGAGAGAGAGAGAGACACGCTGGGGACTGAAGCCAAGGCTTTGTAGCCACTGAGGCAGGTATTCTACTATGGAGCTACACCCCCAGCCCCATTTTGTCTTGTTTTTACCTTTACACTTCTGTATTCAACTCTTGCTCTCCTGTGACCTTCACAGGGGCCTTGGTCGTGCTTCCTGGCCCTTTCATCACTGTAAGCCTGATTGTTCTCCCACAGTCTCCTAGCACATTAAAAATTTACTCATCAAATATCCAGGAAATTGCGAAGGGCTCAGACGAAAGTGTAAGGATGTAGCAGACTGCCCCCAAGATGACTCAGAGGTGAAGCTGCTTGCCGCCAAGCCTGCTGACTTCTGCATGGTGCAGAGAAAGAAACAATTCCCGCAAGCTGTCCTCTGGCCTCTACATGCACACTGTGGCAGGAACACACCTATACACATTTTCTATATCAATATTAATAAAGGATGAGGAAGAGGTCTGGGTCCAGGCACCAAAGAGGGCACATGTGCCCTGGGTAGAGGAGAGACTTTCTCCTGGAGGCGCTGAGACCCTGGGAGGGCATAAGTGTGGAAATTTTCTTAGGCAGATCCTTTGTTTTGAATATTCCTCAGGCTCTGGTGTTGGGGTGGGTGCCAGCACCAGGTGGGTACAAGAACCAAGACTGTAACACCTAGGCGAAGACACTTGAGTCTAGAGGCAGCCAAGAGGAGCACCCTGGTGCACAAGCATTTGCGTGCAGCAGGTGTGTGCCACTGAGGCAGAGCCAGGCTCTGGATGTTCTCCCCTCCCCACCACAGGAGGGAAGCAGTGAAGTGCCTAGTTCACTCATCCAGTGTGGCACATAGGCACTGAGCTGCACAGCAAGGCTGGCAGCTGTTATCCTTGGAGCTCCTCCTCCCCCTCCCCTTCCCCTCCTTCCCCTCCCCCTCCTCCTTCTCCTCAGGGTACTGAGGATGAAAGCCAGGGACTTAGGAATGCTAGGCAAGCACTCTACCACTGAGTTGTAATTCCATCTCTCAGCTCACATTTTAACACATTCATACACTTTTTTTTTTTTTTTTGGTCTTTTTGATACAGGGTCTCCCTGCAGCCCCAGCTGTCCTGGAACTCACTATGTAGACCAGGCTTGCCTTGAACTCACAGAGATCTACCTGCCTCTGCCTCCCAAGTGCTGGGATTAAAGGTGTGTGCCACCACGCCCGGCACATTCGTACATTTTTAAAGAAAGTCCAGTGTGGTGGCACACACCTGTAATCCCAAGAGACTATGGAAGTAGAGGCAGGAGGATCAGGAATTCAAGATCAGCCTTGGCTACACAGTGAGTTAGAAGCTAACCTGGACTATATGAGACCCTGACTCAAAAACTAAAACAACCAAAAATTAGAATATTAGAAAGTCATTGTGCTGTTTGCTGTATCCATGTATGTCTGAGCATTTTCATACTAAAATATTCAGTAAATATCAATGTCATTACCATGCATGCATGCTAATTCTAAATTCTTTTTGCATGCATGCTAATTCTAAATTCTTGATGAAAACTCAAGTCATTAAAGGGCTGGGGGTATATCTCATGGGTAGAGAGCTTGTCTAGCCTGCTTAGCATGCACAGGACTCTGAGTTCCATCCCCAGCCAGCATGACACAGCCGGGGGAGAGAGGGGAGCATAAATGTGCTGGTATACACCTGTAATTCCAGCACTTAGGATGTAGAGGCAAGAGAATCAGAGCTCAAGGTTAGTCTTGGCTACATAGCAAATTCAAGGCCAGCCTGGGCTACATGAGACCCTGTTTCAAAACAACAATAATAAAGAAATAAAATGCTAAATTAAAAAATAGAGCCCTGTTAAACTTGCCTTGATCCATCTCCTATCCAAGGCTCCTAGTCTGAGACTTTCTACATCTAAAAGGAAATTTCTAAACTGTGCACATCCTAACCCTAGTCTTTCTCCTTGACCCTGGGGGTTGGAGAGATGGCTCAACAGTTAAGAGTCCTGACTGCTCTTCCAGAGGACTAGGGTTCAGTCCCAGCACCCACATGGTGGCTAACACCCATCCTTAACTCCAGTTCCAGGGGATCCAACACCCTCTTCTGGCTTCTGCGGGCACCAAACATACACATGGTGCACTTACATACATGCAGGCAAAACACTCATACACATAAATAAAAATAATACCCTTTTTTACAAAGGCATAGAGGGGAGGGGATATAAATACAATCAAAACATATTGTATAAAATTCACAAAATATTCATTTAAAAAAGGAACTCACTAAGGATCTTGTGCCAGCCAGGCAAGTACTCTACCACTGAGCTGCATCCTCAAACCTTACCTTACTGTGTCTAAAAGCTGCGCCTGGGGCTCAGCGGTTAAGAACACTGTTCTTGCAGAAGACCTGGGTTTGAATCCCAGCACCCACATGGCAGCTAACAACTGTCCGAAACTCCAGTTCCAGGGGATCTGACAGCCTCTTCTGTCCTCTGCAGGCACTGCACGACATGGGTGCACTTACCTACATGCAGGCAATACACACATACACATAAAATAAAAAATAATAAATAAAATTTTAAAAAAGAAAGCTGCACCAAAGTCTTCTAACACTGTCAAAGAAGACCAGGGGTTGGCTGTGTGAAGGTCAGGACACAGGAATCCGAGCTCCTCTCTACCCCATGACAACATCATCCTTCAAGGATTAAATATTTCAACTATTTATCAAACAACCAAAAAATATGCAAAAAGTGCTAAACACACACACACACACACACACACACACACACACGCAAGCATTTAATGCTCACTGCAACTGTGAGGAATGAACTATTACAACCCGCACTTTACAGACGAGAAAACCGAGCTATACAAATCGCCTACAGGTCACAAATCTAGTAAGTGACCCAGTGAGATTCGAACCAGAGTCAGGGGGCTCTAGCTGGCTTTTACCGCGCCGCACTCTAAGGCTGACTTTTAAAAGTGAGCTCAGTGCTCCCGCTCTACCCCTGGCAACATTTCTCCCGCACTGCTGGTCCCCTTTTTCGGGTTCTGGGCACATGGATGGGCCGAGGCACAGATGCACTGGTCCGGGGCGGGGCAGGAGGCACTAGTCCCGAGCCTGCGCCCCAGGTCGCCGCGTCGGGCGTGATGGAGGTGCAGCTAGGGAAGGTGCCCCAAACCCTGGCCGCTCGAGCGCCTTACCTGCACAGGCGCTGCAGGAGGGGCGGGGCCCGCTCACGCCTCAGCCGCAGGTTCACTAGGTGGCTGAGGAAGGAGACCTTAAGACACTTCCGCCCCAGGAACGCCACCGTTAAAGGGTGAACCGTCCCTAACCCAGTCTGCGCAAAGGGGCGCCTTTTTCAAAGGGTGCAAAGAAGTCTCTAATTAGACCCCAGGCCAAGCCCAGGACCTTGCTCCAATCAGAAGTGTCTGGTTAACAATGTTTCTCAGCTGGGGCAACTTTAATCACAGGAGGAAGTCAAACCCCCAGCCACTTATGGGCACCTTACGGGCTGCCTTCTCCCTCCAAGCTCTCCTTGAGGCTCAAAGCCTTAAAAACCCAGATCTGTCCAATTGATTCTCTGCCACCTCCACGTCTCTTCTTAAAGCTTCAGCTCAGGGTATAAACCCTTTGAACTTGCTCTTTGCTCGAGCCATGCTGTCCACCCCCGCCCAAGGCGGTTCCCTTGCACACCTGCATTCGCGCATCCTCCAAAGTCCTCTTCCTGACTTTTCTACCCATTATTTAACCTTTCTGCTCAAGAACATGGGTTTTAGAACTGGAGTGTGTCTGGTCTGGGCCAGTCCACCCTTCCTTAGGTAACCTGGTAATCCTTGGCTCACAGGAGGCCATTCTTACTCTATTGAGTCTTAAACTTAGTGTAGACACCTAGGCCCTCAACTCCTGAGCTCAAGGGATGCTCCTGCCTCATTATTCCTGAGACTATGGATGAATACCACACACCTTGTTGATTAGTTAACCTTTCTGAGCTTCAAGTTCATCTACAAAATACGGACCATAAACTAATCCCAACCTCACTGGTTCTTGTAAGTTTGCAAAGAGTTGTTTGTCAAATGCTAAGATGGTACTTGGCACACAGTAGTTACTCAGGAAAACTTGGTTGCTGTACAAATGCATCTCATCTGCTCTAGCCCCCACCCCCCGACATGTGCTAAGAGCTGCAGAAGGGCAGGGCTCTTTCTTTTCTAGCTGGGCATTCCTTTTGCCTGGCACATAGTGGGGTCCTGAACCAGTTCCTGTGGTGAATGAATGGATTTCAGGCAGTGGAGGGGTGTGATGGTGTCAACTTGACAGAATATGGAATCACTGGAGAGCAGGGCCTCTGGGCATGCCTCTGGGGGATTTTCTTGAGTCTGTTAACTGTGGTGGGACCACTCTCTGAACAAAATGGGGAAAGCAAGCTGAACATTTACATGCAGTCGTCCCTCTCTGTTTCTGATTGTAGATTCGACATGTTTCAAGCTCCTACTGCCTTGACTTCACTACCAGGAGTGCAAATAAACCCTTCCTTCTTTAAGTTGCTTTTGCCAGGAACAGGACAGGAAAAGAATATCAACAGGAAAAGAAACTAAGACGGGGCTGAGGGAGGGAGAGAATGCCCGCTCCTTCCCTTGCTGGATGGCCATCAACCTTCACAGTTCTTGGGCTGTAGCACATTCTGACTTTCTCTCCATGGTCTCCTAGAGCTTTGTGGCACTGGAAGGGATGGACAGTAGACACTGGTCCATTTTCCAGATAAGGTTTGAGGCTTTAGATGATGAGGTGACTTAGCCACAGCTCACAATGAGTGTTAGAGTACCACAGTAACCCACGTGTGTGTCCCCAATGAAAATCCCTCTAGCCTCAGGCAAACTGCGATGTCTGGTCACCCTAGGTTAGGTTGCAAGCCCTAGACTCTGAGGTCCAGCCACTCTCTCTCCTTACTTCTCTGGGCCTGTCTTACTACTATCTGAAGTTCTTGACTGAGTCTCCTGAAGGAGACCATTCTATCCTGCCCTGAAAGCCTGGGGCATAGAAAAAAATTAAATCTTGGGAATGGGGATGTAGCGCTGTAGAGGACCTGCTCAGCATATACAAGATCCTGGTCAATCCCCAGCACTTAAAAAAAAGGGGGTGGGGGTTGGAGAGATGGCTCAGCATTTTAGAGCACTGACTGCTCTTGCAGAGGACCCAAGTTTAATTCCCAGCACCCACATGGTAGCTAACAACAGTCTGTAACTCCAGTTCCAGGGGCTCTAACACCCTCTTCTGACCTCTGCAGGCATTGCACGACACAGGTGCACTTACAAACATGCAGGCAATACACTCATACACATAAAATAAAAATAATAAATTTAAAAAAGAAAAGGGGCTGGAGAGATGGCTCAGTGGTTAAGAGCACTGACTGCTCTTGCAAAGGACCAGGGTTTGATTTCCAGCACCCACATGGTGGCTAACAACTGTGCATAATTCTAGTTCCAGGAGATCTGACACCTTCTGACCTCTGCAGGCACTGCACGACACGGCTGAACTTACACACATGCAGGCAGTACACTCACACACATAAAATAAAAATAATAAATAAAATACTAAAAAAACCAAAAAATTTAAAAAGGAAACAGAAAAATCACGTTCTTTCCCTCCCACCAAACTCTTGAAGCACAAAGGCATGTTGTGTCCGTTCTTGTTCCAGGCCCCCTGCCCAGCGCTGAGCATCAAAAGATGCCGGCAGCATCCTCTGGAGCTCTCTGTCTGGCAGGCACAGGCATGAGGACACATGGCTGTAGTTTGTTTCATGTACCAATGGAGAATGGAGAGATCAATTGGGATTTTTGAGGACCCCCCCTCCTGACTCTGCCACTCACAGCTGACCTCATGCCTGTCCCCTCCCCTCACTGGGCCTGGGCCTTTTCTGTCTACTGTGGAGTAGGAGCTGGTTTCTGAGGCCCTCCAGTCCTGAAGATCACAACCAAATGGGGGAGCAGAGTTCTGGGAAATGCTTTCTCTAGAAAGGTGCTTCAAGGCTAAGCTCTACTAGAGTGGGTAGGGAGAGCTGGTCCATTGCATGGAGTCTAGCCTTCCCCAGCCTAGCCACCCAGCTGCCCTCTCATGTCCACCTGCCCCTCCCAACCGCCCCCTGCCTGCTGCATCCTCCTGGGCCACTGTCCAGGAAGCTGGCCTCTGCTTGTCCTTACAGTCCACAGGGGGCAGGCAGGGAGAGCTGGGCCTGGCCCTGCGGAGTCCCCACTCTTATCACTGAGGAAGAGGCTCAGGCCTTACTGAGAAAGAGGGTGGCTACTTTGTGGCCAGTGGTCAGGGCCAAAGGCTGAACCAACACAGTGGTTACTAGGCAGCCAGTCCCCTACCTGTGACTACTTTCAAGTCATCTCATCTTGTGGAGTTCCAGCTGGTCAAGTCAGTGCAGAGGACCCTGACTGGGACCTTGACTGGACATGACAGTAAAGGGGACTGATCCCTTGTCCTTTAAAAATAATTGCTTTCTAGTTAGGTATGGTGACACACGACTTTAATCCCAGCACCGGGGAAGCAGAGGCAGGCAGATCTCTGTGAGTTCAAGGCCAGCCTGGTCTACATAGTGAGTTTCAGACCAGCTGGGGCTACAGGGAAACCCTGTCTCAAAAAGACCAAAAAAAGAGAAATAATTGCTTTCTCTCAGCCTCCATGACAGAGTAAAGAGAACATGGGATGGACAGCAAGTGCTCAGGGCTACCTAAGGATTCTCCTTCTTGCTAAATGAGCCAGGCAAGGCCCCTCCCTTATCTGGGCATCCACTCCCTCTCCTGGTCCAAGCTTGGTGGCTTCCTTCCCCAGCTGTGTCACAGGGGTGCAAGAATTGCTAGCTGGGAACCAATATGTCAGTCACATCGCTGTGCCTCCCTCAGCACCTGGCTCTGGGCAGGGCACGGACATGGTAGGTGCTCAGGGACAGTTGCTGCCAGGTACAGGGCTGGAGCCTTAGGACCTGAGCTTCCTCAGGTGCAGTCCAGGGCTCCAGGATTAGCATCACTGGGGCCCTGAATATGTGCCTTCTCACATCCCACCCTAGACCACAACCTGGGCCAGATCTTTGTATGTACTGACACTTGACCTCGGGTTCCAAGAACACCAGAATTGGGGACTGGAGCTTTCTAAGGCAAAGATAGAGGGGACAAAAGGGCGAATGGCAGTGGGGCAAGCTGAGCCACGTGGAGGACATTCCTGTGGCCTCCCCTCCCCCAAAGTAAACTGGCAGGTGGGAGGTGCAGGTGGAGGCCAGCTTCTCCAGTTTCAGGCTGGGGACACTCCTTCCATGTTCTGAGGACAATAACAGGATCCTTTACCCTGGAAATCCAGGTCTATAAAATTCACAAACTCTGTGTCCAGACATGTTTGTTTCAACCTTGTTTATGGTGGAAAAGCAATTAACTGAAAAATCCCCGAATATCCTGCCACAAGAGCCGAGATTGCAACATAACCCTGACGGAGAAGGGCAGACACACGGAAGGCTGGCTGCAAGGTAGCAAGCAGAGCCTCTGCTCTGAGCTGAGGTAAGGCCATCTGGTAGGGGACAGTTAGTGATAGAAAGACCCCTGTCAGAAAGGGAAACTGGCCATAGGACCAGCCCCCTGGTTTAGGAGAACAATGGGCCACACAGGAGAGCAGTTAGCGTGACCCAGGTTGGAACTGCCCCTTTGCAGGATAGCCCTTATTGTTAAACCATGCACCATATGCCAGGAGTGGAGCTGTGTCCCCGCCCCTCCCCCCGCCCCCGTTAAGTTCATCCATTGAAGCCCTGACCCCAGTACCTCAGAATTTGACCGGATCAAAGACAGGCCCTTTGAAGAGGTGATTTTATTAAAAGGAAGTCATTAAAGTAGTACTAATCTGACCCATGTCTTTAGAAGAAGAAATAGGGGCTTGAGAGATGGCTCAGTGGTTAAGATTGTGCACTGCTCTTCCAGAATACCCGAGTTCAGTTCCCAGCACCCATGTCAGGTGGCTCAGGGGATTTGATGTCCTCTTCTGGCTTCTGGGGGGATCCATATACATGTGCACATACATACATACATATATACAGGTATACATGAATAATTAGAATAAAATCTTTTTCAAAAATATTTTATTTATTATTTTTATTTTATGTGTATGAGTGTATTGCCTGCATGTAGGTAAGTGCACCCGTGTCGTGCAATGCCCACGGAGGACAGAAGAGGCCATCGGATCCCCTGGAACTGTAGTTATGGACAGTTATTAGCTGCCATGTGGGTGCTGGGATTTGAACACAGGTCTTCTGCAAGAACGGTCAGTGTTCTTAACAGCTGAGCCATCTCTCCAGCCCCAAAATAAAATAAATCTTTTAAAAAATAAGGAGAAATTTGGTCTGGTAGATATGTGACACTCATCTATAATCCCAGCATTCAGGATGCAGAGTAAGGAGGATCATGAATTCCAGGCCAGCCCAGGCTACATAATGAGACCCTGTATAAAAGAATAAAACAAAACAAAACAAAAACCGGGTGTGGTGGCTCATGCCTGCAATCCCAGCACTCTGGAGACTGAAGCAGAAAGATGGTCACAAGTTTGAGGCCAGCCTGGGCTGTGGATGGTCTCATCTTAAAAAAAAAACAAAAGGAGAAAAAAGTTGCATGTACGAGGAAGCAGTAGACACACAATGACACAGCAAGAAGGTAGAGACCCCAGAAGGAACCGGCTTTGATCCTGAGCCCAGCCTCTGGAAACCGCGATGCTCGACTGAGACACTCGCTGTGTTCCTTCAGCTCCCAGTGTGCTGCGTTTCATTATGGCATCTCCAGCACAGGAGGATGCATGCCCGACTCCCAGTGATAACAGAACCTTTTCGCAGGGGGCTTGCTGCACAACTGCAGAATACTCTAGCATTGTCATTAGTCAGCTTGGGTCAATCTGCCAACCACAAGGAGGGTACTAACCCATTTTAGAGATGAGGAACACTGAGACTGGGCTAGTGAGGGAGGGGACCAAGATTGGGATCAGGTGGATGGGCCTTTGAAGTACCCTGCCTTCTGGGATGGGGGTCCCATTCAGCTCCTGCCATGCACTCAGCCTCCCTTCTGGGAATATGTCCTCTACTTCTCAGCAGGATTCACACACACTTGCTGGCTAAGAAGGCCATGTTTAGACTGAAGAGAAGACTCCAGCCTTAGGAGTAGTAGGTCCTGGTCAAAGGGATCACCTGCCTCATGTGGGGGTGGGGTTTCCATTCTTTCTGTGGGAAGAGAGGTCCTTTGACTGTCCTGGGGGAGCAGTATAGCAAAACAGGAGACCAGAGCTTAGGTCAGGTGGCCCTAGGCCCGTTGCCCCAAGGATGGCTTTTAGCACCCCTCCCTACCTCCCTGGGGGCCGTGGTCACCTCATGTGTGAAATAGGAACAGCAAGCTTGAGTCCAGGTGGATGTGGGAGGAAGACTGAGAGGCCTGGAGGTGTGGGCATGGAGGGATCCACCGGAGGCTGAGGAAGGCAACGCGCCAAAGCTAACAGCAACTTGCCCGTGTTTGGGGCCTGACTTGCCTCCTCCCTGGCAGTAACTAGCAGCTGTCTAGCAGGGTGTTCTGGCTCCTGAGAGAGGTGAGATGTGCCCACCTGGTGCCAAGGGAAGGCAGCAAAGACAGGAGGCCTGGTAATTTGAGGTCTTAGGGTGAATTCCACTGGGCATTCTCCAGAGGTGAGGTCACCTCTGGCTCTCCCGGGCTGCTGGAGCCCGAGATGGAGGCGGTGGCGGCAGGGGCCAGAGCAGACACAAGACCCAATGGAAGGTCCTCAGCCTGGTCCAAGTGTTGGGTAGGCCAGAGCACAGGGAGCGGGGGAGGGGCAGCAGGCCTGCTAACATTTCTTAAGCTTCTACCCCCTACCTGAGCGCTCATACCTGCAGTGCCCCTCCATCATCCCCAGGACCTCATCCAGCACTTACTGCTGGGAGCCCCAATTTGCAGGGCTGCATTCAGGGCTGGGCATGGTAGAAAACCTTGCCCCAAAGGAAAAGCAGCCTGGTTGGTGGCTATGAAGACAGACTTTGAATCAAACACATTCGAGCTGGGATCCCAGCAGACACTACTCTCCCTGAGACCCAGTGTTCTGTATCTTTAATTCCTTTTTTTTTTGGTCCTTTTGAGACAGGGTCTCCCTGCAGCCAGAGCTGGCCTGAATTTGCCATGGAGACCAGGCTGGCGTCACACTCTCAGAGATCCCCCTGCCTCTGCCTCCCAAGTGCTGGGATTAAAGGTGTGCGGCACCACTCCCCGCTGTGCTCTGTATCTTTAAAATGGCAATAATAAGTCTCTACCTTTGAAGGCTGCTGTGAGATGATACTCCCCCTACTCAGCCAGTGGAACCGTTATCATCACCCCCCATTTTTCTGATACAAAAACTGATCCTCTGAGGGTTAATTGATCACATACCAAGCAAATGCCAAAGGTAGGGTTTGAACCTAGATCTGATTCTTCCTGCACTGGAGTGGCTGGTAGTGTCCTCCACCTTTCAAAGGGCTGCAAGGAGATGACACTTCTTGGATCAACCAATAGCCCAGACTTCCTGTACAGCCTCAGACCCTGGCCTATAGCTGGTGTTCCAGGCAGTGGGGAGGAACTGCGGCAGTGTGCCTGGGAGCCTGGCTTGTCGCCTGGCATCCTGTCCGATGAGGATATGGCCCTGACATTGTTCTCTGGACCTTGCTTGCCCTGCTGAGGACCCACACGTCAGGGATTTCCGCAGCCTGTCCAGAACTGCCTTCACTTTCTGGAAATGTCTTCTCCTGGTAGCCAGGGTGGGGCTGAGGTGGCCTTGCTCCCTTGGCCAAGGAGAGACTGCCGGGAAAGGGAACAGTGGCAACACCATCACATCCTAACTTCCCAGGTTCTGGGTCTGTGGTCCATCTCCTTGGAGACACAGTGACCTCTGCATTCACCTTGCCTACAGTCAAGGGAGAAAGCACTGTTTTAGGGCTGACAGAAGTCAGGGTATGTGGGTTCAGTCTTAGCCTCCCTTCCCAACCCACTTAGGAGGAAGGCTGGATGAAACCCCAAGGCCCTTCACATGACCCAGCACCAGCTCAGGAATGACTGCAGCCCTTTCTCTGGGGTCTTTGGAGCATAAACTTCTTGTTGGCATGGCTGGCTTCCTTCCTGTGCTTTGAATGGTAGAAGGAACTCAGGTTCTGGGAATGTAATTGAACCATAGAACACTTGCCTAGCAAGTGCAAGGCCCTGGGTTCCAGTTACAGCACTGCAGGAAAAAGAATCTATGTTAGTGACTTCCCCAAGTCACCCAAAACGGCTAAATATGAACACTTCTGATGGTGAATGGTCCCTGTGGAACGCAGTTTCATTCATTCTTCTGTGCTCAGTCTCCTGTGACCAGGGAGGCCTGTCTGTAAGG
Source organism: Nannospalax galili (assembly GCF_000622305.1). NCBI lineage: Eukaryota > Metazoa > Chordata > Mammalia > Rodentia > Spalacidae > Nannospalax > Nannospalax galili. The sequence goes on along the minus strand of NW_008354184.1, from coordinate 3,341,379 downwards.
GGAGCTGAGAACTGCAGAAATTAAGGGGCTTTTGTCTCCCGTTCCCTGCCTCCAGGCCAGCCTTGCAGGAGAATAAAGGCAGCCATCCCCCACCTCCGTCTTGGGGGTCTGGAGGCTCAGGGAAACCTGTGGCCCTTCTCAGACATCCTCACCTGGTAGCAAAAAGCCATTAGCAAGATTGAGTGTGATGGTACATGCCTGTAATTCCAGCACTCAGGAGGCTGAGGCAGGAGGATTGCCTTGAATTCCAGCCTGGGCTAGAGTAAGACCCTGTTTCAGTGGCTGGAGAGATGGCTCAGTGGTTAAGAGCACTGGCTGCTCTTGCAGAAGTCCCGGGTTTGAATTCCAGCTCCCACGTGGTGGCTAACAGCCATCTGTAACTCCAGTCCTAGGGGATCTGACGCCTTCTGTCCTCCACAGGCATTGCACGACACAGGTGCACTTACGTACATGCAGGCAATGCACTCATAGCATAAAATAAAAATAAGATATTTTTAAAAAGATCCTATTTCAAGACAAACAATAGCTGGGCATGGTGGCACACACCTTTAATCCTAGCTCTCTGGAGGCAGAGGTGGGCAATCTCTGTGAGTTCAAGGCCAGCCTGGTCTACATAATGAGTTCCAGGTAAGCCAGGGCTACAGGGAGACTCTAGTCTCAATAAACCAAAACAGAGGGCTGGAAAGTTGGGTCAGTGGTTAAGAGCATTCTCTGCTCTTGCAGAGGACCTGGGCTTGGTTCCCAGCACCCACATGGCAGGTAACAACTGTAACTCCAGTTCCAGGGGATCCAATGCCCTCTTCTGACCTCCCATAGGTACTGCACGACATGAGTACACTTACATACATGTAGGCAATACACTCACACACAAAATAAATTTTTTTTTAAATTCCCAAAACTAAAATAAAACAAAGACCCCAAATGGTAAATAAAGGCTTGTTTGCCCATACTGTAAGTGAACAGCCTACCCCAGCTCCATAACTCTGAGCCCCACGGAGCACCCAGAGGCCACCGTGGGACTGCAGGCACAGCCAGTGCATCCTGGTGAGGTCAGCACCCAGAATTAGGCAGTATCAACCAGAGAATCCTATGCTCACATCTAGTGACTCAGCTACAGCAGTCTCATGGACAGAGAATGCCAGCCAGACACAGCTCCGTCCCTGGCCCTGAGCTCACCTTGCCTGCTGAAGCACCTTTTAAGGAGGGAAAGGTTGGGGCAGAGCAGAGGCCACGCCTAACTCCAGGTCTCTACCAGCTCTCCACACCCACCCAGGGCGAGGTCAGACCCCTGCCTGGGTTCATATCTGGTAACATCCCTTTTTAGACATGACCTTGGGCAAGTCACTTTCTCTGAACGGGTTTCTTCAGTTATAATATGGAAATAATGCTTGCCTCACAAGAGTGGAATTAAATGAGGTAATGTGTGTAGAAAGTGCTTAGTAAATGGTACCTTTTAAGGAGTGACAGTGGGGTAGGGGGGAAGGGCCACCTCTAACTTCTGGCCACACCCTTCGCTAACTGTGTGTCTGGTTACTCAACTCTGTCAGGCTCCTCTTCAGTAAAGTCCACATTGCCTTCACACTTGGCTTATGAGGTAAAGGCCGTTCAGTTGGTAGAGTGCTTGTCTATCATGCACAAAACCCAGGGTTCCATCCCCAAGACTAAATAAAACTGGGCACAGTGGTGCATACCTGTAATCCTGGCACTCAGATCGTGGAAGGTGGATCAGGGGTTCAGGGTCACCTTTAGCTATGCAGAAAGTTGGGAGGCTAGCCTGATTTACAGGAGATTCTGCCTCAAGAAACAAAAAAGATGATACAAAGACATAGCAGACCAAGGCATGGCCACCCATGGGCTTCACGGTCTTGATTATGCCCCGTAACCTCTAAGCATGCCTTATGCTGGCAATACGCTCCTCAGAGATGACTTCAAAAGAAGACACAGCATGCCTGTCACTCAGGAGACACCTCTGAGCAATGACTGCCTTCCACCATGCTTGCTGTCTCTGCACAAGGCACCAGGCCAGCTTCTCTCCAGACCTAGACCTGAGGTCCCTGGAAGCCTCATGTCCCTCTCCTGAGCCACCTCACACTTCTGCTCCACTAATGACAGCTCCTCCACCAGTCCCCTGGTAAACCCCGCCTGGGTAGTTCTAACGGAACAGGATGGGACACTGTAACACTGGGCCAGAGGGTGCCAGGACCTTCTGCCATCTAGTACCAGAAATCTGCAGGAAGTAGGCACCAAGGGAGAGTGGTCCCTCAGCCCCAGGAGGGGGACAGGCTGGGCTTTCCTAGTTGGCCAGCTCGACACACTCCTCATAGCCAAGGGAGCCAGACACAGGGAACAGGATGGGTGGAGAGTCCGGTCCCAAGGACCAAGACTTCCTAAGGGTATACATGAGAAATGCCACCCAACCAAGAGCCAGATGCCAGTCCATGGAGAAACCTCCAGAAGGGCTGAGGGATCAGTGGCAAGAGTCTAGGTTTCTGAGAGTCATGTTTGGGTAAAACTCCAGCTTGCATTCCTCGAGCCTATACCCATGTGTGGGTAACAGGACGATACTCTCTGGCCTTAGGAGGGCATGGGGGCAGGTATGAAGGGATCCTCAGGGCAGAGTTATGAGGGACAGGAGTACTAGTGACAGAAGGGGCTGGTCAGAGGGGAGGAGTGGAAAGGATGGTGGCAGGCCTGGGAACACTGGAACATCCCTGTTCTCCTGAGCGTTCAGTGGTCACAGAACAGAAGCTGGTGGCAGTACAAACCTGGTTTTATTGGTCTGACTTATTCACAGTTCCACCTCCTGCTTAGAGACCAAGGCCAAGCTAACCCAAGACGAGGACAAGGGAAAGGAGAGCTACAGAGGGCCTGGGGGGGGCGGGGTCTGTTCGTCACAGCAGGAGGTAGAAGGGTCACATAAAGTTCTTTATTATAGACCTACAAAAGATGAGAGAATTATAGATTACTCTCACTTGTCTGGCTTCTGGTTTAACATTTTTCTTTTCACAAACAGCAGGAGAGGAAAATGCCAGAGGCAGATGAGGGGGCAGGGTGGTGATGTTCAGCTGCAGAGACTGTGGAGATGGGGACCTAGCTACTGCTGCTCACAGTCAGGCTGCAGCCTGGCCTGCACTGCATCCCCCCAGCACCTAGGGGAGCAGTGACAGGCCCTGGAGGGAACACACAGTGGGAGGTGCACAGAACGCCCAGATTGGCAGCAGTGCTCCTCTGCCAGCCACCCTGGTTGAGGGTCAGCTCTGAAGCACTGATGATGCCTGTGTTTCCAAAGCCCGGACCCATGGGGGCAGGACAGAGGGGCAAAGCAGGAAGGGCAGCAGCTGAGGGCTACGAGTTCTACTGAGCTCCTCCCTGAATGGGCTCCCAGGTGGGCAAGGGTGGCCAGGACTCTTCCCTGCTTGTCAGCCGATCAGCTTCTTCAGGAAGGCCTCCAGCTGGTCCTCGTCTTTGATGCCCACAAACTTGTCCACCACATCCCCATTCTTGATAGCCAGCACAGTAGGCACAGCTGATACCTGTGGGAGGAAACAAGAGTGTCCAGGTCACTCAGAGGCAAATGTGCCCAAGTCATTCCCAAGCCTTTGTGGAGAAAACTGGGCTTGCCTGGATGGTGACTACCCAAGGCCTGTGCTAGGTGCAGGGCCCTTTAGCTCACCCACTAGAGCTTCTCCCACTGCAAGCTCCCAGCAGTGCCCTCCTCCCTGAACCGCACGGCTGACTCACTGGCCTAGTGGTTTGGCTGGAATGACAGCAGATGAAAATACCACGTGTACTGCATGCCAGGGCTAAGGAGCCCGACTGCTGGCTTCCCAGCCACATCAGGCTGCTTTCTGGGCCTTGAAACCCTTCTCCATATACAGGGCCTGCCTTGAGTGCCTGAGCTGCAGATCAGAGTCGCATTGAAAGCAGGGAAGCAGGCTACAGAACCCAACCCAGCTCCTATCCTGGCTGAACGTGGCTGCCTCCTCATTACTCCAAGTCACAGAGATGTTAATGGCCACACAACACATTGCAAGACCTGATCAGCACAGGGCATGGCACACAGTGGGTGTGGTGAAGGTATAGTCAATGGTTACCAGAACTCTCTAGCTTCTTTCTGCACAGCATGGGAGAGGAGTGCAGCCATGTTTGATCTGAGGCTTATTTATTAGGGCTGGAGGCAGATGGGAAAGGCAGCATTCCTGGTCTGTGAGGCACTGGCTCCACCACCCTCCGGACCATATAGATTACATGAAATGTAGATGAGGCCAGGCCTGCCTGGCATGGCGTGTTCCTGCTGCTTGGTATTTGTGGCCATTTGAGAATGCCATAAAAACAGAACAAGATAAACAGACTTTCCTTATACACAAGTCACTACAAAGTAACAAGAGCAATTTACAGAAATCCACCAGGTCATCACACAGCCTGAGGGCTAGGGTAAGCTGTGAGTCATCTTGGAAGCCAGACAGTGTCAGTGTTCAAAGCCTGAGTGTGGTAGGTGGGAAGCAGAGAAACTGCAGGCAGCTGGCGGTGTCCCTCAGTCCTCACTATGTGGCAGGCCCCATACTTATTCCTGATGGGTACCTCAGGGACAAACTCAGCAGGTAGGACATGGTCCCTGCTCTTGTTAATACTTCTGGCCTCTTTAAGGATGGACCCACCAGCTGATGTGTGTGGGCCTAGGGTATTCGCCAACTATTGGGCTGACCACGAGTGTCCTCAGTCACAGCCTCCCTGCTGGCTCTTGTCCTTGGCAGACTCTGGCATGAGCCAGCACGAGGCTTACACTGTCTCCAGCAACAGGCAGGGCCCAGCAAGGCAGACTTCAGGCAGTGCCATAAGGGTGGTTTCCTGCGCCCTCTAGTGGCTAATGAGGAAGGCACACGCTCAACCACAGGCACAAGCTCAACCACTTGGTACTTTGCAGCAAACATTATATCCTGTCCCTTTAAAATAAGTACTTGTTGGGCTGGAGAGATGGTTCAGAGGGTAAGACAACTGGCTGCTTTTTCAGAGGACCTGGGTTTGATTCCCAGCACCCACATAGTGGTTAACAACCATGTAACTCCAATTCCAGGGGATCCAACGCCCTGCTTCTGCCCAGGAGTGAAAGGATCACAGCCAGAGACAGTTAAGTACTAACTCCCAGCAGGGTGAAGACGATGTGGAGCAACAGTCAACGACTTCATGCTTCACATGAGAAATGCCATCTTGTAAAAGTTTTCAAATGCAGGAGATTTCCTAGAGAAACTATTACTGGAAACAAAACAAAACAAAACAAAACCAGTAGGTCAGATGGCTCAGCGGTGCTTGCCACCGAGTCCGAGTTCAATCCTGGGACCTGCAGAGTGGGAGGAAGGAGAGAACTGATTCCTGCACTCCTACAAGCTGTCCTCTGACTTCCACAGGCCTACTGTGGCACATGAGCTCTTCTTTCCTCCCTCACACAAATAAATGAAGGGCAGGGCAGTTGCCATGGGTTTGGGGGTTATGGGGAGTTCAACTGATGGAGCCAGTTCTTTCTGGGCAGTACGATGCTCTAATGGGGAACACGTCATACAGTTTGGGTCTCACTGACAAAGCAACCCATGCTGCAGAGGTGGGAGCTTTCAAAGAGCAGAATCTCCCCAGAAGGTTAGCATGGAGCTTCTAGAAGTTTCGCTTCTCTGTGTCTAGTCCGGGAACCCTGGAAATGGAATTACCTGAGATTTTCTTAGTCACTTAGAAACAGGGGTGGGGAGACGGCTCAGAGGCTGTGCAAGTGTGCAGAACAAAGTTGGGGCCCCAGCACACCCATAAGTGATGGGTGAGTGTGGTGACTGTCTGAACCCCCAGCACTATGCAGGCAGAAACAGGGGGTCCCCACAGCATGATGGCTAGTTAAGAGTAGGTGATCAGTAAGCTATGTTCGATTGAGAGACTCTGCCTCAATAAATAAAGTGGAGAGTGGTCAAAGCAGACACCCAACATCAATTTCAGGCCTCTACATGAGTATACATGTACACACATATACACATATACACAGATGCGTGTGCGCACACACACTACCACCACCACCACCAACTTAGAAATGACTTCAGGCCCTTCCTGGAACTCTGGACCAATCTGCTTTATATTCCCCTTCAGTGCTACAGAAGGAACTCAGTCTCAGGCACACTAAGCACGTGCTCTACCTCTGAGCTATACATACTCAGCCCCTGATTCTTTGCTTTTAAAAATTTGGGGGAGGGTTGGTGGCACAACACTGGAGAGATGCTTCAGCAATTAAAATACTTGCCCCACAAATATGAGGAAAGACAGTTCAGGCCCCCAGAAAACCCATGTCAAAGCAGGGTAGGTGTAGCAGCCTGCCTGTAATTCTAGCCTTGGAAGGCAGAGACAGGGGCTCCTCAGAGAAAGCTGGTTAAAAGGACTAGCCATGTTGGCAAGCTCTGGGTTGGATGCACCCAGCCTCAATCACCACAGTGACGAGCGGTGGACGGTGGTTCCTGACATTAACCTTTGGGCCTCCACTTGCACTGTACTCACACGCACTGGTAACTACATGTGTGCCCCCGTCTCCACATACATGTACCACATACAAAAGTTGGAAAGCAAAACAAACAGAATATTCTAGGGCAGCTGATGAGATGGTTGGTGCATAAAGGCATTTGCCACAAAGCCTGATGAACCGAGTGCTGAGAGCTATCCCTGGGGCCTGCACGTTGGAGAAAGCAGTCCCCACAAACCGTCCTCGGCCCCCCACGCACTCACTGTGGTATAGGAACAATACATGTACACACACGCGAATTAAAAAAAATCTCAGGAGTTGTGCGTGCAGGTTGCGGCTACAGCTCAGCTGGCAGAGTGCTGGCCTAGCACGCATGAAGCCCACTGTGTTCCATGTCCAGTACAACGTAAAATGGGAATGGTGGTACATGCCTTTAATCCCAGCACTTGAGAGGTGGAGACAGGAGGATCAGGAGGTTCAAGGCCGTCCTCTGTTACATATTAAATTTGAGACTAGTCCAGGCCACATGGAACATGAAACTATATAATAATTAAATACAGACCAGAGAACTGGCCCAGTGGTTAAGAGCACTGGCTGCTCTTGCAGAGGACCGGACCAGGTTTGGTTCGCAGTACCCACAGCAGCTCACAATCACCCATAGTGCCAGGGGATCCAAAGTCCCCTTCTGGCCTCCGTGGGCACTGTGTACATATGGAGCACTTAGATATATGCAGGCAACATACACACACAAAATACAAAAATAACAAAATAATAAAAATTCATGTAGTGGCAGTGGCTGGGGGCGGGTGTGTGTGTGTGCATGTGTGTGTGTCAGGCTGCAGCAGATGCCCCCTGTAGTGGCAGTAGCTGGGGGTGTGTGTGTGTGTGTGAGTCATTATGCAGCAGAGGCAGCCTGCTCTCACCTGGCTGTTTTTAATGCTTCTTCAAAGTCCCTCACTCCTACAAAAGGATCACACCTTTATGTTTAAGGCTGAAAGAGAAGCCCCAGAGACAGCAGACGGCCCACTCTCTCCCTACTGGCCTCCAGGAGCTGCCAAGGTCCCAATGGTCAGGAGACAAATAATTGAGAGCCTTGTACCCACTAAGCTGAGGTTCTGTAGAATACAGAGTGGGGGATACCAGTGAAACCCCAAAGGTCTTGGTGGTACTCCCTTCCCCTCCTTCAGGGGCAACAGAAGTCCAAGTGGGCAATGGACGAAGCTCAGTGTGGCTGAGGAGGGCAACTCCCCAGTGGTGGGAGGTCTAGAGGGCTTGAGAAGTGCCTGGCTCCCTGAGAATCATTTCTCTTTATCTTGTGACAAGCTCACCCCACATCTGGAGGACTTGAGGCCTCAGAGGAAGCTGTCCCAGGGGACTGGGGAATCTATTGGTGGCAACTTCCTCCTCAGACTCTCTTCAGAAAGAACAGGAGCAAGGGAAAGAAGGGGAAGGAGGGGGCAGGGAGGGCTTCCTGGGTCCTAAAGTATCCCCAGTCCAGAGCTTGACAAACATGGAGGATGAGGGCAAGTGATGCAATCCAGCTGCCCAGAGGTATTTCTGTGACCGGGACACTGTGTGGACAGTGGGCAGAGGGTCCCACCAGAGGAGTTCTTCACCTTGTAAGCTTCACCACAGGCTGCCCATGCTCCCCAACTCCAGGTTCATGGGATCACAGGTGGGGACAGTGCTAGGAACTACGGACACTCGTGGGACCCGTTGGTGGAAGTGGGTTTTGTTCTGTTTCTTATCAGGTCCTAGACCTTGGTACATGGCTGGCTCTTAGCTACCTGCCAAAGACATGATGCTGAGGATCCAGTAAGTCTGAAAGTCTCAGGCTAGCCCATTCCCTGTGTGGGGCCCCAAGGATCTCCAATACTGAGCTCCTACCTGAAAGCCACACCCTCGAACCTCAAGATACTGGGGCCCTGGGGTACAGGATGGCTAAGTTGAAGAATGCCAAGGGCATCTCAAGAGTCAAAGGCTCCCCTCTGACTGAGCAATAAGCAGGAAGACTTAAAAAACAGCAGTTTCCCCCATCTAAGCCCTTGAGCAGATCTGGGATGGCTGCACACCAGCAGCCACCTGCAGGGCCCTCAGCGGCTCAGATGCCCAGTGTCTATTTGCTCTGCTCTAGCCCAGACAGCCTGATTTCCTCTGGCTACCCGTCCCCTCCACGCCCCCACTCAAGGGATGGCCAACAGTTCTCACCCCTCCTGTTTCACTTATGTGGGCTCTGGCTAAAGAAGAGGAAGGTCTACTTCAGATGTCTGGGAGTTAGGCCTGAGCGTTTGAACTATGAGAAAGGGGCCTCAGGCCTCTCTCCTCCTTCAAGCCACTTGTGTCCAGAGGAGAAAGGAGGGGTTTCAAGAAAATCAAAAGTCTGGATTTTCACAATGTTTTTTGTTTGTTTTGAGACAGGGTTGTTATCTACCCCAGACTCCAGAGTCTGGATTACAGTCATATGCCACCATGCCTGGCTTATACAAATTCTTCTGAGTTTTAAATATCAGCACCTGGTTTTCTCTTTCTTTAAAACACAATGACAGCAAGACCAAACATGCTTGTGAAGCAGAGCTGGCCCACAGGTGGCCAGGTGTGACCTCAGCTCTGTAACAGGGTCATTATAGCATGGCCACCCTAGGATGTGTCTCCCCACCCTCCCTCCCAAATATGACCTGCATCCCCAGCTGCCTGGCCTTCCAATCCTCACTTTTCCTTTCACTCAGCCATAAAGGAACCTCTTCCTTTCCTCAACTGTGGTGGTCTCCATGGCCCACAGGGTGGTCACCTCCCTGGGCATGGCTGGCTCTAGGCCCACGGCCTGCTGGTGTGCAGACATCCCTGGCTCACCAGCTCAGTGTTTTTGTCTGTTCTGCCTGGAAGCTCGTCTTGAGACCCTCACGCTTCCCTCTTTGTTCCCTTCAGCTCTCTAATCTCCTGTCGGCCTCTCAAAGAGGGCTTCCCAGTCACCCCGCTAAAAAGGAGTCTTCTGGCATACGTGATGGTGGACATCTGTAATCAATGCACTTAGGAAATGCAAGCAGACAACAAGAAATTCAAGGCCATCTTCTCTCACCTGGAGGGACTGAGGCCAACCTGAGCTACATCTCACTTACCTGGAAGGATTGAAGCCAACCTGACTACCTAAGGCCATCTCTCAAAAAGCCAAAAACTAAAATGAAAAGAAAAACCAAAGGAGTCTCCCACCTCCCACTCCTTTCCCACCCTCTGGCTTATATCTTCCCACAGCAATTAACATAGGCCAAGGATTTTTTTAATCAAAATCCTTAGGATCAGAAATGCTTGAGTTTAGGATATTTACATAGAGTTTAGGATAATTATATTATTGGCCAAGTGTCCCTAATTCAGACATTCCAACTTTGAAATGCTCCAAAAGCCAAAGTTTCTGAGTAGTGACACAATATCCAACCTACACCTAAAAGGAGTCCGTGAACTGTGGCCCATGAGCCAAACCGCAACCCATCGTCTGTTTTTGTAAACAGTTCCTGGAATGTGCCACAGCCTTTGTACTGGAGCTACATGTGACTTCAGGGACAACCAAGTGTCTTCAGCAGGGTCCCGGCCCTGCAAAGCCTTATGTTTACCACCTGCACCTTTATAGACTTAAAATCCTAGAATACCTAATCCTACAAAGGTAGGGTTTTGTCAATGTTGTGTGTGGCAACATCCTGTGCACCAAGTGACTGTACCTGGCACCAGAGTGACTCAGTCAGTTACACACTGCATAAAGAAGCCAACCCTGTTGGATTCCTTCATGTCTTCCTTGTTGTTGAGACAGGGTCTCACTCTGTAGCCCAGGTTGGCCTCAAACTTGTGGCATCCCTCCTGCGTCAGTCTCTGGTATGGGCCATGACACCTGGTGCCTCTGTGCACTGCTACCCTTTGCTCTTCCTACCTCCTGTGTATCCTTCTTGCTTCAGCCCAGAGGCACTCACATCCAAGCATCCTGTCTGGCCCCCTCCCTGCATCGCCTCTTCTCATAGTGCTTTTCACATTAGGATGAAATGATCATCTACCTCATATTTTCTCCCAGAAATAACTGGTCTCCCTTTATCTAAGCCAGACTCACACATGCCTGGAACATTAGCCAGGGCTCATAAGCCAATTGCTGGATGCACATATGTGGAAGGAGGGAGGGAGGCAGGGAGGGAGGGAGAAGGGGGAAGGGAATGAATACATCAATGTCTAGAGTTAAGAGAATGACTTATTCCAAGATATGATGAGGGCACATGACTATAATCCTAGCACTTGAGAGGGGGAAACAGGAGGATCAGGAGTTCAAGGCCAGCCTGGGCTACATGAAATCCTGTCTCAAAAAACCAGCAATGGGGGCTGGAGAGATGACTCAGTGGTTAAGAGCACATACTTCTCTTTCAGAAAACCTGCATTCGGTTCCACCTACTTTTGAGTGGCTCACTGCCTATAAGTCTAGCTTCAGATACCAAGTGTACCTGCACTCACATGTACATATACATACACATAATTTTTAAAAATTAATTTAAAAAATTTGAACAAGCCGAGTGTGATGGCGCACGACTGTAATCCCAGCACTTGGGAGGCAGAGGCAGGCAGATCTCTGTGAGTTCAAGGCCAGGTTAGTTCCAGGCCAGCTGGGGCTACAGGGAGACTCTGTCTCAAAGGAAAGAAAAAAAAAATCAACATAAAAGAGAATGGCCTAGTGCTTTGTGCCACACAATCCATCCCCTAAAAGATCAGTAGAGTCACGTGTGCAAAGTACCGGGAGCTCTAGAAAAAAACCCATATACAACACTGGCTATCTGGGTGGTCCCCACAATGTTGCCCACCTTGGCTCCCCTGTGGCAACCTCTTGCCAACCCATACCTCATACTCAATGGCGAGGTCTGTGTGGTCATCAATATCGACCTTGGCCATGACCACCTTGCCATGCTGCTTGGCAACCATCTTCTCTAGTCTTGGCCCTAGGATCTTGCAGGGGCCGCACCACCTTGGAAGGTGAGAAAGGACATAGTTAGTTCTTAGAATGCTCGCTGCTCCACCTACTGACTCCCCAGAGTCTCCCAATGACCCTCCTGGACCCTGAAGACAGAACTAGAGGGAGGGAGACCAGGGGCCAGGGTATCTGCCATGTGCTACTGTGTCAGCACTTTCTCAGCTCTGCGCAGAGCCCATAAGAGAGGATATCCAAGAACCAAGGCCTACAGAGTTCCTGCAGACTGTGGAGGGGGGCCACAGCCTGAACGGTGATGCAGCCCAGTCCCTCGTCTTGGGAGAGGGAGGCACAATGGTAAAATCTCAATTGTCAACTTGATAAGCTCCAGAAGTACATGGAAGGCAGAACTCTGGGCTTGCCTGTGGGGGATTATCTTGATTAGATAAACTAGGTGGGAAGACCCAACCACTGTGGTTGGCAATGTTCTCCGGACTGGAATCCCAGACTGCATGAAAAGGATAAAGCGGTTTAGCTAGATGGCCAGTGGGTGAGGGTGTTTTCTGCTAGTCCTCCAAACCTGAATTTGATCCCAGGAGCCTAAATTGTAGGAGAGAACTCACTCCCAAAGATTTTCCTCTGACCTCCACATTCACACTGTGGTATGGAGACACCCACACCCACCTACCCATCCACATACACAAAATAAATACACAAATGTAGGGTTAGAGAGATGATTCAGCAATTAAAAACACTGACTGCTCTTGCAGAGGACCTGAGTTCAGTTCCCAGCACTCACATGGTAGCTAACAACTGTCCTTAATTTCAGTTCCAGGGGATGTGATGCCCTCTTCTACCCCGCACGGCACTGCAAACATGTGGTGTACTTATATGCATGCAGGCAAAACATGTATACACATAAAATTCAGATAAATAAAATAAAATTAATTAGGGGCTGGAGAGGTGGCTCAGGGGTTAAGAGCACTGGCTGCTCTTGTAGAGGACCTGAGTTTAGCTCCCAGCACTCACATGGTGGCTAACAACCATTTGTAACTCCAGTTCCAGAGGATCTAATCCCTTCTTCTGGCTTCCGCAGGAACTGCATGACACAGGTGCACTTACATACTTGCAGGCAAAATACACAAAGTAAATAAATAATTAAAAAAAAGAGGGGGGGAGTGAGCTGAGCACAAGCACTTATCGCTCTCTGCTTCCAGACTGTTGCCCCAAGCTCCTGCCACTATGACTTCTCCACCATGATGGCCTATACCCTGGAGCCATGAGTGAAAATAAACCCTTTCTCCAATAACTTTTTTTTTTTAAATCACAGCAATAAAAAAGTAATAAAGAAGGGCTGGAGAGATGGCTCAGTGGTTAAGAACACTGGTTGTTCTTGCAGAAGACCGGGTTTGAATCCCAGCACCCACATGGCAGCTAACAACTGCCTGTAACCCCAGTCCCAGGGGATCCAACAGCCTCATCTGACCTCCTCGGGCATTGCACAACACGGGTGCACTTACCTACATGCAGGCAATACACTCATACACATAAAATTAAAAAATTAAAAGCCCAGCATGGTGGTACATGCTTTAATCCCAGCACTTGGGAGGCAGAGGCAAGTGGATCTCTGTGAGTTCAAGGCCAGCCTGGTCTACAGAGTGAGTTCCAGGACAGCTGGGGCTACAGAGACCCTGTCTCAAAAAGACCGAAAAAATAAACAAATAAATAAATAAAAAAGTAATAAAGAAAGGAGGCAAAGGGAGTCTGCAGCCAGCCTGGGTTACATAAGGAAGCCCTGTCTCAATAAAACAAAACAGACAGGGTCACACCTCAAGCACCTCCCTTTACCTCCAGGACTCTTCGATTCCTCAGCTGAGCCAGTGTCAACCACTGAGGGTCATACCACAATGGAGTCAGATGGCTCCTGCTTGGCTGGTGCGCTCCTCTGAGACAGAGGCTGTGCAGTCATCACTGTATATGGCACCAGAGATGTACCTGGCACTGAATGAACAAACCTTGACTACCTTATTCAGAAGTCCTTGAACTATACCAGAAGGGCAGAGTAACTCTTTTACAAAGCCCTGTCAACGACTATTTTATTTTC
>NW_008354184.1:3314412-3327730 GCF_000622305.1 Nannospalax galili | reverse complement strand
TCACAGAGATTCACCTGCCTCTGCCTCCCAAGTGCTGGGACTACAGGTATGCAGCACCACACCCAGCTTTATTATTTTTATTTTGTGATTACAAGTGTATAGCCTGCATGCATGTGAGTGCACCTGTATTGTGCAATGTTGTGGAGGTCAGAAGAGGGCTTCAGATTCCCCTGGAACTGGAGTTAAGGACAATTCGTAGCTGCCATGTGGGTGCTGGGAATCGAACCCAGGTCCTCTGCAAGAGCAGTCAGTGCTCTTAACTGCTGAACCATCTCTCCAGCCCCTATTTTCAGTCTTTAAGACCCCTTTAATCCCAGCACTGAGGAGGCAGAAGCAGGTGGATCTCTGTGAGATTGAAGCCAGCCTGGTCTACATAGTGAGTTCCAGGCCAGCTGGGGCTATAGGGAGACCCAGTCTCAAGAAGAGTAGAAAGCACTCTCCAGGGGACTTGAGTTAGTTCCCAACACCCATGCTGAGTGGCTCGAAACTGCCAGTAACTCCAGCTCCTGGGGATCTGATGCCCTCTCTGGGCACCTGCACACACATGGCATACACTCACACAGACACATACAGATAAATTTCAAAAATGGGGCTGGAGAGATCGCTCAGCAGTTAAGAACCATCCGTAACTCCAGTTCCAGGGGATCTGACACCGTCTTCTGACCTCCTTGGGCACTGCATGACATAGGTGCACTTACACACATGCAGGCAATACACTCATACACATAAAATAAAAAATAGTAAATATCAAATAAATAAAATTTAAAAACATATATATGTACATATGCAAAGCAAAAAAAAAAAAAAAAAAAGACTGGATTGATGGTGCATACCAGGAATCCCAGTTTGAGGAGGTAGAGACAGGACTGAAAGCTCAAGTCCAGCCTGGGTTACACAGTGAGACCCGTCTCAACTCCTCCTCCCTACCCAAAAAACTTCCATTTGGAAATTTCAATCAATGGGCTGGAAGACGGCTCAGTAGTTAAAAGTGCATACTGCTCTTCCAGAGGATCTGAGTTTGATTCCCAGTACCCAAGTTGGGTGGTTCACAACTCTAGCTCCAGGAGATCTGACATTCTCTTCTGGCATTCACAGGCACTGCACTCATATGCACAAAGCCACACACAGACACACATAATTAAAACATTAAAAAAAGGAAACTTCAATAAACCTACAATACCTAGAAAATCAGTCTGCAAGACCTCCAATTACAAGGATACCAAAAGGTCTGCCCAAGGCCATTTGATGAGAAAAGAATCAGAAAGAAAGCAAAGAACCTCCCAATTCCCATCAGATGGCACTGGCTCCTCCAAGGACACCTCATTCTAAGGGATCAATCTGGCTTTTTTTGTTGTTTTGCTTTGTTTTTGAAACACTATGTAGCCCTGGCTAGCCTGGAACTTACTATGTAGACCAGACTGGCCTCGAACTTGCAAAGCTCCACCATCTCTGCCTCCTGAGGGAGTGCGGGGACTAGAGCTCTTGTGCCACCATGCCCAGCTCCATCCGGCTTTAAAAAAATATGTATTTATTTTATGTATTTTGCTTATGTGTATCATAAGTACATGCAATGCCTGCAGAAGCCAGAAGATGGAGTCAGAGCCTCTGGAACTGGAGTTATGGATGGTTATCAGCTGCCATGTGGCTGCTGGGAACCAAATTCAGGTCCTCTGCAAGGGCACCTTTTGTACTGAGGGTCTAGCCAGGCCTCAAAGGTCTGGAAATGAAGGCTAAAAATCAGGCATTCATATATCTCTAAAACACACTCCTTGCAGCACTGTGAAGACACACCTCCTGTTTAGCTCCTGCATACGTGGGCACTGCTATGGTAACACTGATAATTCTGCCCAGCCCTTCCCATAGTTTTAGTGGGCAAGATGTTAAAATAAAATTATGTTATCTATAGGGCCAGAAACTGATACACACTAAGATCCAGCTGACATAACGGCTATGTTTTGCTGACTTCAGCTCACACGGGAGAAGACTCTGAGCTTTTGGGGGCAGTGAGATACAGGATATAGGTGTGATTCAGCACTCATTCAAGTCAGCTATGATTATTTTCTAGTCTGTGAGGCTCTCACTATGGAGCCCTAGTTGGCCTGGAACTAGCTATGTAGACCAGGCTGGCCTAGAACTCACAGAGATCTGCCTGCCTCTGACTCCCAAGTGTTGGGATTAAAGGCGAGTGCCACCACAGCCCACCTGGACTGCATGCTTTTTAAGAGCAGGCACTGGGTCATACCAGTCTTTGTAATGAGTCCATGTATGAAAAGCCCTGAACATGATCCTGGGATATAACATTCACTTAATACTTGTTCAGGTAAGACCCCTGTCTTCAACTGACAACCGCCCCCCCCCCCCCCCCCCCCCCCCCCCCCCCCCCCCCCCCCCCCAGTACTCACTGGGCATGGAAATCCACAACAACTGGTGTCTGGCTGTTGACAACTCGGTCTTGAAAGTCTGGTCCATCCTGGACGTTAAAGGTTGTTGAACAGACTCTGGTGGTGTATACCAACCGGGCTGGGCTGAGTGTTACTGTCAGGCCAGCAGGACTACACTGCAGGGTCAGCAGGGTCCTGGAGGTGAGGGGGACACACCCACCCTGAGAGGGCTTCCTGGAGATGACTGAGGTCAGGAACCTCCTCAGAAGAAGACGCTGAGCCATCTGTGAAGGAAGGAGGCAGGAAGAGCTGGGGCATAAACAGGGAGTCAATACACCAGGGAAACAAAAGTATTTGAGAGTTCTGAGGAACTGAGGAATACACAGAGGTGGAAGCAAAACGCAAGGAAATACTGACTGTAACAGGTTTCTGAGGGCCAGGTGTGGCTGTGATTCCAGCACTTAGAGGGCTGGGGCAGGAGGATTAAGTTCAGACAGCCTGGGCTACACAACACTTGTCTCAAAAGACCCCAAAACAACACAGTATCTAGAGGTGAGTGAAAATGAGACTCACTGAAAGGGGGGAAACAATAGGCCAGGGAAACTGGGATACCAAGCAAAGAGACCGAGACCAAGGCGGAATCACGAAGGAGGGGTGCAATAAGGAACCAACATTTGTAGAGCACCTAAGGCTCACGAGCTTTACAGTCCTAGCTCGCCCTGGTCAACACTAAGGAAGTTGTTACAATACCGCCCACATTAGACGGCAACCCAAGTCTCAAGTGCGTTGCCACGCTCAAAGTACCCACTTTCTAAATGACAAACTGCAACCCAACGCCTTCCGTAAAGTCTTTATCGATTGCTCTTTTAAAGTGTTTTAACGGGAAATTAAAGAGGGAAAAGGAGTTGTCGAAGGACGAGCAAAAGGGAACTGCAACTACAGAAGGAACTACGGAAGCACGCACAGGAACAGGATGTGGGGGAACCAAAGGAGAAGGGGCATGTGTACGGAGGGAAGCCTTAGGGAGGGACAAGTGTGTGGAGGGAACTAGAGAGACAGGCGCACAGAGTCCCGGACGCCAACGCCGGATCCCCACCTCCGGGCCTCCACCCGCTTGTCGCCACCCTGCGCACTTGCGCACCAAGACCGCGCCTCGAATCGCCCTGGGGCCTCCTACCTCCCTGCAGCGCGAGCAGAGAGACGCACAACCCAGCCCGCCTGCGTCAAGGCACTCCTGTCGTCACTTCCTCAGGGGCGGGCCTAACGTCACTTCCGGGAGAGGCAATCTGACTCAACTGGAGAGGCGATTCGGTATTTTCCGCCAATAGGGACGGTGGCAGAAGGGACCGGTGACAGGGCGGGACCGGAAGTGGTAGGTAGTCCTGGGGGAGAGACCGGAAAAGGGGTGGGACCAGTGAGGGAGAGTAGATTAGAGAGGAAAGGGCGTGGCGCTGGGTCAAATTCCCGCTGCTTTGCCCTCCAAGGGCACCGCCCACCCCTGGATCGGGTCTCCTAATGACTCCTGAAAGAGTCTGGTCGCTTCACTTTACAGACCAAGAAGCTCTGTTCCTCAAAAACATTCTGTGCCTTGAAGGAAAAGACTCCCGGGCTGGGGATGTATATCAGTTGATAGAGTGCCTAGCACACAGAAGCCTAGATTCCATTCCTCCCACCACATAAACCAGGTGTGATGACACACACCTATAATCGCAACACCCAGGAAGTGCAGGTGGGAGGATCAGGAGTTCAGGACCATCCTTGGCTACATAGTGAGTTCGAGGCCAGCCTGGGATACGTGGGAATCAAGAAGCTGCTATATGGCCTTTGGCCTTTGCCTTGTCTGTCAGGCATAAATGTATGACTTGTTGGTCACGAGCACGTCTCTGCCTCTAAGGGCTGGCCTTGTTTCCAAGCTCATCAAGCTTTTCTCTTTCGAACTGTTGGAGAAATGGGCTTGCCTTTGAGGCCCCAGGTAAAGTGTGGTCACCTGTGAATCTGTGTGGGCTTGGAGCTTTTCCTTTGTTCTCATAGGCATGCGCAATAGCGTTCTAAGTCAGAGGGGTTATGAAATGTGTCTAAGTCAAGAGTCAGGCAATGCTGGGGATGTACTACAGTGGTAGGCTGCGAGCCCAGCATGTACAAGGCCCTGGGTTCAGTCCCCAAATAAGTAAATAGATACATTAAAAATAGATGTATTTACTTAAAAAAAAAATAGCAGGCAAATTGGCAGGGCCCCATCTGCCACTTCTTTACCCTGCCCTCCAGCTAGCGGGAATGACCTAGTTTATTGAAATGTCTCCTTCGTCCCTGCATTGCAGTTGTTGATGGAAAGCTTTCCCAGAATTCTCCATTTGAGGAAGTGCTACTAGATGCCCGGTTCTGCATTATCTCTGGCCCCCTTTCCTGTCTCTTGTAGTGGGGGCAAGTCCTCTGTATCTGCCAATCACCACTCTCCATGTTCTGTTTCTGTTTTTGTTTTTCTGTATCCTTTTTTTTTTTAATTTAGAAAATTTTTATGTGTATGAATGTTTGCCTGCATGTTTGGGTACCATGCCCCTCCCTGGAACTAGAATTATAGATGGTTGTGAGCTGCAATGTGAGTGCCAGGACTCAAATCTGGGTCTTCTGTAAGAACAGCCAGTGTTCTTAACTGCTGAGCTATCTGTACAACCCCATCTACACTCAATACCAGCTGGCCTGGAACTCACTGTGTAGACCAGGCTGGCCTCCTCCTCGCAGAGGTCCACCTGCCTCTGCCTCATAAGTGCTTGGACTAAAAGTGTGCACCACCACTCCTGGTCTCTTTCTTTTTCTTTTCTGTGTATGAGTGTCTTGCCTGCATGTATATACATGTACTCATGTCATGCAATGCCTACAAAGGCCAGAAGAGGGTGTCAGATTTTCTGGAACTGGATTTGAGGATGGTTAGCCACCATGTGAGTGTGCTGGGAACTGAACCTGAATCCTCTGCAAGGGCAGTCAGTGCTGAGCCATCTCTCCATTCCCCCACCCCCGAGATAGGGTGTCACTTTGTAGCCTTGGCTGGCTTGGAGCTCTTTGTGTAGACTACACTGGCCTTGAACTCACAGAGATCTGCCTGTCTTTGTCTCCTGACTGCTTCATTTTTGTCCCTCTTTCTCCCTCCCTCCCTCTCTCTTCCTCACTCCCCCCTCTTTCTTTCATTCACAGGGTCTCATGTATCACAGGCTGGATTTTATCTGGTGCTGGGAATCAGACTCAGGATTTCATGCCTGCTAGGCAAGCGCTCTACCAACTGAGCTGGTTCTCATATTCCACTGTCTGTCTCTATATTCCCCAGTCCATTACCTCCCTCAGGGCTTGACATCACAGGAGATGCCAATGACTATAGGAGATGCAGCAAGTGACCCAGATTGAGTCTTCTGACTACAGATTAATTTTCCTTATCACACCCCATGGCCCCATTGTTCTCTTCGAAAAATCATTGTCATGCTTTCACCCAGCTCATCTTGGCCACATTTCGTTCTTATTTATCCTCTGTCCAATTGGCAGGTCAGGTGCTGTGCAGGGCTTTTCCTCTGGGTTAGGGTGAGGGAATCCTTGGAACAGATTCACTTACCCTAGCCAGTCACTGCCATGTCAGCCTTCCACTTAGTAGTCTCTTGCCCCCTGCAGGCAGAAGGCTAGGTTAGGTCTGGGCAGGCATGGCCCCTCTACCCTGTCTGACCTCTTGTCTTGGTCTCTGTTCTCACCCAGGATGAAGACCCATGGTGGGGTGCCCAGATCTCAGGGCTCCTGAGGTCAGTCTCTCTTGCTGCAGCTGTTCCTGATAATGCCAGGCACCATCTGGCAGGAGTGCTCCTGCCCTGCCCATTTCCATATCTGTTTTTCTCTGTCTCCAGCACTTTCTCTTCCCCAGCCACCTATCCATCCTATTCAGCATTTTCAGAGAAGTTTCTAGAGAGCCAATTTCCTTGCTCAGTCTGCATTCTGAATTCTAAAACAGGACCAGGTCTGCTTGCTTATTCTATGGTCACCTCACCCCTGTTGGCCCAGGTGCCCCACCTGAGAAATGGGAACAGTGTGTCTTCCTTAAAGACAGACTGAATGTAGCAGCTGGCCGGGTGTCAGTTCCCTTCCGTCCAGCAAGGAGACAGCCTGGGGCACAGGCCGAGCTCTCAGCAGGCCCCTCAGGCATTTGGTAGCTCCTATGTCCAACCTATCCCCGGTCTGGTTGGTTCACTATACAGATTCAGGACACAAGTGTGAAACAGAAGGAAGGAAGTCAGGACAGGCAGTCCCAAACTAAGCTTTTGATAGTATCTTTCAAATTGTGGGTTACAAGCCATCAGTGAAGCCAATGTAGTAGTAGTTGTGATCAGCTTTTTAAAAATCAGAGGACTGGGGATGTGGGTCAGTCAGAGTGCCTGCCTACCATGCACAAGGTCTTGGGTTTGATCCCTGGTACTGCATAAACTGGGCATGGTGAACGTCTATAATCCCACCATGTGGGAGATGAAGACAGGAGGATCAGGAGTTCAAGGTTATCTTTGACTATATATCAAGTTTGTGGCCAACCTTAGGCTACCTGAGATCATTATCTAGAACAAAACAAAATAATAAAACCAAATAGAGCTGAAAAAACAGCATGACCTAGATGCTACCAGCAGTTCTTTGAGAGACCTTTGTTCCTGTGTGTGTCTGCATGTCTCCATGACCTAAACATGTTTTTTGAGACATGGTCTTGGTGTATGGCCCAGCCCAGGCTTGCCTCAAACTCATGATCCTCCTGCCTCAGCCTCCTGAATGCTGAAATCATAGGCATGAGCCACTACACTGGGCCTTTAAAAAAAGTTTAGTGCCAGGCGTGGTGGCACACACCTTTAATCCCAGCAGAGGCAGGTGATCTCTGTGAGACTGAGGCCAGTTAGGGCTCCAGGGAGACCCTGTCTCAAAAAGACAAAAAGACAAAAAAAAAAGATTTATTTTTATTTATGTGAATGTGTATGTGCAGTACCCCAAGGAGGTCAGAACAGAAGAGGGTGTTGAAGAAACTGAACTCAAGTCCTCTGGAAGAGCAGCAAGTGCTCTTAACCACTAAGCCATCTCTCCAACCCAAGGTAGAAAATTAAAAGTTTTTCTTACTAGGGGTCATATGGTCAAAGGGCCTGAAAACTCCTTATATATTGGTTACCAAACACTGGCACTGTTGTCAGCCTTTTGTGAGTTGAATTCATCAAGTCCTGCAGTCCTGGGACTGTTGAAGCCACAACTTTCTTCTTGGAGGAAGACGCTGAGGTACATCTGAAGTCAGGAAGCTTGTCAGGGCACGCAGAGCAGGAGGTGGCGTCTCTACGGTGCTGTGCCACCCCCAGAAGACTGCCTTGGCTTTAGACTACTGCCTCCCCTCCTAGCCCTGAGGGACCTTCCAGCCAGTGCAGGGCATCTAAGGCCAAGTCCAGAAGGGTACACAGCACGCTGTAAGCAGAGGCCTCCACACGATGGCACTGTGGTATTCACATGGTTCTCTGCGGGAAGCCCGAAGTCTAGGGCGCAGCCTCCCTCAGTCCTGCAGGGTGGGACTGCAAAAGACAGGGCTGCAGGACAGTCACAGTGCAGTGATTGCAGTGATCAGGGCACCTTGAGGTAAAAAAAAGGAGAGGGGTGGCCAGCCACACTTAAGAGGGAGCACCTAGAGATGTCAGTTTTAGTTTCATGGTTTGTTTTTGTTTTTGTTTTTGTTTTTTTTTGAGACAGGATTTTACTAAGTAGCCCTGGTTGGCCTTGAGTTTACTATGTAGACCAGGCTGGCCTTGAATTCACAGATATCCACCTCCCGAGTGCTGGGATCAAAGGCATGCACCACCTTGGTCAGCCTAGTTTCCATCTTGATGAAAATTCTCTGACATTTTTCGCACTATTGCAGAATGATTTAGAATGGTGACTTGCGTTTCACAGGCTTAAGAAGCAGTTTCATGTCAGTTGTGATTCATGCGCTGTCTTACTTCCAATTATAGTACAAAGTCCCTGGAGTGCTGTGGTGATGATGTAGGTGGCCCCCGAAGCAGCCCTCATTGCCCCAAATTCAGGCCAGGGCACCAGACTTATCCTGGGTCCCACTGGCTGTGGGATTTGGCTCCTAGTGTGTTACTGGGGGTCACATCTGAGGGCTGGGATTATGCCGGGCAGGGCAAAGCCTGCAGCTGTGAGATGAGGCAGGTCCTTCCTCTTTGTCGATCTGGCCTGCCTTGCTCAGGTCCTTCTCTGTCCTCCAAAAGGAGGCAGCTGTGGTAGAGAAGGGCTGAGGCAGAGAACCCGAGCCACTTCCTCCCCAGGCTCTTCACTTACAACAGCCTTGGTGATATGGTTCCTCCTTTGTAGGAGGTTCGAGCAATGCTGACACCACAGAGTCTGGGAGCTTCAGAAGGAAGATAATGGCTAGCTGCTCTATGGTCCTTACCACCAGTCTCCTCCTGCTCAGCCACATCCCCTATTCTCAACTGGTTTTTTTCTTTTTTCAATTTTGTTATTTTTATGTGTATGAGTGTATTGCCTGCATGTGTGTAAGTGCGCCTGTGTTGTGCAATGCCCACAGAGGTCAGAAGAGGGTGTCAGATTCCCCTGGAACTAAAGTTACAGATGGTTGTTATCTGCCATGTGAGTGTTGGGAATCAAACCTGGGTCCTCTGCAAGAGCATGCTCTTAAATGCTGAGCCATCTCACCAGCCAGCCCCTCTTTTCTTTCTTTTCTTGTCTTTTTTTTTTAAGACATGGCTTTGCTATGTAGGCCTGGAACTCAATATATAGCCCAGGTTGCCTGTGACCTTATAGTGATCCTTCTGCCTCTGCCTCCACAATACTGAGATTATAGGTGTGTGCCACCATGCCCAGCTTAGCTCCATTTTACCCTTACAGTAAGTGAAGCACTGTTATTAGTCCCATATTACAGACGAGAGAAACTGAGGGCTGAGAGGGCTCTAGATTAGGACTCAAGCCAGGTGGCAGAACTGGGACTTAAGCCCAGGTTACCCCCCAAAGGTATGCATAACAGTTCAACTATATTCATCTTTAATTATCTAAAATAAGAGATAGCATAGCCAGGTGGGTATTTACACACCTTCAATCTTAGCACTCAGGAGGCTGAGGCAGAAGGATTGCTATAAGACCAGCCTGTGATACAGAGTGAAAGCCTATCTCAAAAACAAAATTCATTTTAAGAATTTTTTATTACATTTATTTATTGTGTGTTTGTGTGCACATGCCAAAACACTTATATGGTGGTCAGAGGACAACTTGAAGTGGTTGATTCACTCTTCCACCATGTGGGTCCCAGATGGACACAATAGAACTCAGGCTTGACAGCAAGCACCTTTACCCACTGAGCTACCTTGCTGACCCCCGAACAAAGTTTAGTATGTACAGACCTGGAAAGTTTTCTAATCCATGAGCTGGGGCTGCTGATACGCACCTCTTACACTGTTTATAGTTGAGCAAACTGACTCAGAGAGGTCAAGGGCACACGGCTAGTTAGACCCAACATTGGGCTCATATCCAGATCCTCTGGCTGTAAGTCCTGTGTTTCTCCTACCAGCCTGCAAGGACAGGGTGGGGCTAGGTCTGAGGATGAGAGTATCTGTTGTTCACTTTGCTGAACTGAGTGTCACTGCAGAGCTGAAAATGAAGTCCAGGGAATAAAAGTGGCTTTTGGTTTCCTGAGCCTTTATTGTGAAATTGAACTGTTCATAATACCAGCTTCCTGGGGCTGTCAAGAAGGAGTAAGTGGACAGTACGAGGAGAGGGTTCATAGCAGGTGCTTTAGGTTTCAGTCTTGAGTTGTATGGAGTCTGGTGAGCTGCCTATCGTACAGTTTATAAAGTGCACAGTTGTCAACATTTGCTGGGTGCCATGTTCTGTAAATGACAACCAGGTCACAGTGCTTCACAGAGGAGTGTCTAGGTTTCCTGGTTTTCACTGATTTTCTGTTCACTTGGCCTGTTGAAAGTGATAGATGAATTGGGTCAATCAGGAGAAAGCACCAGGACACAGACAAAACTCCGATGGGATAGAGTTTATTAGCAGAGGAAAAGCGCACGGGACAATTCCCTTCAGGATAGGGAAGTTGTCAGCCTACTGGTTGTGGGCTGGGGGTCTTTATAGGGGGGCTTCAGGGGATGCAGAAGGTGGGAACATTTTTTTTTAAGTTAGGCAGGAGGACTGGAGAGATGGCTCAGTGGTTAAGAGCACTGACTGCTCTTGCAGAGGACCGGGGTTTGGTTCCCAGCACCCACATGGTGGCTATGAACCATCCTTAACTCCAGTTCCAGGGGAATCCAAAGCCCTCTTCTGACCTCATAAAATAAAAATAATAAATAAAATATTTTTTAAAAAGTTAGGTGGGAGAAAGGGAGCCCAGGGCAGATCAGAACAGCTTCTGTTAAAAACCACCCTCTTCCATCCCCTTCCATCATCCAGGATCTGGGTTATGGGGTAAGGAGTATACATTGTAAAACTTATCAGGGGGAAATAGCTTGTACCAAGACAGTTCCTACATTAATGGATCCGGAGTGCAGGAGCCTGTTCTACTTCCAAGATCATCAAAGAAGAAGCAGGTTATTTTTGACCAAAAGGGGCAGAGAGGCTGCTTATCTTGTCTTCAAAGACCAGGGTGCTCATTAACTCAGTTCCTGCATTCTCAGGGGCTTGCAAAACCATGAGACCCTGTTGGGGAGGGGGCTGCTGCAGATCCAAACCCTAACAGAAAGAGCAGTATTAAAATCTACCATGATTATGGATTTATCTACTCCCTTTGGATCTGTCAGGTTTTACTTTAGTTATCTTGAAGCTGTGTTATTAGGTTCCTACACACTCATGATTATTATTGTTTCCTGATGTATTGATCCTTAATTTAAAAAATATTTTATTTGTATTTATGTGCATATGTGTGTGGGCATGTGCACATGTGTGCTGGTGCCCGCAGAAATCAGAAGAGGGCATAGGGTTTCCTGGAGTTAGAGATACAGGTGGTTGTGAATCACTTAATGTGGGTGCTGGGATTGAACTCAGGTCCTCTCCAAGAGGAACAGTGCTCTTAACCACTGAGCCATTTCTTCAGCCCCCAGACCCTTAATCATTATGAAGTGATTTTCTTTACCCTTGGACATACTGTTTACCTTGAAATTTACTTTATCTGATAGCCCTAAAGCCACTCCAACCTTCTATGGTCACTGCTTGTCAGACACAGCCTTTTCAATCATTATCAGCTTGGGTTTATATGGAAATACATGCCTTGGATGCAGCATTGGATTGAATTTTCTTTTTAAGACAGGATCTCCCTATGTACCCCTATCTAGCTTAGAACTCACTTGTTATGTAGACCAAGCTGACCTTGAACTCATAGAAATCTACCTGCCTTGCCTGTTGAGTGCTGGGATTAAAGTTATGTATTATCATACGCAACCTATGAATTCTTATTTTTAAAAGATTTATCTTATTTTATGCATATGAGTGTTTTGCCTGTATGTATGTACACCAGGTCTGCAGGAGGCCAGAAGAGAGTATCAAGAGGGTGTCAGATCTCTTGGAACTGGAGTTAAGGATGGATGTTAGCTGCCATGTGGGTG
This sequence comes from Nannospalax galili, assembly GCF_000622305.1. NCBI lineage: Eukaryota > Metazoa > Chordata > Mammalia > Rodentia > Spalacidae > Nannospalax > Nannospalax galili. Next base: position 3,315,750 of record NW_008354184.1, on the reverse strand, counting down.
CTAGGAACTGAACCCAGGTCCTCTGGAAGAGTAGTAAGTGTTCTTAACCACTAATCCATCTAACCAGCTTATTTTGGGAGTATTTTTTTGTCTTTTTGAGACAGGGTCTCCCTATAGCCCCAGCTGGTCTGAAACTCCCTATGTAGATGAGGCTGGCCTCAAAGTCACAGAGATCTGCCTGCCTCTGCCTCCCAAGTGCTGGGATTAAAGGCATGTGCCACCATGCATGACTTCTTGTTGTCGTTCTTGTTTTTGAGACAGGGTATCCCTGTAGCCCCAGCTGGCCTGGAACTCACTATGTAGACCAGGCTATCCTGGAATTCATATAGACCTCACTGACCTCAAGCTCATAGCAACCCCCATCCCTCACCCTCCTTTTACTGAAATTTATGGGTATAAGCCACCGTGACTGGCTTCCTTTTGAATTTTTACATGGTTACTCTAGGAATTAAACTTTCCACTGTCAACACAGAGTTAACACTATAGGTGCAAAATGTAAGGTCTCTGCATCTGTGCTCCTCAAATCTGGGTCCTGCTTCTCAGATCTGGGTCCTTTGGGGAGATCAGAGAATGACCTTCTGGGTTTTGTGGCCTGTTTCAGGGAAAAAGGGCAGGGGAAGTTCAGAGGGGCCTCCAGGCGCTGTAGCACTCTCAGCTTCCAGTGGATCTCCTTTGAGGAGAGTGGATCCTAGGTGCCATCAGTTTCCTTGTATGTGTCTTGCTTAGAGTTCACTGGAATTCTGCAATCCAACTTTATGTCTTTTCACCATTATCATAAGCTTGGTCAGGTGAGGCCTTGTCACGATAGGGCAGTCACTCTTAAAGATTCCACTCTTATCACAAGATTCCTGCCCATCAAGGTGACTGTGGAAGAGAAGGACTCAGAGCAAAGGAGATGGATGCAGCCTGGAGGCAGAGGTGCCACATTCCTATCCTGACCCATGATCCGTGCAGGCTGTGCAGGCTCTGGAGAAGAGTCCTTGCTGTTAGCAAAAGCAGCCTCTGCTTCTTTGCTACCTCTTGATGTGTATCCTGTCTCACTGTGCATCGTCTACAGCTGCACACAGTGGTGCATGCCTCCATTCACATACGTGCATTTCATCACTGTTGCCTCCACTTTGGCTTTCCGGGAATTCAGAATTCTTTTTCTTTTCCTTTCTTTTTCTTTAAGCCCCGAATGACCCGGAACTTGCTATGTAGATTGGACTGGCCTTGAACTTGTGACAACCTTCTACTTCTGCCTCCCCAGTTCCAGGTATGAGGTATCCCCTGCCCCCAACCCGACACTCATACTTCTGAAAGCATAAAACTATTTCTTTCCTAGAACTTGGTGTTCAT
>NW_008354184.1:3248746-3314292 GCF_000622305.1 Nannospalax galili | reverse complement strand
TGTGAGATTAAGGCCATCCTGGTTTACATAGTAAATTCTAGGCCAGCTGGGGCTACAGGGAGACCTGTCTCCAAAAAAAAGTAGTAAGCAAGCAAACATAAATTAAATTATAAAAATAATAAAAGTAAAGAGAGACATTTCTAACAGTTATAGGTCTGAACAGGCAGAGAGTTTCCATGTGGTATATAACTATACATTTTCTGCTACTTGGATGACCTTAGCTGACCTTGACTAAGCCAGAACCCCACACCATGCTCTAGGAGTGTACTGCATCATTGGATTGGAAGATTAACTTTTGTTTTGTGGTACAGGGCTACTTTCATTCTGGCCATGACATCCTGATTGTCATTCCCTAAGAGGAGCAGGCCGAGGGAAGTGCACAGAGCAGTAGCAAAGAAACTCTGACCTCTTGGAAGGTCCCTCATTTATTGGGGTGCTTAGGTTCACACATATTCTCTCTGCTTTCAATTCAGTCTCCTTTACTCGTTTATCTGCTTTTCTACAACACTGAGGTGAGCACATACTTTGGATTGTGAGGGGGGGGTCTAAAGGAGTAATTAGAAACCTTAGATATGAAATCAACTCTATTTGATCTTTATTTCAGTCTATGCCACTTAGGAACTTTCTGATCTTGAGCAAAATGAAGCTGTCCAGAGTCTAATTTCTTTTTTTAATACTTATTTCTTATGTGCATATGACTGCATGTGTGTAAGTGTACTCATGTCACACAATGTCCATGGAGGTCAGAAGAGGTGTCAGATCCCCTTGACCTGGAGTTACAGATGGTTGTTAGCCACCATGTAGGTGCTGGGAATCAAACCCAGGTCTTCTGCAAGAGCAGTCGGTGCTCTTAACTGCTGAGCCATCTCTCCAGTCCCCTTAATTCAATTTTTAAAATATTGTTGAGGAAGAATTTTGTTATGTAGCACCTCAAACTTGTGATCCTTATGCCCCAGTCACCCAAATGGTGGGAGTATGGGTGTGCACCACCACAGCCACCTCAAAAAAGGAAACACTTAAAAACTTGTCTATGCTGTGGTAGCACACACCTTTAATTCTACCACTCAGAAGGCAGAAGCAGGTGAATCTCTGTGACAGGACTGGAGAGATAGACCAGTGGCTAAGAGCATGGTACTGCTCTTCCAGAGGACCTGATCTCTGCCCCCAGCACTCATATCCAGCAGCTTACAACTGCCTGTAACTCCATCTCCAGGGGGAATCTGAAGCCTGTAGCCTCCACAGGCACTTACACTTGAGCAAACACCCACACCCAGATACAGACATGCACCACATATATATGTATATATACATATTATTAAACATAATAAAAATAAATTTTAAAAAATTTCAGATGCAGACCTGGGCAGTGCAGGTAGTATGACACCTCCAGGAATGCCCATGACTACAGTGTTACCAAGCCATGTTACAGTTAATACCTGAATAAAACTCTGCTTGGTTTTTAAGAGTAGACCCGAACTTGGAGAACACCTTCCCCCAGATGTCTCTTGGAACTGTGCTATGGAACTGTGCTCTGAAGCTAGGCCTCAACCATAATTTGTTCAAAACTGTTTTTCTAGCTTCAATTCTGTGGAACTACAAAGTAGACCCACCCTTATTTTATCAGACAATCTTGCCCTTTCATCCCTAGGCCTAAAACATCTCATACACACAAGGTCAAGTGTTCTCAATCTTCATTGTTTTCAATGAAGATGTGTGCTGTCTTTCAGCATTTTGATATGTAAATTCTCAAGCATGCCCACATTTATTCACTCTCTTGGGGTTGAATAGTAATTTGGGGTTCCCAGAAATCAAGGTAAGGTGCCCAGTCACAAGAGCACATGGTTCAGTGAGTTCGCCAAGATTAATTAAAAGTCATTAGTCCAGATTTTGTCCATTTTATACAAGTCATTCCTACACATGACTGTTAGTCCAGTGGTTTGGGGACTGGTGTGCTCAGCTTCTGTCTGGGTGACCCTGACCATGGAAGCACTGGACCTGGAGTTGTCTTTCCCTGCCAGGAAGTCCCATGGGCACTGCCTGCTTATCTGCTGGTGTTTGCCAGATGCATTGGACACTGGGGCTATCCTGTGGCCACTTTTCACAGCTGCAATGAGGTTACTGCCTGAGAGCCAGATCTGACACCTTAACCCTTTCCAGCCAGAAATCCCTCCTCATTCCCCATTAAAGAGCAGCTTTCTTTTCTAAAAATAAAACAAATAACAACAACAAATTGCCCATGCACCTGAAATTGCACTTGGTAATGGCAGAACAGCTCTGTTCCGCATGGTGTCAACTAGGGAGAGTCAAGTGGGTCTGAGAACCTGCTTCCAACATGGCTCACTCACAGCTACTGAGGTGGTGCTGGCTGGTGGCTGGTGGCTCATCCAGGTGCTTTATTCCTGTTCCCATGGGCCTTTCTCTCCAAGGGGCAGCCTCACAGCATGACACCGGGTGCCTAGACAGTAGGAGCTGTCAGCTCTTGAGGCTGTTCTGGAAATGGGCATAGCTTTGCTTCCATCTTTCTTTTTGTCCACTGTGATTCAAAAGGAGGGGACAAGGACACATCTCTGTGGTGGTCAGAGTTGGACCATCCTTACCACAGTGCCTTCGAGCAAGGGCTTCTGGGTACTACCCCTTTTCCTAACCTACTTGTCTAAAGCTCAATGCAGTGTTAAGGGATCATCTCATGTGTTTTGGTGATTGCTTAATCTCAGAACCACGGTGCCAGATTATAACACAAACATTTCAAGATACTTCATCTTCTTTTTCAGTAGGTTTTTCTGCATCTAATTATTTCCTGATGATTTGAAAGAACTTGAGAGACTGGGTCTGTGATGATAGCATCTCATGGAGAAATGAAAAAGCAGGTGACAGGCTTTGAGAAGACGGCAATGAGACCAAGCTTGGGGCTTCTGCAGAAGAGCCAGCAAACCAGCCTTATTTATGCAGACCGAAGGAGCGAGACAGGGTAGCCTGTTGTTTCTTTCCCCTCACTGAAGTGCATCTGTTGCATGCTGTTTTTTATTTCAGGGCTGATGGATTGGTCTTGTGATGCTCATGGACTTGATACCTGGGCTGAAGAATCTCCTGTTTGCCTATCAGCTTCACTTTGTAGCAGATTTACATTCCATCTGGGATGCCAGATTGAATGAAATGTTTTTCAAAGCCTGCAGTCTGACAGCATCTTTATCCAGTCAGCATTTCCCTGTGCTTTAAAAATAAGCATCTACAGTGAATGCTGCTGCTGATGGCTTGTTTCTGAAGAACCCAGTTTGGCTTGGGGGCTGGTGTTGTAATTGGCCACAGAGCAGAGGGCACTGAGTCTGCCAGCTGCTGAGGGCTGACACCCTGACTCCATGGGCTCCCCACTTCCCATCCAGAGTCAGCCCACCCTGCCAGTGTCAGGAGCTCTAGTCCCACAGAGGGGGTTCATTCTGTTTCTGAGGCACTTGTTATGTAATCAGTATCTCATTTTAACAGTCCCTTTACCCTCATGTGGGAACCTCAGGTATTCCTAGGTTTGAGAGTTTTGGGACTAGTAAGATGCTCATCAGGTAAAGGTAACTGCTGCCAAAGCTGGTGACCTGAGTTTGATCCCTGGGACCCATATGGTAAAAAGACAGAATCAACTCTTCAAGTCCTCTGATCTCTACATGTGTGGTATGCACACCCACATACATATCCATACACACTAAATAAAATGTAACAACAACAACAACAACAACAACAACAAAAACACCAGGGGGAGGGTGATGAGGAAAGAAAAAATTTAAATTAAACAAAATCCCACACCCCAACAAAAGAAGAAAGGGAAAGTATAGAATTCTTTTCACCCAGTGCTCATATGATGGAAACCCATCGGGAGGGCGGGGAGGACAAGGCTGTTGGAATAATCTTTGCTGTCGTTTTGACTGTATTTAGAATCTCCATGGAAATGCACCTCTGGGTATGTCTATGAGGGTGTTTCCAGAAAAGTTTAACTGGATGTGGCAGCAGCACCCATGGACTGGGGTACCAAACCAATAAAAAAGGAGAAAGCGCCGGGCGTGGTGGCACACGCCTTTAATCCCAGCACTCGGGAGGCAGAGGCAGGCGGATCTCTGTATCTCTGTGAGTTCAAGGCCAGCCTGGTCTACATAGTGAGTTCCAGGACAGCTGGGGCTACAGGGAGACCCTGTCTCAAAAAGACAAAAAAAAAAAAAAAAAAAAAAAAAAAAAAAAAAAAAAAGGAGAAAGCAAGCTGAGCACCAGCATCCATCTCTCTGCTTCCTGACTAGGGACACACTGTGACCAGATGCTTCATGCGCCTGCCACCAGGCCTTTCCCGCCACGAAGGCCTGTGCACTGGAACTGTGAGCCAGAAACAACACTTCCTTAAGTGGCTTTTGTCAGGTGTTTTGTCACAGCAATGAGAAGAGTAACTAACACAGGTGCCGTTCTGTTCCTGAATGGATTGCTGCTGTTTGGTAGATGGCTTCAACAAGATGCATTTCCAAGGACCCCACCCCTGTAGAGTGGACAGTAATCTCTACTGCATGTGGTTGTGGTAAAAATTAAATCAGTGCAGGTAAGTGACTTAGAGCATGTATTAGTTATCCGAGGACGTGAAACAACCAGCCCTCTATTTTTAGCAGCTTAAGCAGCAAACACTTATTGTCTAAAAAAAAATTTTTTTTTGTCTTTTTGAGACAGTTTCTCCCTGTATAGCCCCACCTGGCTTGGAGCTCACTATGTAGACCAGGCTAACCTCACACTCACAGAGATCTGCCTGCCTCTGCCTCTCAAGTGCTGGGATTAAAGGGGTAGGCTACCATGCCTGGCCTAAAATTTCTTTAAATCAGGAATTTCCCTCCTTAGGAATCTTGAGTAGCTTGCCTGGGCAGTCCTAGCTCAGGGCCTCTCATTAGGCTTGTTGAGGTACAGCTGGTTTTACAGTTAACTGGCTTGCTTGGGTAAGGTCCATGTTCAGGGTCACTTGTATTGCAGGCCGGTCTCTGTTGTGTGCTACACGGGACTTTGTGTGTGTTGATTTGAGATAGGTCTCATGAAGTTCAGGGTGGCTTCAGACTTACTATGTAGCCAAGGTTGGCCTTGAATTACTGGTCCCCTTTCCTTTAACTCATAAGTGTTTGAATTATAGGCATGTAACATCATGCCTGGTTTACATGCTTTTTCTTTTTTTTTCTTATTTTTTGAGACTGAGTCTTGTGTATCTGAGGCTAACCTCAAACTCACTGTGTAGCTGAGGATGACCTTGGCTTTCTGAGCCTCCTGCCTCTACCTCTAGAGTGATGGGATTATAGGTGTGTGCCACCACACCTGATTCATGTCTGACTCCAGGGCTTTGTGTATGCTAGGCAAGCACTCTGCCAAGGAGCTACATCCCCAGCCTTCAAGTTCACTTCTTGGTTAGCTGGTTTCCAGGCAGACTTCATGGACACCCCCACTTTTATCAGGCAAAAGGAAATTTGGGGTTCTACAATGCACTGCAGAACCTAGGAACTCTCTCCCAAAATGAGGATTTTTATTTTTCTATGATTTAGGAGAAAAGATTCTTCCAAGACAATCTCTGTTGTGTGGTATCCATCAGTTCAGAATCCACATGTGCTAGAAAATGTTAATTAGATTGACCAGGGCAACATGAAAATGAAAGATGAGACCGACTTCAGGAGCAGATTCTTTATGAAGAACAGTGAAGGTGTGACAGTTTCTCCTCAGGCACAGTTGGTGGGCTGCGTATAAGGGTTGGGGGATTGGAAAGGGGGAGGTGGGTAGGCCAGTGCTGGTGACTTGGTTTGGAGGTTTTGAGACAATAGGGGCTATTTGTTTTCCCAGGTAACAGGATTTCTGGGTTGGGGGTTTCACACAGTTCCTGGCTTGGAGTTTATCTTGGATCTGAGGTTTACCTAAAGTTTACTACACCCAGTGTAAGCCCTTTAGAAGTTAGCTCAGGATCATTTTAAGTCCAAGCATTTATGCCTCAATGTGAGGAACACACAGCTCATAATTCACTTCCTATAGTCTAAGCATGGTTTTTGAGAAAGGCTGACCTTTAACTTTCAATGTACCCAGGCATGATCTTGAACTCCTGATCCTCCTAGCTGCACTTCCTGAGTGCTGGGATTACAGGTATCCTACCCTGCCGCAGATTCAGCAGTTATGCCCTGATGCTTGCTGCTCTTTCCCCAGGGGACAGTACCCTGGAACCACATGGACCAGCACAGCAGAATACCCCCTATTGCTGGGGCTCCTATGCTCACTCTTTCCCAGCAATTTCAAGATCAGAGATTAAAAAAAAACTACTTCAGTATTATATAATCACATTTTAAAAATGAACACAAATTTGATGGAGGAGAAAAAAGAACTCAGTCCCCAAGATGCAGAGAAGTGGCTGCTGGCATCTCTTGGTTTCCTTTCCTGGCTCTCTGTGCTGTGATCTCTTAGGTTTGCAGTGACAAGCAGCTCAGCCCTTGCAGCAGTTTCACACCGGCTTCTTTTCACTATCAAATGTGTGTACTGATCCATCCTTCTCCACACCACTTGAGATCATCATCCACTGGGTGAAGATTTACTTAACTATTCACCTTATTTCTCATTTATTTCAATCAGTTCCTTCACTAGAATTATTTTTACCCATTCTGTCTTTATGGCTTAAAAAAAATTTAAGCTGGGCATGGTGGCACACACCTTTAATCCCAGCACTCAGGAGGCAGAGGCATGTGGATCTCTGAGAGTTCAAGGCCAGCGTGGTCTACACAGAGTTTCAGGTCAGCTGGGGCTACAGGGAGACCTGTCTCAAAAAGGAAAACAAAACAACAAAGTTTTTTTGTTAGAAAGGCTCTTGCTGAGTTGCCCATGCTACCCTGGAACTCTCCACAGCCAGGCTTCAGTCCAATTCTCCTGCTTCTGCTTTCCTAGTGCTGGGATACAGATGGATACCACCACACCAAGTTTCCCTTAATTTAAACCTTTTATTTAATAAAACAGTCATGTGCTTCACACTTGTAATTCTAGGACCTGGGAGGCTGAGGCAGAGTTGCCAAGAGTCCAGGTCCAGACTGGGCTGTGGAGTAAGCACCAGGAAGTCAGCAGGGGCTACATATCGAAACCCTGTCAAAAGAGAAAAAGCAAGGAAGACATCTCTTGTCAACTGAGCAAGAATGGAATCCTCTGTATTAAAACAAGGCTGCCTGGTATTTCGATGCATGAATGATCTGGCAGATGACAGGAAACAGCAGATGTCACACACACAGGCAGCAGCCAACTACTTGTTAAAGCACCTCAAACTTACGGGAACAAGTGGCTCAGACAGCGCCAGTGATTGCTGGGTGAGATGTAAGGAACAGAATTCGATTCACCGTACTGTGCTAATTGAAAGATTCATTTAAAACTGCTTTGGAAAAGAGAGGGTGGGGCAGCAGGGCCCCATTTTGGCTTGCCAATCACATGCATGAAATGCACAGCACATCTGCCATCCTGGGATTAGGAGATGTTTCAGTTACAAGTTTTGGCCCTGTGTAAATTACCCCAAGTAGGAACCTGGGCACACAATTCCTTCTGGTGACATGAGGCTGTTAATTGCCCTGCTAGAGTCTTTGGAGCACTGGATGGGACGTGGCTGCAGGCCAACAGGAGGCCGGGTAGCTAAGGGGGTTTGGACTCAGTCAAGACTCTTCCAAGGGGAAGAGGATGCTCCCAGGAAGGGGCTTTGCGTCCAGAGTCGTCCTTAGATGCCCAAGTGGCCCCCTGAAGGAAGAGTGAGGGCTGATGAGTGCATAAGCTCTGGGGCTATGAGGCATCACGTGATCACCAAGTGTTGGCTTATTCTTCAGTGAAACTAAACTATCAGCTGAGTGTGGACTCTGTCCAGGAACAATGATGGAGAGGAGCAGGAAGGCAACCAGGCGCTGGTAAGTACCTGTGACTGTCTCCATGCACAAGACAGCAGGCGCTAGAATACTGCTGCCTTCAACCTGCCCTGCTGGGTCTCAAACAAGACATGGCTCAGGATGGTAGAGAGCAAGGCGGGAGAAGGACACTGAGGCCGCTTATCCCTCGGAGTGTGATCCTGGGGACAGGGCAGCTCTGAGATGCCCTGCTTCTGAGAAGCCTGATAGACAGCTGGCGTTACAGGAGCTTCCCATCTCTGCCCTATGCCAGCTCTCTGGGCCTGTGATGAACAGTCAGCCTGGACCCTGAGTTCTGTTGAGAACAGGTGCCACAAGGCAGTGCGGGAAGAGGGGCGCAGACACAGGCCCTCCAGATGGGGACCCTGGGAGACACTTGATACATGCCTGTTGTGGAAATCAGGGTGAGTTCAAGCTGTGAGCTGTTCCCTAGGTAGAGCCAGGCTCACCTGCAGAGTGAGCCATTAGGAAGAGAGCAGCCCTAGAAGGGACCTACCAGCCAGCCTGATGCTCAGCAGTGCTCCAACTGGAGACAAGCTGGCCATGGAAAGCAGCTCACACCTGGCAGAAGGTGCCCTTCTACCGACCCTGCATCCTAGCATGCAGGACCAGCACAGGAAGGGAGACCACTGTGGCCATGCCCCAGCCTTCTGCACTCTACAAGCTGCCTTGTTGTGTTCCCTGTGATGATCAGGTGTCCTGAGCTGTCAGGAGCTGAGGGAAAGAGGTTGCCTGGAGGCAAAGATTCCTGGGTGGAGGCACTGTCACACACCGAGAGCCTGGGAGAGGACACTCAGAGCTCCTCCTTGTTGCTGTCAAGGGACTGAGTGAGAGACTCTGGAGCCAGGGGGTGGTCACCAGGTCCCTGGCTGCTGTCCTCCATGGCTGCATAGCTCTTCAGGAGTCTGCTCTCCACCCCGTGCTGCTGAAGGCTCTCGGTGCTTGCAAGCCCCTGCATGTGCAGGTACCCATGCTGGCAGAAGGGAGGCAGCTTCTGGCGTGTGAAGATGAACAGGAAACAGGATTCTACACAAAGGCAAAAAAAAAAAAGGCCAGGAATGGACAGAGAAGCTGGAAGAGGAGTGGCCAATGCTGGGGACACTTGGGGGCGTTGTTAATCAGGGGGCTTTATACAGCCCTTTCCAGCCCTTCAACCTGGAGTTGCCCTTCCCCAGAATTCTCATGGATGACCCAGGATGACCCAAACAGGTCATGGGCCAAGATTCTCCATGAAGCACCAAAATGAATGAAACCACAGAAACGATGGGTCCCAGAAAGCTAGCTGAACACTATGCTCCACATGGGGCTGGCCTGGGACAGGAGCCATCTCTGGAGAGCTGGCCCCCAGCTTGCTCTTCTAGAAGCTGGCTTTCCTTGGGACCAGTCCCACTTTGAGCTCAGCATTGCCTGTAATAATATCAACACTGCAAATATTGCATGAGAAGTTCTATTCCTGGGCCAGTGAGATGGCTCAGTGGGCAAAGGTGCCTGCTGTCAAGTCTGGGGATCTGAGTTTGATCCCTGGAACCCACATGGTGGAAGAAGAGAACTGACTTACAAGCTGTTCTCTGACTTCCATTTTGTGTGTGTGTGTGTGTGTGTGTGTGCATGCATGCACTTGCGTACAAGAATGCCAACACACACACCCACACTCAAAGGTAATAAAAAAGTTCTGTTACCAGCACTGTGGATATGTAATATTTTGGTCTTTTTTGGTCTTTTAGAGACAGGGTCTCCCTGTAGCCCCAGCTGTCCTGAAACTGTGGACCAGGCTGGCCTTGATCTCACAGAGATCCACCTGCCTCTGCCTCCTGCGTGCTGGGATCAAAGGCGTGCGCCACCACACCCAGCTGATATGTATTATTTTGAAATATGAATAACTAAAGAAGCTATGAGCAAAGTGAAGGCTTCAGGAGGGACCACCACAAAAGCAGCAGTAGTCCTTGTGGAGAATGAGAGTGGGGAGCTGGGAAAAGTCTTTTCAGCCAAGTTCAGTGGTCCCATCTTACCTAGGATTTTGTTTTCCATGGTTTCACTCATTCACAGTCAACTGTGGTCTGAAAATACTAGATAAGAAATTCTAGAAATAAATCATATGTTTTAAACTGTGTGATGAAAATCTAGAGCCTTTCTGCTCCAGTCCACCAGGGGTGGGAATCCACATTTGGAACTCAATCATTGAAGAATTAACATTGTATATATGGTCTACCTGCTAGTTACTTAGTAGCCACTTGATTAACAGGATGGGAATCATCTCTTCATCCAGGTATCCACATTGTATATACTACCTTCCCATCAGATACTTAGTAACTGTCTTGGTTAACATGCCTGTCATAATGTCACAGTGTGCTTGTCAGGTAACCCTTATTTAATGATGGTTATAAAAGCATAGGAACAGTGATGTGGCAATTTGGATGTGCCAAAGGAAAGCCATAACATTCTTGCTTTAAGTGCAAAGATGATAGTTCTACACTGAGTAAGAAAAAGCAACAATGCTGGGCGGGGTGGCGCACGCCTTTAATCCCAAGGAGGCAGAGGTAGGTGGATCTCTGTGAGCCAGCCTGCTCTACATAGTGAGTTCCAGGCCAGTTGGGAGACCCTGTCTCAAAAAAAAAAAAAAAGAAAGAAAAGAAAAGAAAAGAAAAACCAACTTGTATGCTGCAGTTGCTAAGATCTATGGTAAGAATGCATCTTTGGCTAGGCATGCATGGAAGTCTAAGATTTGGTTCGACCATTTCAGAAATCCACTGGGGGTCTTGGACTGTATCCTCCAAGGATAAGGGGGGTGGGGAGAGAACTCAGCACACTTGCATGGCTTTGATTGAGAAAATGGGAGCAGAGACATATAGAGGCTTAGTCTTTTGAGGGAGCAGGGAGCGAGGCAGGATGGGAAGGCAGAGTGTTAGAGCCCGGCCAGAGTCCTGCAACTTTGGGGGAAAACTCTTCACCTCCCTGTCTCTAACTCATGTTCAAAAGGAGGGCCATATGAGGAAAGCTGCTATGAGGCTCACATGGTGAACAGGCTGAGGTCTCTACAGCACCTCTCCTGTTTCACTTGACTGCCAGTACAGAGACCTTGGCAGGGAAGAGGGCAGATGCAAGGACAGCCTGGTGGCCATTTGGCTAGCATGACTGCCTGATGACGTCATCCTTCTGTAGGGCCCAGGAACGGCTGAGGCCAGAGCTAGCAGCTGTGCTATGGTTAAATGGCAGCAGGGAGCCTCAAGCTGCGCCAGCGGCCTTCTGCTGTAAGGATTTGTCCCAGTTCAGGACACCAGCACATCCAGCAGCTTGCAGGGCTGGGAAAATACAGCCACGCACGGCTTTCCATGGGACAGGCTCCTGAGCATGCACTGGCATTTTTGTGGACTCAAAGCCTCAAGGAACAGGGAGACAGTTTGGAGCTGAGGGCTCTCATCTCATTGGTCATTTCACTGGTCAGTTATGAGTAATGTTGGCAGCTGACAGACTGCTAGAATGCAAAGGTATTCAGCTCTGACTCTATGAATGAACCCAAGTTTGTGATGGGTATATATTTAGAGTATCAGGTTGGGGATGTCACTCAGTGGCAGAACACTTGCCAAGCATGCATGAGGCCCTGGGTTCACCCACAGCATCTCAAAAGAAATGATTTAAATGAAAATAAAGATGAATTTAGATTATCATTTTAAGCATTTGTTTCAAGCCATTTCCCAAACAGCATTATTTCAAAGCAAAGCGAAATGCTTGCTCTCTGACTAGGCTAGAGTCGATCTTCAACTGACTTGGTGTGAATGATGTCTGACACACAACGGATGATCTGTCAATATAAATAAAGGAATGGACTTGCAACACTCTACGATTTAAAAAGACAACAATTTGCCTTGTTTCTCAATTTCTCCTCTGGATCAGTCCTTCTCTGAGTTTGGGTCAGATCTACTTTCAAGTTCATCAATTCTCTCTTCAGCTGTCTAATGTACCATTAAAACCTGTATGCTGAATTTATCACTGCAAGCATATTCCAGAAGTTCTATCTGGATCTTTTTCAAACCTGCACAATCAATTTTGGAAGGCCCTACCTTTTCATTGTATTTTCCTCCTTCCTTTTTCCCTTCCCTTCTCTCCCTTTCTGTGCTGGTGATCAAACCCATCCATCCTCGGCCAGTGCTCTGCCACTGAAGTATTCACCCAACCAAAATGTAGACTCACTTTTCGCTGTATTTCAACCATCTCTTTCTTGTATTTCCAATATCTGCAGCCTTTGTTGGTTTGATCCTGTAGTTTATTGTGTCTGCTAACAATCTTTCATGGTGGTTTATGTCCTTACAAGGTAAGTGATTTTGATTGGGAATTAATTTTCCTCGGAACTTCATCCATGGTAATTCTTGGGGAACCAGTTTTAAAGTGTATTTCTTGAGGAAAGATTTGTGTTTGCTTCTGTGATTTCTATACCATAAGATGGTATGGAGTTAGGCCCTAAATTTACTAGGGTGGGACCTAGTGGTAGGAAATTCTTAGGGGAGATTTTTCCCTTATTCTACTAAAGGCCAAACAAACATACATTCCTCCATTGCTCCCTCTCTTGGGACTTTTTTCCATTTTTTAAACAATGTCCTATGGAGCTCAGGCTGGACTTGAACTTGTTTTGTAGTCTGGGTTGGATCTGAATTCCTGGTCTTCCTACCTCCACCTCCCAAGCACCTGGATTTAACCTCTGTGTGTTTTTTTTTTTTTTTTTTTTTTTTTTTTTTAAATCTCATTACCCACTGAGCTCCAAGCCTATTGAAGGTCTCTAAATAAACGTCCCATCAGGCCCCGCCTATCTTCCTGTGCCAGGTGGTACTCAGCACACACCATGGTCTTGGACTACTGAAGATGAGCACCTCATCTTGGGCTAGCAGTGGTCTGGCCTCTGGAGTTCCCTGCATTTCCTTCTAGTTCTTTAAAAAGGACACATTAATGCTTGTTTTCAGGTATGCTGCACTGGGAGGAACCTTGGGTGAGCATGCATTCTGCCACTGCAGCAAACAGGAATCTGGGCTTTGGATTTCTAGATCTGGATCCTGAAACTCCACAGGGCATGGAGCTGTCTGGCCCTCCCTCAGAGGACTCTATCAGGCTGACCCTCTGCCCTCTGGGGAACTGGGGTTACCTGCATAGAAGCTTCTCAAATCAGTGTCCAGACAGTTCTCCAGGAAGCGTCTCAGTGGGAGGATGTGCCCCACTGGTGCAGTCCAGTCAGTCAGAAAGTCTTCCAGGATGTGATGGATGGCAGCAGGTCGGGGCAAAGGCCAGTGTGCCGCCCGGAACCGTACCTCCTGCTCTGTGGTGAGAGGCAGGTGTCAGAGCAGGTCCTGGACCTCCAGGGCCTCCCCCTGCTCTTGTGCCCACCTCCTGGGGCACTTCTGCAAGGCTGTGGTCAGCCTGGCTAATAGCTATCTTCACATACTTGGATGGCTGATGGGAGAAAGAGGAAATAGAGCTGCCACTTGCAGTTTCTGAGGGCAGGGTAGGACCAGTGACTTGAGGCTGGTGATGGGCTCAGAGGCCCTGTGTGGGACTTCTCTAAGTCCACTTCCCACTGCTGTGGACTCTGCCCTCAGGGAAGGAGCAGCCCACCAGCCCCGAGCCAACAGTTGGCCATCCTGGGAACTAGACTCCAGGACAGACAACGAATCCTAGTTGGCTAGTGCTCCTGCTATTGAATACAGACATGCATCCCGGTCTCTTCTGCCTATTCAAGCTGCTTCTGCCCTTGGGAGCAATCCCCCGCAGGACCACCTCTTCTTCTTTTGAGACAGGGTCTTAGATAGCCCAGACTGGCCTCTTACTGCTACTTCCCAAGTGCCTCACCATCCAGCTGTTTTGAATTTTAAGAGAGGGTCTCAACATAAACTTGGGGCAATTCTCTGCTTCAGCTTCCCCAGTGCTGGGATTACATTCACCCTCTTCCAGCTGCAGCTCTTCAAGCTCTGGAGTGGAAGGTGAGTTACCCAGGCTGTGAGTTGGTCACTACACTGTCCTGGTATTGCTGGTATTGTGTGTGTATCCTTCCATAATTCTGTACAAAGTGACTATTGTCATTTCATTTTCTAGAGCAGGAATTGAGGCTCAGAGAGGTTAAGTAATGGTCAAGATCACACAGCAATGAGGAAAGAGCTGGAGATTTCGCCTTGAATTTTTGTACCACTGCTTTTGCAAAGGACCGAAGTTTGGTTCCCAGCATCCACATGGCAGCTAACAACCATCCATAACTCCAATTCCAGGGGATCAGACGCCCTCTTCTGTCCTCTGTGGGCACTGCAGACACATGGTGCACTTACATATATTCAGGTAAAAACAGTCATATGCTGCTAAATATATAAAAATTACTTAAAATGTGTGTACATGGCATGTGGGTGGGGCTTGCATGCCACAGCATGTGTATAGAGGTCAGAGGACAACTTTTTGGAGTTGGTTTCCTCCTTCCATCTTTATGTGGGTTCCAGGAATTGAACTCAGGTTGCCAGGCTTGTGGAGCAAGCACTGTTACCCGCTGAGCCATCCTGTGGTCCTCACTCGCCCCTCCTCATACTTACTTGTAGCATCTCTGCCCCTCACTTGGAGGCACTGCAGCACAACAAAGCTCACACTGCATGGTGCTCAGAGATTAAGCACTTCAGCCTGGCTTATGTAGGTTCCCCCGGGTGCCCCCCGGCATATGCAGGACTTCTGTGAGGCTTGTGGTAATGACTGTACAGAAAGAAGGAGTTGGAGTACCCCTTTGGGAGAGGCAGAGTTCAGGGATAGCATGTCAGCTCACCAGTGGGGAGGTGTCTGTAGTAGTAAATGACAGGGTGGAGGAAGTTAGATCGCCAGGCGTCTTCCGTGTGTCCCACAGACCGGTCGTAAAAGAAAACGTCCTTCTCAGGTCCAGAGAAGTTTCTGCCATACTCCATGCTGATGACGAAGAGGCCGTGGTGTGCCATCCGCCCCGTGAGGGTCTCCAACTGGGCCAGCATTTGCATGGGGAACTCCTCCAGGTACTCAAATGCTGTGGCGTTCCTGGGGGTGGGACCCAGGGAGATTCGGGGCTGGGTTCTGGTAAGGGGTACAGGTTCACAGGTGGCAACTGGGCATGGCAGGTGCCAGTGCAGTGGTGTAGACGGATCAGGAATTCCCCACCCTATCATATCACCACGGCAGCTGTGCTCCCTCTCACACTAAGGGCAGGTTCCAGAAATTCAGGGTACCCTGAGTACACACCTGAGGCAAGAGTGCTCCAGGTTGAGGAAAAGCAGAGAAGGCCTGGGGCCAGATGAAGGCTTTGCTGGCCAGTGTGGGTAGAGACAAGAGACCCTGGGCAAGAGAGCACAGGGGGCTGCATAAAGGGGGGTACAAGGTGAATGTGGGGTCCAGTGGATCAGCTTGCCCCTAGGAAGTGTGAAGCAGAGATGACAGTATGATTCTCTCTCTCTCTCTCTCTTTTTTTTTTTTGGTCTTCTTCAGACAGGGTCTCCCTGTAGCCCCAGCTGGCCCGTAACTCACTATGTAGACCAGGCTGGCCTCAAACTCACAAAGATCCACCTGCCTCTGCCTCCCAAGTGCTGGGATTAAAGGCGTGCACCACTATGCCTGGCCCATGATTCTCCTTTTGAAGGGATGGCACTGAAGGTAGGCCAGTCATGGAGGAAGGATGCTGGGCCAGTGTGGATGGCAGGACTGGAATACAGACCCAGAGTGGGAACGTGGTGAAGGCTGGTCAGATCTAGACAGCTCTGGAACTGTTAAGGACAAGTGAGGTGGGTGTGCTGAGCCCTCTGACCTTTGAGGGGCTCTTCCTCTACTTATCTCCCTGTCTTCTGAGAGTTCTCCCCACAGCCCTCCCCTGCTCTCTCCTCCTACGTCCTGTACTGCATTCTCAGACTCTGAATGTCCTGTGATCTATAGCTTACCACCTTGACCTTCCTTCAAGGCTGCAAGGCTGTGAGGCTCATTTTACAGATGCAACAGGAAAGCTCAGAGAGGCCAACTAACTGTCAAAGCCACACAGAGAATTTGGTAAACTCAGCGTTCACTCCTGCACAGATGGTGGTATTCACTTCAATGATTTATCCTCCCAGGATAGAACAACCCACTGCAGGCTTCCTTTTGGCAAGAAAAACACCAGGCTACTTAGCACACTGGATAGGAAGAGAAGCAAAGTGTAGGATATGTGGGTAGAGCCAGGTGGGGAAGGTGGAGGGGACAGGCTACTCACTTCTTCAGCAGGATGATGTCGGCTAGCACACCAAACATCTGGTATAGCCCAGAAGCCTCGTTCACACGCCGGATGATGGAGCTGGTCAGCTGTGTGATGGGGTGCTCCATGGACGGCCAGGTGATGCCATGGTACCGGTGCTCCAGGAGCCGGTGGACTGCACGCACTGAAATGGCCAGAGGAGGAAGGGCCTGTGGTACTTAAGATTTTATCCTTTTGCTGGATGGAGGCCCAGGCCTGGGGAGCCGCACTGTGTATAAAGGGCCAGGTGACAGATGTTCTCTGTTCATAGTCACATGCCACTGAAGGACCCTGCTCTGTTCTGTCCCTCAAGTAACAGGCAAAGAATGAGTGGGATAGGATTTGGGTCTCAGTGGTCCACCCACTGCCATCTGCCATCCCTTCACACTGGGCATAGCCAACCCAGACACAGAGCCCTCCTGAGGCCATTTCTATCTGAAGCACATATGGCTCGTCTCTGACTGCTCCTCTCCCTCACAGCCCAAACCCAGCTGTACCTGGGTTCTGTTCTGAGATGTTCTGTAGAAAGCAACCCTTGTCTAATCTAAGAGTGAGGTAGATTTTCTGCATACCTGGGGTGGCTCTACATTGTCATGAAATGGCCCACCACAGACATGTGTGCTTCCAAAGTCAACAAACAATGCAATTAAAAATCAGGCCACGCTGTGCATGGTGGCACATGCCTTTAATCCCAGCACTTGGGAGGCAGAGGCAGAGGCAGGAGGATCTCTGTGAATTCAAGCCAGCCTGGTCTACAATGTGAGTTCCAGGCCAGCTGGGGCTACAGGGAGACCCTGTCTCAGAAAAAAAAAAAAAATTGGGCCACAAAAGTGAGTTCATGGAAAGGAGCTGTGGTGGGCCTCTTGCTCCCTGGAGGTGACTGTGGCCCTCTGAGTTTTTTGAGGTTTGGGAGCAGAACAGCTGGAGGCACCTGGAAGGGCGCCTGGGATGAAGAACAAACCTGGCACCTTGGCAAAGCAGGACCTGTGGAGGGCAGGTGGTGCCATGCTGAGGTGCTGAAGTTTCCAAGGAGTGGAGGAGGAGTCAGAAAGAACAAGACTCAAGGAGAAGACAACCCCCCAGCCCCATCTAGTGGTACTGAGGATAGAATCTCTTTTTTAAAAATTATCTTTTTATTTTATATAAAATAAATATGAATGTTTTGCTTACATGTATATAAGTGTGCATGCAATGACCATGGAGGTCAGAAGAAGAGACAGATTCCCTGGAACTAGAGTTAAGCATGGTTGTTAGCTGCCATGTGGGTGCTGGGAACTGAACTTGGGTCCTTTCAAGAGCAGTGGGTGCTCTTAGCTGCTGAGCCATCTTTCCAGCCCCCCATCTTTTAAAAGATATTTTATTTATTTTTATTTTATGTGTATGACTGTATTGCCTGCATGTGACTAAGTGTACCTGTGTTGTGTAATACCCACAGAGGTAGAAGAGGGTGTTGGATTCCCTTGGAACTGGAGTTAAGGATAGTTGTTAGCTGCCATGTAGATGTTGAGAATTGAACCTGGTCCTCTGTAAGAGTAGCCAGTGCTCTTAACTGTTGATGTTGAGTCATCTCTCCAGCCCCATTTTATTTATTTATTTACTCTTTTTTTTTTTTCTCTTTTTGAGACCTGGTCTCCTTGTAGCCCCAGCTGTCCTGAACTTACTATGTAGACCAGGTTGGCCTCGAACTCACAAAGATCTGCCTGCCTCTGCCTCCCAAGTGCTGGGATTAAAGGAGTGTGCCACTGTCTGGCTTACTCATTTATTTTTGAGACAGGATCTCACTGTGTACTCCTGGCTGGCCTTGAACATATGATCCTTCTGCCTCAGGCACCTGAGCCACCAGATCTAGTTCAGAGCTCTCCCACTTTTTTTTATTGAGACAGGGTCTCTAAGCCAGGCTGGTTTTGAACTCACTATAGCTGAGGAGACCTTTAAAGTCTCAGCACTTCATCCTGAACACTAGGATTACAGGCATGCACCATCATGCCCAGTTTATGAAGGGCTGGGGATCAAACCTAAGGCTTTGTGCATGCCAGGCAAGCACTCCACCAAATGAGCCACATCCCTAGCCCCAGACCTTTGGTTTAAATCAAGGGTGTTTTTACAAGTACCACATGACCAGATGACATGATCAGATGGGAAGCTAGAAAGGCTGCTGGCAGGAAGGCTAGTCAGGAGCCAAAGAAGCCCTAATTTGTGTGGAGGCCAGGCAGGGAGGGTTGTGAGAGCAAGTCAGGGCAGGGTTTGCAGTGTGTCATTTCTCCTATGCAGTGGTAGTCTGTGCCACTGCCTTTGTCTCCTGACACTTTACTGCCTTTCTCTCTGGTTTCCCTTAGGATTGCTTCTCAGGCAACAAGGAGCAAGGTCAAGACACACCCACATACACATAAATTCTGTTCCAAGTTTAAAAAAAGGAAACAAAAACCCCCAATGTCAATTAGGGGCTGGAGAGATGGCTCATCGGTTAAGAGTACTGGCTGCTCTTACTGGAAGACCTGGGTTCGAATCTCAGCACTCACATGGTGGCTACCAACCATCCATAACTCCAGTACCAGGGGATCCAACGCCCTCTACTGGCCTCCGCAGGCATTGCCACAACACAGGTGCACTTACAAACATGCAGGCGAAACATTCATACACATTAAATAAATAAAGTTTAAAAAAAGGAAGTTAGGAAGAAAGAGAAGATGGAGGGGGAGCAGGCTGGGTGATGCATATCTTTAATTTCAGCACTCTGGAGGCAGAGGCTGGCTGTGAGGTTGAGGCCAGCCTGGTCCTCATAGCGAGTTCCAGGCCAACTGAGGCTACCCTGTCTCAGAAAGAAAAATCTAAAACAAGAACACCCAAAAAACAAACAAATAAAAACCCCAAATGTCAATTAGAGGTCTGTGTGCTGTGATTACACTGAGTTCCTTTTTGTGTTACTTTACATTTGTTTTTCTTTTTTGTCTTTTTGAGTCAGGGTCTCCCTGTAGCCCCAGCTGGCCTGGAACTCACTATGTAGACCAGGCTGGTCTTGAACTCACAAAGATCTGCCTGCCTCTGCCTCCCGAGTGCTGGGACTAAAGGCATTTGCCACCATGCCCGGCTTACATTTCTTTTTTCAAAAAACTATTTTATTTATTATTTTTATTTTATGTGTGTGGGTGTATTGTCTGCATGTCGGTAAGTACACCTGTGTTGTGCAATGCCTGAGGAGGACAGAAGAGAACGTCAGATCCCCTGGGACTGGAGTTACGGACAGTTGTTAGCTGCCATGTGGGTGTTGGGATTCAAACCTGGGTCTTCTGCAAGAACAACCAGTGTTCTTAACTGCTGCACCATCTCGCCAGCCCTGTTACTTTACATTTCTACAGTAAGCATACATTTACTTCTATGAAGTTGTGAAGTAGGGATAGATACTGCTATATATATTTATAGAAAACATGGCAAGATCTTTGCACTGATCACCAAGTCTGTTCCCCCCATAACATCTGCCTATTGTCTTTAAAAAGAAAACAGAGGCTGGAGAGGTGGCTCAGCAGTGAAGAGAACTTGCTGCTCTTGCAGAGGATTCTGGGTCTATTTCCCAGCACCTACACTGGGTGGCTCACAACCACGTGTAATCCAGATCCATGATATCTGATGCCCTCTTCTGGCCTCTACAGGCACATGCATGCACATGGTGCACATACAGACAAGCAGGCAACACAGACACATACATACATAAAGTTTGTCTGGTTTTTTTTTTTTTTTTTTTTTTTTTTGAGACAGGGTCTCCCTGTAGCTCCAGCTGTCCTGGAACTCACTATGTAGACCAGGCTGGCCTTGATCTCACAGAGATCCACCTACCTCTGCCTCCTGAGTGCTGGGATTAAAGGCATGCGCCACCATACCCGGCCTTTTTTAAAAATTTTATTTATTATTTTTATTTTATGTGTCTGCATGTATTGCTTGCATGTAGGTAAGTGCACTTGTGTTGTGCAATGCCTGAGGAGGTCAGAAGAGGCTGTTGGATCCCCTGGGACTAGAGTTACAGACAGTTGTTAGCTGCCATGTGGGTCCTGGGATTCAAACTCGGGTCTTCTGCAAGAACAACCAGTGTTCTTAACCACTGAGCCATCTCTCCAGCCCGTTTTTTGTTTTTTAAAGAAAACAAAAAACAAGCCAGGTGTGTTGTGTACAGTATAATCCCAGAACCTGGCAGGCTGAGGCAGGAAGACTACTGGGAGTTTGAGGCCAGCCTGGGCTACCACACCCACATAAACATTTTCCCTTCCATTATTTATTACACATCCAACTTTCTCTCCCTGGCCTCAGCACTGTGGACACTGGAGTAGGAACTGAGGATACACAGACCAAGAACATTCAGAGTCCTAAGGGAATACTTTCTACCATACTCCTGATAACAAGGACTTTGAGACTTCATCCTCCATCTACAGAATGCAAAGCAAATGCTTCATGCAAAAGCCTTACCAAGCTGCAGCGTTGAACCCAATGAAAATGTGGGTAACTGCTAAACATCTCACTCAACTGCTTCCTCCATGGAGAGGGTGGGGGCAGGAGAGCCTTTCTCTAAAAAACCCCAAACCAGAAACAAAAAGATCTGTCTGACCCTCAGATGTTTCCTCAAAAAACAAAGGATGGCCTGGCCAGATGTTCAGTGGGTAAAAGTGCTTGCTATGCAAGTCCATCAACTGGAGTTCAATCTCCAGAGTCCATGATGGAAGGAGAGAACCAGGTCCTCTGACCTTCACGTGTGTACCACAGTGCACGAATGTGTATGCACACATGATACACAATAAGTACAATTGAAGAAGAGGAAGAGGAAGAAGAGAAGAGGTGGAGGAAGATGGAGAGGAGGGAGAGAAAGGAGGAGGGAGGAGGAGGAACAAGGAGGGAGGAGGGACAGGGAGGGAGGAGGGACAGGGAATAAGGCAGAAGAAAGTGACCCCCTAGCCACCTCAGAGTGCTGGAGGCACTGGGGGACATGTGTTTATAGTGCCCAGCCTCTGGAGTATGTAACCTACAAGTGGCAATTCATTTCTCCATTTATGTTTATCCCTAACATCACAAAGCATCATTAATCTCACACAATTAAGTCAAATCATCACCATCATCACCGTTAGCATTAAGAACCTAGGGCCTTAGGCATGCTGGACAAGTACTCTACCACTGTGCTATGCCCTCAAATTACTTTAAAATTTTTTTATATTATTTTTATTTTATGTGTATGAGTGTATTGCCTGCATGTAAGTGCACCTGTGAGGTCAGAGGAGGGTGTCAGATTGCCTGGAACTGGAGGTATGGGCAGTTGTAAGTCGCCATGTGGGTGCTGGGAACTGAACCCAGGTCCTCTGCAAGAGCAGCCAGTGCTCTTAACCACTGAGCCATCGCTCTAACTCTTCAAATTACTTTTTTCTTTGGGAAGAGGGGTCTTTTTTGAGACAGAGTCTCCATGTAGCCCCAGCTGGCCTGGAACTCACTATATAGACCAGGCTGGCCTTGAACTCATAGAGGCCTGCTTGCCTCTGCCTCCTGAGTGCTTTAAAGGCATGTACCACCACACCGGGCCTAATTACTTTTTAAAAATATGTTTTAGCATTTTATATGCCAACATTCTCAAGTTAGTGGGAAAGTAATACCTTTCATACTGAAAGTTTTCCAGAAGAACTGATACAATCCATCAGAATTTTTATGGAAGTTTTCTGGTACCCAGAGTGTGGGAGATGCTTCACAGGTACACATGCCTGGGTATCATTTAGTCCTCACAGCAGCCCTGTGAGAGCACCACCTCTGAGACCACCCATCTGGAGGAGCAGACGTCAACCTGCACAGAGCTTCTGCATGTCACAGGTTACCCTCAGAGGTATCCTCTACCTTTTTCTGTGTTATTTTACATTTCTACAATAAGCACACATTTCTTTTTGTGAAGTTGTGACATAGGGACAGATATTAACTATATTCAGAAAAAAACATGGCACGATCTTTGCAGTAGCTTTTTCTAGACATCTGTAAACCATGAAAACAGTGAAGTTATGAGCATCAACTCTGATAAGAAACCCCTTTGCCATTTCCATAGTCAAGAACCTGTAGGTTTTCTAAGCCCTGGGACACCTGCCCTTCAGTAAGGCTCACCTGTGTATCGGAATCCATGGATGAAGCCCCCAGCGGATTTCCGGTAGTCCACTGAGTGGCTGGCAGTACCCAGGACAAAGAGACCCCGGCTTCCTTTGGACTCATAGCTGGCTTTGATTAGTGGGTACTTCTTGCTGAACTCATTCCCTGAGGAGAGTCTGAGGGACCTAGAAGTGGAGAGGGTTGTTAGGAGCTGAGGATGGGGCTCTTGGTTCAGTGAATGTGTGCTTTATACTTTGAATCTTACTTAACCTCATTGTGACCCTGGGAAGAGGGGAATCACTGTCATTTAACAGATAACTAAGGATTCAAGCCTGGCCCAAGGTTGGACTTTGGACTGGAGGCTGCTGTCACCAGATGGGAAGGTGGGCAGAGCAAGCTCTGGCCTCTTATGCTTTGCCAGAGGCAAGGGGCCATAACATCCCAAGACCAGGCAGTTCTTCACAGCACAATTATAAATGCTTGCAGCAAGTGATGTTTATCTGAGCATCTGCGCATGCCAAGCATTTGCTTCTACCAACCCTTACAAAAACTACACAAGAAAGAAACTATTACCTCCACTTTAGAGATGAAGAATTAGGGCTGGAACTGGGAGAGTAACTTTCAGGGCTCACAGATTAGGTCAGCAAAGGCTCCGGGGTGTTCCCTGTACTGGGCTTGGAGCCTCTGTGCCTACATTGCCTTGAAGCAAGTTCTGAGCTTGCCTATCCATCCTGTGAGTGGAGGTTCACAACCCACACAAAGTCCCCTGGCCACTCCAGGGCCAGCTGGGACATAGTTCCTGTCCTGGGATAGAGGCATGGGGCACCCGCCTGTACCCTTGGAGTGCTGTCCTGAAGTCTGTGTGTCTACAGAGGTCTGAAGGGGTTGTGAGAGATCCCGACCTCCGCCCCACTTAGACTCACTGGTTGAAAATGGAGAAGTCAAACTTCCAGCCCAGGCAACGGATGACACGGTCATAGGCCACTCGCATGGCAAAGTTGTCATTGTCGTCCTGGGGGAGGGGGATGGAGTCTGCATTCTGACTGCTGTTGTTTTCCTCCAGGAAGTACTTGAGAGTAATATGGAACTTGCCCTTGCTGTCCTTTACAAGGGCCAGATATTCAAGGTCCGATTCCAGTAACCCGTCCAGGGACTTCAGCTGGTAGGTGTCCAACAGGCCATTGTTGATGGCTCTGGGAGAGACATACACACACACACACACACACACACATACACACGGGAGACAGAGACAAAGAGAGAAGATTCAGGAGGCCTGGCTAATATAGGTGGGGTGGGGGAAGCTCCCACATATAGGGTTTGAAGGTAAGGGGTCATGCATTGCACTGGAAACTTTGTCCCTACAGAGGTAATGGTCAAAGGTAGAGTCACAGCCTCTTTCTCTCATTCTCCCTCTCTTTCTCTCTTGCTCTCATTCACATAAGGCCTTATGTAGCCCAGGCTGGCCTCACATTCACTAAGTACCCAAGGATGATCTTACACTTCTGATTCTCCAGCCTCTACCTCCTGAGTGCTAGGATTACAGGTATTACCACCATGCCTAGTTTACATAGAGACAGAGATCAAACTCAGAGTTCTGTACATACCAGGCAAGCACTCTACCAACTGAGCTACAGCCCTAGCCCCAGGTGATAGGTTTTGAAGAGGTGGAGTCTAGTGACAGATCATTAGGGCGTACACTTGGAAGAGGTTGAGGTAGTTTTGGGACAGCTGGTTAGTTCTAACTTAAGGGCTGCTATGAAAGAAGGGGGCCTGAGGGACATGGTGGTACGAATCTTTTATCCCAGCAGAGGCAGGTGAGTTGGAGGCCAGCTTGGACTACATAGTGAGTTCCAGGTCAACCGGGACACATAGTAAGACCCTGTCTCAAAAAAAAAAAAAATCAAAACAAAAATATTAAAAAAAATAAAGGGAGTTCGGCTAGGCGTGGTGGTGCATGCCTTTAATCCCAGCACTTCACTTGGGAGGCAGAGGCAGACAGATCTCTGTGAGTTCAAGGCCAGCCTGGTTTACATAGTGAGTTCCAGGACAGCTGGGGCTACAGGGACACGCTGTCTCAAAAAGACCAAAAAAATAAATAAAAAAAAAAAGAAGGGAGTTCAACCCCTCCCTTGTCCGGCTTCCTGTCTTGCTATGTGACTTTCCCTCTGGCATGCGCACCATCCACCTTGATTCCATTTGCTATGAAGTGATACAGACTGGTGAGCTCTTGCTAGAGCCAGCACTGTGTGGATGTGGCCTCTGCAATCATGAGCAAAATAACGAATAGACCTTTGTAATCTACTCATCTTCAGGTATTTTCTTACAGTATCAAGAAACAGACTGATTTGGGGTTTATAACACAAAATACATAAGACATAGCATACCTAATGTCCCCAACATAGTGGGTGGCCCAGGAAAGCCGCACCCGGGAGCGGCTCAGCATGTGGACAAAGTTTGTGACACCTAAGATGTTTTCTGCCGTTTCAAAGGCCGAGTTTCCACGGCCCAGGATCAGCACATTCTGACCTACAAAGTCTTCAGGGTCCACCGACACAGATTCATAACCTTCCAAATGTTCAGAGCCAGGGAAGTCAACCAGTTTGGGGACTGACAAACCTGTGGCTACAAGCAGGATGCTACAGGTGGGGACAAAGAAAGACAGTTTAGTATCTCAGCCGTAAAGTCATTCATGAGTGACAATCCCCCCCACCCCACTGCCAACTCCTCAGAGAAACATCCACTCATCTGCTCACCCATTCTCTCCCTCCTCCATCTACTAGTCCGAATTCCAGTGTGCCTCTCTCTCAGCTAGCCACAGCCAGAGTCCTTCATGTTTCACCATGCCTGGGGATTACATGTGCTCTCTGAGAAGGTGATGGTTGCTACAACAAACCAAATATTCTGCTGGGTGTGGCCGGCACCCACCTTTAATCCCAGCACTTAGGAGGCAGAGGCAGGCAGACCTTTGTGAGTTTGAGGCCAACTTGGTCTACGTAGCAAGTCACAGGCCAGTTGTGGCTACAGAAAGACCTTGTCTCAAAAGACCAACAAAAAAGTCTCCTTACACTGAACACAGGAGTACAATCAAGTCTCCGTCCAGGTCCCTCCACTCCCTACAGGGGGAACAAGGAGCTCTGGTTCCCCATCCTGATTTGCAGGCAAGGCACGCTCATCTGCGAGCATTACTTCTGCCCCAGGCCCTGTGACAGCCTGTTTGCTTATCATCTTATCTATTCCTCAGTGCCATCTTGCTCTGTGGCCTGCTTCACAGGTGAGGAATCACTGGCCCTGAGGGTCTTGGCCTCAGAGCACTTCAAAGCAATAGAGCCACAATCAGAACAGATGGGCCCGATTCCAAGGTCTTGCCCCCGCCCCATACAGTCTTGCTATGTGGCAGTGATCTTCCTGCCGTAACCTCCCAAGTACTGAATTACAGGTGTGTGCTATCGTGCCCAGCTCTACTCTTTTGACTGGTGGGGACTACACTTGAGCAGTGCAGCTGGAGGTCTCCATTCTGCAGGTTGTGGGATGGTTTGACCACAGGTGTGGTTTTGATGCTGAACCCATTGGCTTCTTGAAGGGGAACACGCAGCCTATCGCCCATTGTTTTCTGACCCTGGTCTGCTTTCCTCCAAACTCCTTTCCACTCTAGCACAGCTACTTGAAATACAGGAGTCCAAATCATGACAGCCCCCAGGAAAGCCCCCTTTCTCTGGGCTGCAGAACCAGTTGAAGACTGGCTGAGTCCTTCCTTGCCTGGAGGCAGGAGTGAGGCTGACAGCCAGGAAGAGAGCCTGGAGCAGCAGAAAGAACACAGGCTTTGGCGTCAGCAAAATACAAGCCTAAGTTGCAGATCTACCAAGTCAGTGGTGTGACACAGTGCTGGAGTTTGCTGATCGTCAGGTCTGCACCTGCCAAATGGGCATCAGTAAACATCCTCTCTAGGGTGCTTGGGAGGATTCGACAAGTTTGAGGTGCCCATACAATGTTCACTGTCTCTCGTGCCAAAGCAAGATAAAGCTGGTGGCTGGAAGCCCTGTTTGTTGGACCTCTGCTCTACTGAAGTCCCATCAGCCAGTCTAATGCAGGCTGGACACTTGGCCCAGCCTGGATTTTGGGGGGGACAGTAGTTTTAGGAGACTCTGGACCACATGTGGTTCAGGATAGCTATGAATGCTGCCCAACACAAATGGCAAACTTGCTTAAAACATGAGATTCTTTTTGGTATGAGTTTTGTAAAACTTTACTGTAGTTTTATAAATGACAGCCTTGTCTTGCAATGTCAGAAGGTTGGACAAGCCTGCAAAGGTTTGTGGGTACCAGCTGTGCTTATAGAGAATACTCAACAGCTGAGGATCACAGGGAGATGGAGTCTGACGAATCCTGGAGGATAAACTGCGAGAATTTTCCAAACATACTGGGCCATAATGTTTTGGGGACACACCTGAGAAACGGTGGCTGCGCCCAACCTCAGCACTGAAGTCCTGCGCGGGCAAGGGGCGGCACCAATACCCCCTCTTCTCCCGATCCTCCCCCATCTCGAGGCCAATCCAGTGATGTCCTTCCAAGATGGGTCCAACTTCAGCAGGCCATTCCTTACCTGCACTGGTAAGCCTGGCCCTTCTGGTCCGTCAGGATGAAGTAGTGGCCGTTCCAGGCTTGCGGGTCCTTGTCCAGAGTCACGTGGGTGATGTTTGTGTTGTACAGCACGTGGAGCCCCAGGTGGTGTGCAAAGTCACGCAGGTAGCGCACCATGTCCCCCGCATCAGGGAAGTAGGCCTGTGAGTAGTGTCTGAAAAGCAGCCGTGGGTCGTGGCTGAGCAGTGAGTTCCAGTCGTGGCGCAGGTTGAACTCGGGGTTGGCCTTGCCCGTGTGCCGCTTGTTGATGCTGATGAGCTTGCGGTGGCGCGGGTAGCGCGTGAAGAAGCTGCCCGGCGCGGACTCGCGTTCGAACACGGCGTAGTCCCTGCCGGCCTGCTGCAGGAACGCGGCCATCTGCAGGCCCGCGGGACCGGCGCCCAGCACGCAATAGTCCCGGTGGGGACGGGCGCACAGAGCAAGGTGCAGGGCCAGCGCCAGCAGCAGCCCTGCGGGACCCCGGTGCGCGGCCACGAGCCCCATCCTGCCGCAGAGGGGAGGCCTCGCACCTCGGGGCCGGGTGGCAGGTGCGAGCCTGCTCTTCCGAGGAGCCAAGATCGAGTGTCCCGCAGAGTGTCCTGAACCTCCAAGGGGCCCGGGACAGGTCTAGGACTGACGGGACCTAGAGGCTCATCGGCCTCGACTCCATCCCTTACAGGTGGGATCTAGTGCGCTCAGGAATCCTGAATCCCTACATCTCATCTCCACAGGGTCTTCTTTCCCAGCGCGCCAGACTCCCTGATTGTCATGGTAACCCCAGAGGAGAGGCGGCCGCCCCAACTTCCCTTCATTCTAGACGCGCCCCACTAGCTGCACAGTCCTCCACGGGCTGGACCCTCCAGGCACAGGTCTCTCTAGCCACGTCCCCGCCCTCGGACTGGAACCTGAAGGGGGTGTGGCCTGCAAGGCCCCGCCTCCAGCCTCCCGGGTCACGTGAGGATTCCGGGGCACACCTGCCGCTGCCTCCAGTGCCCGCGCTCAGGGGGCTGCTGCTGGCACTTGCGTGTGCTCAAGCCACGCTCCGGCCCACCGAGTGAGGCTCCCAGCTCGCTGAGGGCCCAACCACGGCCTGCAATCGGGTGAGGCCCTCGGCCGGCTCGCGCCGCGGCCCCGCCCCTTCAGCCCGACAATGGCACGGGGCGGGGTCACGTGCTCCACGCAGGGCACGCCGGGACGGGCTGGGGTGGTCTGGGCGGGCGCGGGAGCGGAGTGCACGTGCTTGCGCGCTGCCCCAGTGGATACAGGGGCAGGAGCCGGTGCGCCACCGCTGCGCTGTACAGCACACCCGGGATGGGCAGTGGACCTCTGCTTTAAATCCGTACTTTTTTACTAAGCCAGTGCTCGTCCGGCGATAGAAGGGGTGGGCAAGGGATGCCATTCCTAACATCACATAACCGACTTGTCAAATTAGACAAGTGTTTGCCAAAGATGACTGTCCGGAGCCTGAGCCCACATGGCGGCTCACCCCTGCAATCCCAGCACTCGTGAGACTGAGGCAGGAGAATGGCCAGGAGTTTGAGGCCAGTCTGGGTTACCATGACACTGTTTCAAAAACCAAAGCAACATAACAGATGGAGTTGAAACAGTGCAGGCAACCGAATGGGAGGGCAGAGGATGTTGGCGTCCCAGGGGTGACTTACCTGGAAATCTGTATGAGGGAAAGACCGCAGCCTTGAGAGGGCGATGCAGACTCCAGTGACCCAAAGCTAAGGGTTCTTCAGGGAAGACAGGAAAGAACTCCGTGTCCCAGAATAAAGCCCCCACCAAGGAATGCCTGTATTTTCTTGACAACCAATATTAGAAAAGCCTCCTGAGGGCAGACAGAAATTGTCTTTGTGGTCAAAATATCTAGGCAAAATAGCTTACCCAAATAAGGCAGACTGGTCTGTTCTATCAGCTGGGAAGACTGCAAGGATGAACGAGGGAACTAGGATCAGGGACCTGAAACCTGATGGACCCTGATAGACAGCAGGTGTGGGGTACTGTAACCAGCCCAGTGCGGGGTCTCCAGCAATTGATCTTCAGTCCAACACATGACCCAACAACAAGACCTGAGGCAGTTTAAAGTCCAACGGGCTGGAGAGATGGTTTAGCATTTGCTGTTCTTGCAGAGGACCCTGGTTTTGGTTCCTAGCACCCACAGCAGCTAACAAGCATAAGGGTAACTCAAGTTCCAGGGGAATCCAATGCCCTCTTCTGGCCTGTGCACAGCATGCACATGGTACACTTATATACAGGCAGAAAAAACACATGAGTAAATAAATTTTATTATGTGTATGAGTGTATTGCCTGCACATATGCAAGTGCATCTGTGTTGCACAATGCCCAGGGAAGTCAGAAGAGGGCATCAGCTCCTCTGGAACTGGAGTTACAGACGTTAGCCACCATGTGGGTGCTGGAATCAAACCCAGGTCCTCTGCAAGAGCAGCTAGTGCTCTTAACCGCTGAGCCATTTCTCCAGCCCCCAATACATACATACATACATATATATATATAAAACCTTTTTTTTTTTTTTTTGGGTCTTTTTGAGACAGGGTCTCCCTGTAGCTCCAGCTGTCCTGGAACTATGTAGACCAGGCTGGCCTCGAACTCAAGAGATCCATCTGCCTGCCTCTGTCTCCTGAGTGCTGGGATTAAAGGCCTGTGCCACCACGCCCAGCCTTCCAAAAAATATTTTTTAATGAGCCCCACAGGAATTTCTTGCTCCTTTGTTAGTGTAGGTGGATTGGGCCACGGATTTTTCAGGAATTTGGATTCTGGTCTATCCCTGGAGCCCATGACGAACCTCACACCATTTTGTTTTCTGCACTCTACATTAACCCACGAGGCACCTAACCCCAGCACTCGGGACAGGAGGCTGAGGCAAGACTGCTGCAGTTGAAGACCAGCCTGAGGCTACCAGTGTTGACTGTTCAAAAAAGTACAACACCTGAACCAAAAACACTGTAAGACTCCCAAGCAGATTCTTTGCCTCAGCTTTCCAGTACCCCAGGATAAAGTTGAGTAAGCCCGTGCTTGCTTCCTGAGGTCCAATTATGTTGATTAAAATTGATCTTTAGGAATGCAATCTCAATGCAGAGCCTGTTTCCTTATCTACACAGCAGCCAGGCTTCCACCCACATTCCAGTTCTGTAGGGCCCAGATGAGGTATTTATAGAAAGCTTGGGGTAATTACTAAGGCAGGGTAATTACTTCAGTGTCCAGAACAGTATTCACTTGGAGTTTACAAAGCCTTTAAATTTTGTTTTTTTGGTATGACACATTGCTTTGTGGGTACTGGCTTGAACAGACTGTCACCAGCTCAAGCCAACCTTGTAAACAACCTATAAACCATTAGGATGGCCACCCAGAGGTGCATCCAGCAAACTCTTCTAAACCAGTCTTTCTCAAGAACATTCACTTCCCCACCAGTAAGCTCTGCAGGTACCAGCTGGGTTCTACATAGCTGACATACCCCTGGGCACCTGCCAAGTGGATTTCATGTGGAGTCAGGTCCTCCCCCCATAAGGCACCTCAAACTGCCACACTACACATGCACTTCGTGGGGTTTCATGACAGCACTGGAGGCCTTCACCCTCCACTGGGAATGTAGTTCTCAGTGCTCCAACAAGTGATGGAACCAGCATCTGAACCGCAGCAGAAACGGACTCTGGCCTCTCTCTTCCAAGCGCTGCTAGGGAAGACTGTAAATGACCATGGAGGCAAAGGAGAAGGTAAAGAGACTAAAAGGACTTAAACTTTATTCCACCTGCTAGAGAGCAGGCATCAGGCACTGCCAAAGCACCACGACTCTTCCAGGCTGGGTGGAGCCTCTCATGCCTTCTCCATGTTGCCCGCTCCACATCACTGTCCCATCACCATCTCATTTAACTTTCTTCTTCTGAAAGACAAAATGTTAAGAGAACTGAGCTCGCAAGTGACATGACGCATCCCTTCCTTTCTGGACCCTTTGAGGCGGAGCAACTTCCTGCAGCCAGCAGCTAGCAGCTGTCTAGGCTGCTTTTCTGGTGGAACAGACCCCAAGCAGCCTTGCTTTCTCTGGATCACTGGCAGCAGCAGGGCCAGGGCTTTCCTCAGGAGCTGCTGCCCCTCCCAATGTTCCAGCTCTACCCTTCAATGATCTACAGACCCCAGAGGCAGCTCTGGGAGCCAGAGGGAGCGAGTGCCACCATAAATGGACGTGTCAGGGAGCACTCAGAGTGCTACCAAGGTAAAGGTGACCATGGCTCCAGCTTTGCTCTCTCACTAGCTCACAAACCACTCCCAAGGTTTCAGAGCAGCCTGCTGCCTACCTTCCTCTTCCTCCTCCTCCTCCTCCTCGTCTTCCTCATCTTCTTCGGAGCTAAAGGTGCCGTCAGGCAGGCTGTAGACACGGATGACCTGCTTGTTGGGGTCCTTGAGGATGAGGTACTTGCCCTCTTCCAGCTTCATACAGATGTCGATGACACAACGCAGGATGCCCCAGGCGTTCTCCACACTGAGGTTGATCTGGCTGGCAAACTCATTGGGCTTGAACTGCTGGGTGCCCAGGATGACGTGGCGAGAGGAGTCCTTCACATGGTATCGAGACACATACCTGTGGGGAGAGGCAGATGGGTAGTCAGACAAGAAGGCATAGAGATGACAATGCTTGGAATCAAATGTCAGTTCAATGGTGACGCCTGGTCTGCTGCTTTTCCCAAAGGGGCAAAAGCAGCCTCTGTGCCCCTTCCAGTCCTTGGTCTACCCACAGCTCCTGCACAGGAACCTCACCCAAGCTTCAGGTACTCAGATCCAGCCAGCAATGCACAGCAGGTCCACCGGGCCAACTTGTAGCTGTTGTTCTTCAGCTCAGTGGCAATGACAGCTCCACGCTGAGAGTCCAGCTTCTGACGCCAGTCAACACCATTACAGTGCTGCAGAAAAGGTGGCTGGTTACAAGTGTGAGGGTGACACCTCCCAAGAGAGGCCCCAGGAGCTGCTCTGGCAGAGAGGGACTCACTAGGAAGGGCAGGCAGAGTCAGAGGTAAGACTGACACACCCAAGAGACAAAGACACAGGAGCCACTCCATACAGCTCACTAAGAGGCTGGCTGATTGATGGGGGACGAGAGTTACATTAAACCCAGTGCCACATGAGCGGCAGAGGCAAGAGTGCTATGTAGGGAAGAAGGGCCCCATGGTGTTCCACAGTGAAAAAGGAGAAAGGGAATGAAGGGCCAGCCTCAGGGAGGGCCAAGGGCGGGAGCTTGGTGCCTGATGCTTTACATGCACACAGGCTTCCAGACCTGAGAGGGAGACTGGTCCAGGTAGGAGCTACCCGAACTTTCTTGGTTCACTGCAAGAGAAACACTAAAAATTCCTTTTATTCAGCAGTTAGGTCCTTACAATGCAGAACAGTTTTCTCAGATTCTGTCTCCCTTTAAACATTAAAACTTGCCAGGCGTGGTGGCACACACCTTTGGTCCCAGCACTTGGGAGGCAGAGGCAGGCAGATCTCTGTGAGATGAAGGCCAGCTTGGTCTACATAGTCAGTGCTAAGCCAGCTGGGACTAGAGAAAGACCCAGTCTCAAAAAGACAAAACAAACAAACTTTAAAACCCACTGTAGTACGTGGAGAGTGCTTTGACGCTGAGGAGCTCGGCCACCATTCAGAAGCAAGCAGCTGGCTGAGACAAACAGAACTAGGTTGAGATAGGGGTCAAGCAGGAGACAGATGCCAAATGACAAGTGTAAGGACCACAGGGTCCTGTCAGCAGTCCCCCAACAGTACAAAAGTGGGCGGGAGAGGATTGGGACACTGGGTTGCAGTGAGCAGGAGGACTCAGGCCCAGTGAGGTCATAGTGGGGACAGAGGACTCTGGGGCTCGGGGAGTGTTTCAGCAAAAAAACAGTGGAGGCAAGTCAGAGACTTGGGGACTCTGGTTGAGGTTGGGGCAGTGTGCTAAGACAACCCAAGGACCACCACACCTGCAGTGGGCCTCTCCCTTCACTGTGGGCACAACTGGTGACTTACAGTGACATGTCACTTCTGTAATGACAGCACCTAATAGGCCAAAAGGGATTTCACAGCTGTAACCGAAGTCCCCAGTCTGTTGGCTCTAAGATGGGGAGGCACTCTGGTGGACCTTGCCAACCACAGCTGCCTCCTACACCTGGGCTCAGATGATAGGAAGGCAGGGATCTGAAGCACAAAGACTTCAGCTGTTGTCAACCTGGAGATGGAGGAGACTGTAGCAAGGGAGAAGTAGCTCCTAGGAGATGAGAGGACCCCAGCTGCCAGGGATCTGGGACCTCAGCTGTACCATCAAAAGGACCTGAATTCTGCCAACAACCAGAATGAGCTTCAAGCAGACTTTCTTCAAGCACTTCCAGAACAGAACTCAGTTCTACTGACACCATGATTTCCACTGTGAGACTCAGAGCAGAGAACCAGGCCACAACATGCTGGATGTTTGCCCTACAAACTCCAGGTTACTGAATGGGTGCTGTTTTAACCACCAAATGCATCTGTTCATTTGTTACAAAGCAAAAGGACACTGAAGTAAGGTATAAAGTGCTTTGGACACACAGTTGCATGGGGAACTGACCCCAGCAAAACCCCACAGGGGTCAAGAAAGACCCCATGTGAGGGGGGCAGGGACATGTGATGCCAGGACAGCACACTAACATGACAAGAGGGGATGGAGACATAGCAACATCGGGTGCCACAGGAACTCTCAGTGGAGTCTAGAAGGCCACCGGCCCCAGAAGAGGATGGCCCTGTGTGCTGCATCTTGAGACCATTCACCACAGGCTAGCTAGGCCTCAAACCTGCTCTCCCCAGTCTCCTTTGTTTTGCAGAGCGGCAGCAGCCCTGTTAATCACTTTAGCCAGATGTGGCACATAGAGCAGGCAGCTGAAAAAGCACAGCGGCCTGCCTGTCCTGGAGCACTGGAGGGATGGAGGACTGCAGGAAGGTTTTGTTCAAGGTGCCTCTCAACAGTCAACCTCAAGCCAGATCTTAAGAGTCTTTGAGTTCAGTAGCCACAGAACTCGATAAAGGATCAGAAGCTGGAGGTGAGGCAGAGGTTGAGTAAAGAGGTCGCAGGGAGCAGCTGCGCTTCCAGGAAAACTGCCAGCCAAGACAAGGAGAGGTCGAGATCAGATGTGTAGAGAGACATCAATGGCGGCCTTAATAAACAGAATGAGAAGCACTGGATGATAGGATGTGCAGAAGAGAACGCTCAGGTCCTTCCACCCCATCGGCAGAGACCTAAGCAGAGGAAAACCTGAAAAGGACCCCCCTCCTCCCCGCTCTGTGAGCATTGAAAGGGAGCATCCAGTTCCTAGAAGCCAGCCCTCAGAGACACATGCAGTGACCTCTCACCCTGGAGTCCCACTCATTGAGTGTCTTGATGTTGATGAAGGACACTTCCCCATTGGCTCCAGTCATGACGCCATCATGCTCACAACGGACGATTAGGTCAATGTCATCTCCAAGCTTCCACCTTCGGTAACGGTAAGCAACGGAGGCAATTTCGTTCTTGTCCATGTCGTCCTCCACAAATGGATTTGGGTTTGGGAAGTTGTATCTTTCCTTTCCCTGCAGAAGTGACAAAGCTTTCAGAGGATGGTACTGAACCCAAGCCAGCAGACCCAGCACTGGCTTGGGGCTTGCTACATGTGTATACCCATGTCACCCTCCTGTCTGCTGGTACCTAAAGGATCCCAACAAGCAATAGCCACCATGCTGCCCTGTTTCTTTCTTGACCACAGCAGACTGCTAACCCAACAGACCTGGTGACACTGTTCAATGTGCTATCTACAGGGCGAAAGAGGCAAATTTGTTAAATGACTGGAATAATCTCCACTGTATGTTTATGTGAAACAAATATTAATTCTACAGAGAGGAAATGCATCTGAGAGCACAAGGCTTGTCAGTGGTGGATCTATGGTTCAATCGGGCAATTGGACCCCAAGATCCCAGCTCCTACCCTCTGCTGTAGGAGGGGCTGTGCCTGCCGACCCACCCACTCCTGTGCTCACCATTCTCAAGCACTGCTGGGAGAAGTTGTGGTTGATATAGGTGGCCTCCATGGCCAGGTTGCGGGGTGAATTGAAGGAATTGCCTTCATCTTGAGGGGGCTCATTGGCTGTCTCACTCACAGTCAGCAGGTCTGTAAAAGGATGTGCAGGCATGGTCACCTACCCACAGAGCCCAAAGCCACTGGCAATGCTCACAACACCTTGGGTGGGGAGATGTAGGGACCCAGACCACAGAGGCCTTCCTTCAAAGAACAGCTGCCTACTGCACAGGTCTCTCCCCAGGGTGCAGCATGTGTGGGGATGGTGGGTGCTCCTGGGTAGTCTTAGATATGGCCTAACAGTATCAGTCACACAGTAAGAAATCTGTTCCTTTCAATCTCTCTGGATCTTTAAGAGGCTGGATTTCTGTCAGCATTTAAGAAAGGAGAGGCCTGAGGCTCATGATAAAATTAGACTGCTTTGTTTTCATGCTGTCATTCTTTGAGTGACTCATTATGCTGTGTGTATGTGTGTGTGTGTGTGTGTGTGTGTGGTATAAAATACATGCATATGTATTTTTCTTTATATAATGAACGCAGAAGCAAAAGAAAAACGGCATGAGGTGGGAGAAGGCGTAATCAGGACAAGAAAGTGCTACACAAGCAAGCAGCATGCAGAGCCACTGCGGTGACGTAAGGACCCAGAGCTGAAGTCTGAGGACTCACTGCAGCACAGGTCCTTCTCCAGATAGGCCAGGAAAGATTGATATGCTCGCTACCCATTCTCAGGACAGAGGAGTTATTCCCAACTAACTAACATCCATGCCTATCTCTGAGCTGCTGCTTCCCATACAGGCTGCTTACCAAAGTCAGAGTTGTCCCTCTTGTCAAAGAAGAGTTTGGATCCAACTCTCTGGACAACAATGTCCCAGGAGTACACGGAACGGGTGCAGCTCATCAGCGTAGCCAGGATGGCATCAGTGGCAAACACGTTGCCCTGTGTTTTTGCAAGCTGCAAGGGGGATGAGACAGAGAATGAGGATGCAGAGGTCACCTGAAAGCTGCAGCAAACCAGCTGACAAGACCTCCCCGGTCTTGGAAGCACCGGCCATGCTTCACACGCCGGTGCAGGCAAGGGCTTCACAGTGCTTTCTTCCTCAGTCCCATGGTGTGCTGCTTTTGCTAAGCACACTTTTCCACCTTTGCAGCCGAGAAAGCTAAGGCTCTAGAGTAGCAAAGGCAGCCAGCATGGCAGAGGTGCGGTGAGTCTGGCTCTGCTTAACACATTTCAGTGTATCCCAGCAACAAGCCTCCACTTCCATCTAGTTGTTAAGTCTGATCCAGAAGAACCTTATCTAAGGACCAGGCTATGGATATGTAGTCAGCTCTGTTTATGGGGGGGTCAGGATCAGCAGATACCACCAAATGTTCGGAACAAAAAGACTGTGCCTATACCAAACATGTATACTGTTCCCTTGTCACTGTTTGCAAAACGGCGTAACCATTATTTACGTAGCAATGACAGTGTCTTAGGTATTATAAGTAATTTAGGGATGACCTAAAGTATAGAGGATGTGCGAGGGTTCCAACCCAAGTTACGTTACATAGAAGGTGCTTGAGCACCCACGGGGTTCAGAATCCACGGAATGGTCTTGAATCAGCGCTTGTGGATATGGAGAGTCGACTGCATATCCCACGCCATGTTCTTTCTGAGGCCTCAACAACATTTAACAGCTAGGCAAGGGAGAACAGTGGCGCATACTTTCCGGATGACAGGGTCATCTGTGGTGGTAACAGTGTGGAAGATGCGCTTGATGCTCCGCAGTGGCTTCTCGCTTCGGGTGGTGATGCGGTCAAAGGCTTTGTCATAGTATTCCAGGGCGCCACAACACTCACTGAAGGAAGAAGGGTGAGTGTCACAAGGTTCCTCCCTGTTTCGCTTTTATGCCATGGAATTAGAAGTCTTATCTACCACCGGGTATGATGGAGCACACCAGCAATCCCAGCATAAGGGAGGCTGAGGCAAGAAGGCAGGAAGTTTGAGATCAGCCTCAGCTACACCAGAGGGCACTGTCTCAAAAAGAAGCCTTACCCCAAAGCCAAGCAATGGAGCACATGTCTCTGAATGGGAGACCAATTTTCAGTGTTGGCTCAGTTCTGTTCTAGTTCCCAATGTGCCTCTGCAGAACATGGGGAACACACTCTACCCAGCCTAATTCCCCAGGAGACTCAGGCCAACTTGTCAGTTGCCATCACTGAGGCACCAGGTGGGTGGACCTCTCATCTGATGTTCTGGCTCCCCACTGAGTTAACTTTGGGGTTCGGGACTCCGTGAAACACCAGGACAAGCAGTCTCCTAAAGAACTGCCACACCTCTGTCTGCCCAGAGAGCTTTGCGAACTATTGTGTTGCGCAGATGTCAGATCAGAAAGACAATTGGGACTTTCCTGCAGTGTTTTGAGTGAGTAGCTTCATCTCCACTTTGGAATTGCTGGGGCTTAAGGAAACACTGCCCCTCTCTAGCTGACCCACACGCTCAATGTGGTGTGGCTGACAGGAGCAAGGATGCCACTCACATGTCCTGAGGCTCAGACACTTCCAAGTAGCGCATCTTCATCAGCTGAGGAAAGTCCATTTCTTCCTTTACCTCCCAGTCACTGCGAACTTCAACGGAAGAGTCTCGGGGTTTCTGCCACGAAAACCACGGAGGCAAACAATTTATATCCCATGCAGACCTCAGCAAGAGATAGGCTAATGCACGAAGGGCTTTTATTCTACCAGTGTGGCTGTTTTATAAAACAGACTCTGTGACTCCTAGGTGCTTAGAGAAGGAACTCAACATGGCATCTCACTCGGTAATGATGCCACCCAGCAGACGAGACGCAACTAGCTCCTCTGTAATTCTCAGGGTATCAACTGTATTTTTGACACATCAGCTCTCCAAATCTACAGGTTTCACGCCCATGGGTTCTGCATTCAGATTCAACCAGCTATGGATTGAAAATGTTCAGGGTACTTGTTGTGCAGATGGTCTCATTACTGACTGGGTGGCTGAGGCAGGAGAATCACTTGAGCCTAGGTGTTCAAAAGCCCCTTGGGAAACACTGTGAAAATCCCACCACCAAACAAAAAGAAGCGAGCCATCAAAGCACATACCTGCAGTCTTAACCCTTAGGAGGCAGACACAGGGTGACCATGAGTTTAAGGCCAATTTTAGCAACATAGTGAGTTCACGCCCACTCTGGGCTACACTGTCTCAAGAAAACCACACCCACCCACACAGGCGTATATGTCTGTGAAGGTGCATCTGTAATGGGCACAGAGACTTTTTGTTATTCCTTAAATAAAGCAAGATCTATTTACATACTATTTACAATCTGTCAGGCATTATAGATTCTAAAACTCTGAAATGCTCTAAACTGAAAACTGACTACTGACACGTAGCTCACATTCTAGAGCCTTTGTTTTCATTTAAGAATCTTATTATTTAAGCCAGGCATCGTGGTGCATGCCTTTAGTCCCAGTACTCAGGAGGCAGAGGCAAGCAGATCTCTGTGAGTTCAATGCCAGCCTGGTCTACATAGTGAGTTTCCAAAGGCCAGCTGATGCTACAGGGAGACCCTGTCTTAAAAAGACCAAACAAACAAACAAAACAAACAAAAACAAACAAAACTTATTATTTGTGTGTGGGTGCCCAGAGGATAACTTTGGGGAGTCAGTTTTCCCCTTCCACTTTTATGTGAGTTGCAGGGATCAAACTCAGGTCATCAAGCTTGTGTGGCAAGTGCATTTCCTGCCAAGCCATCTCACTGGCCCTGATTCGAGAGCCTGAATCTGATTATAGATATCTGGATCAGGGTTGCTTACGCAGTAGTCTGTTCCAACGCCTGAGGGAAAAAAATTCCCAAATCTGAAAACCTTCAGATTCCATTTTGGATGTGTGACACTCTCAACCTGTATATAATCTAGAGGTTACTGAAGTACATGCAGGATGTGCAAAGTTCCATGCAAATGCCACACTATTTTATGTAAGGAAAGTTGACACCCACAAATTTTGGCCTCTTTAAGGCATCCTGGAACCAATCCTCAGCAGATACGAAGGAAAGACTACACCAATACACAAGGGCTGGAGAGATGGCCCAGTAATCAAGAGCCCTGGCTTTTCTTGCAGAGGACCCAGCTTTTGTTCCTAGTACTAACACAGTGGCTAGCAACTGTCCTAATTCCAGTTCCAGTGGATCTGATGCCCTCTTCTGGCCTTCAAGGCATTGCATGGATGGGTGCACTTATAAATACGCAGGCAAACACTCATATACATAAGAATAGAAAGAAAAGAAAGAGAAAATGGCTATTTCCAGGGGATCCAATACAGACTACAACACAGATGGACCTTGAACACGTTATGCTAAATAAAGGATGCATAAGATGATTTTATTTATGTGAAATGCCAACATCAGAAAATCCAGGGACAGAAAAGAATATTGTTTTTCCAGGACTGGGGAGAACTTAGTAGGAGGTGACTAAGTTCTTCTCTCATAAAGAGTGATGTAAATGGTCTGAAATTGTAGTAACTCTGAATACACTGGAGACCACACAATTGCTAATTATACAAATTCTATCTTAAAGATACACAAAGAAAAAAAAACCCCACCTAATGCATAGTGGAATCCAGTATGGATCTATTACCTGTGACTTTTGGTCCCATTTCTGCCTCACTCCAAATTGCTTCTGGAATTTTTTCTGCAGGCGAATTCGTTCTCTGAAAAGACAGAATCCTGGACTTTCAGTGGCTTCTTCAAAGGGCAGGAGCTACCCTTCTCTCTAGCTGAACTGAATGTCCTCCCTGAATTCGTTCACAACAGAAAATGGGTTTAGAGATGAAGGGACCAAGTGGGGGCACACTGGGGATGCTAGCAGAGCAGAAGCACACTGGTCCCTGTACTGATTGGGTGTACCACTGAGCCCACAGTGACCGTTCCTGAGTCCTGGCCACGGTGACTGCTGTACTCAGCTCTGGGCCCCAGGAGATACAGTACAAATGGAGTTGCCTATAGCTGGCAGCCAGGACTGAAGCTAGAGAGGTCACAGAGCCACTATTTGTTTGTTGCCTTACAGCCTGTGTGCTGATAACAGTCACCCTCCTGTCCATGCTGGCTGCCATGAACTGGTCTTGATCAAACGGTGACTGGCTTTGGTTTCTTTTGTAATGGCAGGGAATACAGCCTCCCTCCTGCTGTGGCCCTGTGATCTCCGAGTATAACCTGTTTGGGAAAGATGCCTTGCCCTGGCAGGAAGGGGCTCTTACCTCTCTTTCTGCTTGGCACTCTTGGGTAGGGTCTGCAGGTTGAACTGTAGCATGTTCCGTCGGTCTTTGTCCCTGCGGAGGTTCCGCTGGGGATAAGGAAGATACCCACATTAACCCCTTGGAGACAAGGCTTATGACATGTAAGGCTTATGTGAGACCATGAGACCAAGTTCAGGGTGTAACCCCCTAGTTTTACATCCCTGTGCTTTTACTCTATGACATCTATAGTCTTTGGATTCAAGTGGAGAAGTACTGGGGCTAGCTTGGACTCTCATTTCCACTGATGTGGGTTTACTGGTCTTACTGGAGCTGCTGAATTTGCTTCTTTATGGAGTAGGATGCAACCTGACTGGACCATCTACTTAATAAAATCTGCATATGGCAATTAAGGGAGGCAATGAGTTCTCAGCACAAGCATTTGTTCTTAGCACAGGTGTGTAATATACAAATTACTGCAGAACAGAAATCTAAACTTCTTAAAGCATCCCTGGACCTGGTACAAGACGACTTTGATATAACTGGTCATGGAACAGCCATCTGGGATTCACTAGAGGATTGTGAGATGCTTTCCTGTCTCACCCACATCCTTAAGGCAGCTGCTGAGCAGCAGGAGCTCCCCACAATAAAAGCTGAGGAGGAAAAGCTGCTGGCTCCTGGCCTACCTGTGCGAACCTCATCCGGTTCCGCTGGTAGGCGGTCTTTTGTGTGCGTGCAGTGTCCACCAGCTGGAAGCTAGTTTCATCTTCTTCGTGGAAATAGGCATACTGACTTCCACCCCCGAACTGAGAGGAGTACTTATCTGCAGGCAAAGGAGACAGCATGTAGTAAATGCTACCTATAGGCAATGCACAGTGTGTGACAGTTTTAAGGCTTGTTCTTTGAAGTATGGTCTTAGGACCTGCAGCACTGGTTGGGAGCTTGTTAGGCGTGCAGACTCACTGCCCCACCCCAGACCTAATAAATGGGACCCGACACAATCTCAGGTGATTCGTATTCACATTCATGTTGGTCTAAAGAACTTTCCAAGAGAGCCTGAGGAACTCTAGCTAACCATTTCACTTCTGTCTGGTTGTTTAAAGACTCTAAGCTATGATTTCAGCCAACAGAGAGGTAAGCATGGCCACATGCAGCACCATTCCCACCACACAGAGCCAAGGAGACATGACCATGACCAGCATGCACTTTCTTGCTGACCTCAGCGGCCTCTCTGCTGTCTTAGTGCCCCAGGCAGCTGTTTCAACTATCTGGCACTGAGGAAAAAATTTTCCTTTACCAGATCTTAAAACTGGAGCCCAAAGCCTAGAGTCCATTGATTGGTGGCCTCAGGGAGTTTCAAACAATAGAATGCAAATGGCAGCATGCTTGACAGATTTTTAGAGTGGTCTCCAGCCATTACTCCTGCAATGAATGGTCTAACTTCTGGGGCTGTTTCGAAAACCAGTTAGTGTTTACAGCCCAGAATACTCCCCTAAAAACTATCATTCCTGTTAGCATTTCTCTCCCTGTCCAGAAAGCTTTTAGGTGGAAGTTACTAGAAAAACAATTCCCTAGGCCCTTGGTTTGGGCAGCTCACTGAAGAGTACTTACTTGTGTACCTCTTGTCTTGGTATGTGGCACCTGTCCAGTCTGCAACCTGTTAGGTGCAATGAAGAAAAGACAGAACATACAGGTCAGCTAGGCAAGCCTCTGCTGACCCAGAAACCCCATCTTGAGAGATTGTAAGGAAAGGGATCAGCACTGGCTCTGAGGCACCCACAAGTGCCCAGCCTTCAGACTGCTGTGGAGGTCAGTGCTCTTTGAGAGAAAATGGAAACCACAATCTGTGGAGTAGCAGCCCCAGTGGAAGAGATTCAGTACCTTTCCTAGTCGATCTCCTTTGCTGAATGGCTGGTAGGGCATATCCCGAAACTGCTCAGGAATGGCACAGGGACCCCAGCCTGAGGGGTTGTCCTGGATCACAGGTGTCATGAATTTTGCCATCTTTCTAAAACCTTAAAAAACAAGCAATGTCAGCTGGCCGTGGTAGCTCACGCCTTTGATCCCAGCAGAACAATATAAAGCAAGCAATGTTAAGTAGCTGTACAAGAAAGGCCTCTAAAGGACAAAACAACCTCCAGAGTGAACAGACATCAACTATAGGAAGTGGCACTCTGGAGCTCCACCAACAATGTATTCTTGTAAACAATTAATTATCAACATTTAAAGCTCAGAAAACTGCCAACAGGCAGACATTCTCCTGTGTTTTGTTGCCTCCAGGACACCTCTTTTTCCGGCCAACATCTTTGAAACAAGGCTGCACCTTACATTTGATGGGTGTAATTTTACTTGGTGGATTTTCTTTCTCAGTGTAACAAGATAATGGCTGTCACAGATTTCATAAAAAATATTACCATTTAGAATGTAATAAGCTCCCTTGGAAACATCTTCACCAAAGCATTTAATACTTAACTTCCCTAAGCCCCAGTCTGTAAAATCAAGAACAATTTGTACCATAAGATCATTTTCAAAGTCTTAACTGTTACCATGCCACACAATATTTGGGCTGTGAAGATGGCTCACTAGGTAAAGGAGCTTGCTGTGCAAGCCTGGCAATCTGAGTGCAACCCCAGGACCCCAGGAATCTATGGTGGAAGGAGAGAACTGTCTCCAGAAAGTTGTCCACTAACCTCCATGTGTGCCATGGCATACACGTACGTACGGGCACTCACAGCTCTCTTGCACACATGATAAAAGGATTAAAAAAAAAAAAAAAAAAAAAAAAAAAAAGAACCTTAGGTATATCCTAAAATTTGATTTTCCTTTTCTCTTTCAGTTTTCTATCAGTATAAATCCTGTGTACAAAACAAGGAGCCAGACAAAAGCCTTGCCAGATGACCAAGGTCACCATAAACTTTAGACCAAAAGCCGTCAAATAAGGGCAG
This sequence comes from Nannospalax galili, assembly GCF_000622305.1. Taxonomy (NCBI): domain Eukaryota; kingdom Metazoa; phylum Chordata; class Mammalia; order Rodentia; family Spalacidae; genus Nannospalax; species Nannospalax galili. The sequence continues at coordinate 3,271,199 of NW_008354184.1, read as the reverse complement.
GTGAGATGGCTTAGCTGCAAAAGTGGCTGAATGTCAAATGTTCATAAACACTAAGCACCAGGACATTTTTTTCAGGACATTTTTTTCAGGGCTTACAGCACCATTAATTCATAAAACTTTTATAATCTTGTTGAGTAGAGTCTACTACTGCCCCCATTTTCCAGGTAAGAAAATAAAGGCATGATGAAATAAAGAGTAAAAACCAAAGGCTCTACAATACCAGGGTTTGCTGGACTCACTATCCACAAGAACCCTCTGACAATACCCAGAGGAAGTCATCACACAACCACTTCCTGAAGGCTGGAGAACGTAAGAGCACAGGTAGTAACCTGTCACTGCTTGGCCATAGGGAGGCTGAGGATGACATTAGGTGACACACAAGGACTTAAAGAATAAGCCTGAGAGCTTCATCCTTCCAACACGAACTTAACCTAAACTGTAGGAAGAGAAGAAATGGCACAGGGTGGTGTGGTGGTCTTCAAGCAATTCATGTGAAACAAGAGCCCCCACTTGTACCAGGCACTCTGCTGGCCACTTTTGACACCACCGTTCCCTATACATTTGAGATAAAAATGTGACGCTCAGCCAACTTAAGCAGTTGATCTGCCCATTACTTAAAAACACATTTGATTCCAAGGCTGTCTACCTATACCTGACCTTTTTTCAGCCACACTAGTTAAGAGGAAGCCTGTCAATCACGGGTTTTATACCCTACCTTACTTTACAACAAGGTTGTCTCAAAACTTAGCAGTCACAAGTTCAAGATGGTTCAAGGCTTGACATGCACCATCTGCCTGGATGAACAGGGCAGGGTGGTTAAGCCCTCTGGCTTCAGCACATTTAACCAGAAAGGAACCAGTAGGAGAAAACTGGAACGATGTGACAGCTGTATTGGCCACATCACAGTGTGGATCACTGTGGCCACTGCAAATCCAGCCATGAATCCCGGATCTCGGTTTGAGACCAGAGATGGACTCTACTCCTCTTGGTCGTCCACCTAAGAGCAGAGAAGGAACCCTGCTCTGTCAGCTCCTCCGAGCAGGGGTCGAACACTGCCCGGCTTGGTAGCGCCTACATCCTGCTCGGAAACTATGGAGACCGGACCACCTTAGGAAACCCAGGTGAGGGTCGCTTCCCCCCTCAAGGCCATGACGAGTGTCCTGCATCCCACACTGTGCCGGACCTTGGGCCACCCAAGGCAGATTCCTGCCCCGCCCAGCGAGGGGCAGCGACGACTGGAGGGCTCTTCCGGGAGGCCCCCACAGCCAGGCTTAGCGTAGGCTAGCTCCGGAGCTCCACGGAGCTCTACTAAACAAGCGGCTCACCTGTAACGGCCTCCGCGGGCCGGGATGGCGACAGATGGCCGGCAGGAGACTGTGGAGCACTCGGAAAAACCTGGAAAGGAGGGAACATGCGCGCGCAAAGGCCGGCGCCGTAAACACAACAGGCGGGGTCGTAAACGGCCCCCACCGCTTCCTCCTTAGTCAGCGGAAAAACGTCAGGCCGTAAACCGAACGCATAACCGGAAGTTCCCCACCGCTTTTGGCGGAGCGTTCTCAGCCTCTGAGGCGCCAGACAAGAGAGGGAGTGATTACGTCAGCAGCAGCTGGGGTCGCTCGGCGCAGTTCAGAACTGAAACGAGGCGGCACTCCGGGAAAGGGAAGCTGGGACCCGGGCAGCTGCCCGCCCTGCTGTGTCCCACAATGCTTCGCGGCCGCCGCGGCCCCTCTGCCTCCCACAATGCCCCGCGTCTCGCGCGCGCACGTACTTCTTCCGCAGGTTGGCTGAGTGCCTCCGCGCCAGGGATTACTTACCCTGGTTTTCAGTGTTGCCAATGGAGGTTCGGAGGGTGTCGCGAGACTTGCGTGGTCCAGGCTACTAGTTCCGGGGTGGATGTGAGAGCGATCCACAGATCCCAAGCTTCGTTAGCTAACCGTTTTCTTAAAAATCAAAGCCGGGCGTGGTAGTGCACGCCTTTAGTCCCAGCACTCGGGAGGCAGAGACAGGTGGATCTCTGTGAATTCAAGGCCAGCCTGGTCTACATAGTGAGTTCAGGTCAGCTGGGACTACAGGGAGACCCTGTCTCAAAAAAGACAATAAGTGCAGATTTCGAGTCTCACTTCGTAGGTTGACATTCAGGTCGGGTTTATGCAAGCTGGCGTCCAGGAGCCTGCGTTTTAATTGGCAATTACTATTCAGAGGGACGACTTAGGAACTTTCAGTGGCCACTTCTTTCCTGCTGAGTCCTGGAGTGCTGGCAGATTAGGAAAGAGAACCCAAGGATGGGCTTTTATTTAAACCCCAGGCCACTTCTGCCCAGCTGTCTAGGTTTCCTTGTCAGTGTCCCATCAGCTCAGCGGTTAAGAGCACTGGCTGCTCTTAACAGAGGATCCGGGTTAGGTTCCTAGCACTTACATGGCTGCTAACAACCGCCCGTAACTCCAGTTCCAGGGGATCCAGACACCACCTTCTGTGCATCCATGACCATTACACAACATGGGTACACTTCCATACGTGCAGGCAACACACTCATACACATAAAAAATAAAAATTTTAAAAATGTTTTAGAAAATACATCTCTAAGATATGTCTTAGGAGTGTCTAGGTTCTGCAGGCCTGGTTCCTTCTCTGTAAACAGAGATGATAATAAGGGGTAAAATAAATTATTGTGAAGATGCATTCCATTTTCTGCTCACTGCTGTGGGTACCAGTTGGGAGAACTTGGACAGCCTATTCAACCTCTGGAAATATGCTTATTCATCTGTAAGATGAGAATTGTTGTAGCAGTACCCGTTTCCTTAAATGACCTATCTGGTTGTTTTTCTAATTTTTGTTCCTGGCACCTGGCGGATTCTCTTGGGTTCCAAACCTTGTGGTCCTTGAGTGTTCCTTCCATTTTCCAGCCACATTCACTACTAGTCTGAAGCTCATCTGGAGTGCTCTCTAGTGCCATTTCCCCCCATGGCTGAATCCATTCTTAGTCCTGGTGGCTTCTTCAGCATGGTCAAAACAATCTCTTCCCATTCTCCTAGCAGCTTCTTTGTGAAGCTTAGCATGAAATAGGAGTATCTTGCTGTGGCCTATCTGGTTCCTGTCTACCTTTTGACTTTGCATCTTGGTAGTCCTGGCTTCTTTTGCTCTGGTCACCAAGGTCTGTTCTCACTCCCTGGTCCACAGGCTCTGAAACTTGCTGTTCTTCCTTTTAAGATTCATTCATTTTTATTTTTATGTATTTGGATGCTTTGCCTGCATGTATGTCTTGGCACCATGCATGTACCTGATGCCCACAGAAGCCAGAAGAGGGCATCTTATCCCCTGGGACTTGAGTTACAGATGGTTGTGAGCTGCAGTGTTAGTGCTGGGAACTGAGCTGTCCATAAGACAGCCGGTGCTTTTAACCACTGAACCAACTCTCCAGCCCCAATTTGCTGTTCTTTCTGTCCCAAAGATTTACTCATGACTGACTTGGTTCTGTCATCTTGGTGTCTTCGAGAGTTGGCTCCTAGCCAGATGTGGCAGCACATCCTGGGAGTCCTGTAATCTGAGACTGAGGCTGGAAGATCATAATGCCAGCCTGCCACTTGAGAAACTGGAGAAGAGAAGACTCAGTGGACAGAGGCCTGAGTTCATTCCCCTGATCCCGAGGTGGAAGGAGAAAACTGACTCCTGAAGGTTGTCCGCTGACTGCCACAGACCTCCACACTGTGATGTGCATGCCCCCTCTGTTAGATTTAGGAGGGCAGAAAAATGAAGGAGTTTAAAGTTTAGAAATAAGAGTCAGAGCCAGACTTGCAACAGGCAAGGAATGAGTTCCTTTGATTCAGGAAGCCCAGCAAAGGGCTGATAGCTCTTCCTGAGGAATAATTATCTGCGATCTGAAGGGGGAGAAGTCTGGTCTTATATAGGAACTCTGCTGTGCACAGCTGCAAGAGTTAACTCCGTGCCGGGGTCTGGTGTCCTTGAGGGTCTCTTCAGGTTATTTTCTCACACAGTGGGTGAGTTATCTATAGCACTGAAGGAGATAGGTGGGCTCCACAAACAGCCTCTCTCAGTCCAGGGAGTGACCAGTTGATAAGGCTTGAGAAAGCCCAGGCTTGAGCAAGGCCAGGCTGCTAATTTAGGGCCAGTGAGATACTTTAAGGGATTTATGGCTTTCCCTAATGAGGCTTATGGCTCTTCTGCACTTCACAAATTCACATATTCTCTCTCCCACACACACTGAAAAAATTTAAATTAAAAAGGCCAGGGGCTGGAGAGAGGGCCCAGTGGTTAAGAGCACTGACTGCTCTTACAGAGGACCCGGGTTCGATTTCCAGCACCCACATGGCGGCTGCGAACTGTCCTTAATTCTAGTTCCAGGGGAATCCGACGCCCTCTTCTGACCTCCGTGGCATTGCACGACACGGGTGCACTCACATACATGCAGGCAGTACACATACACATAAAATAAAAATAATAAAGGCCAGCCTGGGTAACACAGTGAGAGCCAGTCAGTCTCCCTGTTTTCTCCTGTCCTCTGCTGTCCTGCCCATCCTTGTCTGTCTCTCTCACTCTCCTCCTTTCCCTTCCCCTACCCATGACTCCTGGCTAGGGGTGTAGTTTATGCAAGGTCCTTTATCACAGGGAGAAAAAGTTGATTCCCTAAGATCTTTTCTGACCAGCACTCCCAAAGAGTTCCTCCCCTTCCCTTCTGCTCTCTTCCTCTGTTCCTTTTTCCTCCTAGTTCTCATTTTAATCAGAGTTTTAGCACAAAAGCTCTGGCTGCAACAGCCCCTACAGTCTAGGCTTGTGCCAACTAAAGAGACAGTGATGGTGAAAAGCAGAGATGTTTTGAATGTGGCTACATTGGGGAAAGGAATAGATAAAGCAGTCCAGTGACCTCAGGCCTGTCTTCAGGACACTGCTATGGGCTTCATATTTAAATACAGGAAGGATTGGGGATCCTGCAAGAGGAATGTGTAATTTTATACATTTATTTTTTTGTGTGTGCCACGGTGTGCATGTGGGGGTCAGGGAACAACGTGCAGGAGTTGGTTCTCTCATACCATGTGAGTCCTAGGGATCAATCAACTCTGGTCTTCAGACTTGGTGGCAAGGGCCTTAACCTGCACACCCATTTCACTGGCCCAGAAATGCATAATTGAGTAGTCCTAGTCAAGTTCTCCTTGAATTATCTCAGTTTGGGTCCTGCAAGGTAGTCAGAAGTCCTTAATGCTTGATGGGACACACTGGTTCTCAGGAGGTCATTATTCCTATTCCAAGGTGCACCCTGGTCCTGAGGAATATTGTCTTCATCCAGAGAGGGCAGGGGTTGACCTGCAAAGTTCTGCTGTCCCTGCAATGCAAGATGACTTCGGGTTTAACACAAAGACTGGTGACCTTCAGGTGCTTTTTAGGAGTCTGGAAAAGGATGTTATAAAAAGTGAACAGGCCTTCAGCCTGGAGGAAGGATGGTATATATTAGGTACCCCAGTTCCTAGACACTTCTTGACACTTCTTAATGTGTGTTATAGTCTGGGATCCACGAATGCTCCAAATAGACAGACAAACAGGTGAGTCTGGAGAAAGAAGAAAGATTTAGTATGGCCAGGCTACATTCTTCCCTAGAGGGTCCGAGTGCAGCACCGAGCCTAAGCACTCTGGCTCCTTTTGTATTGATCATGTTGCTAGGCAAGCAAGCAGAATACAGAAGACAATCATTGAGCATTAAGCTTGAGCAAACATTATCAAGGAAATACATAAGAAAATACATTTTTCCATCCACCCCCCACCTGCATGGAACTAGCTTCCTCCTCTTTCATAAACTGACATTATCAACCTTACTGTTATTCTATATTGTCTTTACCAGTCACAAAGTTCCCTCTAGGGGGGTTTTGTTGTATAGCAATTGTGTCTTAGGAACCTCTAAATGTTGTGGGATGCTTCTTGTATAGAGAAACTATAACCAGGAGTGAAAAGTTTAGGTTCCCAAGCATACAGCTGGAGAGTCCCCTAAATAATTTCTATTCTATTAAGCAACAATTACTATTTTGCAGAAGCAAGCTAAGCAAAACCTACAGAAGCCATAAATCAGCAGTTAGAAGGAGCTCTCTAGAATGCTCTGCGCTCTTCCCAAGACAACCAGGGTCCAGCTTGCCTGTGTTCCCATATCCTGGGACAACTGTCTGATAATCTCAGAGACTAGAGTCAGCCTAAACTTTAACATGGCATAGCTATGGTCAAGAAGGTGCCCTATTACATGCGTATGTGCAGAGGTAAGCAGGTGACTTAAATGAAGGCAGCGCCACCAGGCTTTTGTCCTCATGTTAGTTACCTTGTGGACACAAGTGAGGAGTCAATGCTCGTTAGCCAAAGCAGCTTCTAAATGTTGGATATAATGTCGTTCTCTGAAGTATTGTTTGATTTTTGTTTGGGTACTAGGCTTCCCCTTAGAATATACATTTAAAAATATTTTATTTATTATTTTTATTTCATGTGTATGTGTGTATTGCCTGAATGTAGGTAAGTGCACCCGTGTCATGCAATGCCCGCTAGGACAGAAGAGGCTGTCGGATCCCCTGGAACTGGAGTTTGGACAGTTGATGTGGGTGCTGGGATTCGAACCCAGGTCTTCTGCAAGAACAACCAGTGTTCTTAACCGCTGAGCCATCTCTCCAGCCCCAGAATATACATTTTTTTATGACAGGACTAGGGAGTGAACTGAGGGTCTTGAGATAGCTAGGCAAACTCTGTCTCCCGAAGCTACATCTCTAATCCCCTGGTAAAACTCTTTGATACTTAGAGTGTACAGCAGTCAGAGGACAACGTGCCAGAGTCGGTTCTTTCCTTCCACCATATGATCATCAAATTTGGGTCATGAGACTTGGTGGCAAGTGTCTTTATCCACTGAGCTATCTTGCCATGTCTATTAAACTTTTTTTTTGGTCTTTTTGAGACAGGGTCACCCCATAGCCCCAGCAGGCCTGGAACTCACTATGTAGACCAGACTGGCCTTGAGCTCACAGAGCTATGCCTGCCTTTGCCTTCCAAGTGCTGGGATTAAAGGTGTGTGCCACCACACCTGGCTTAAAACATTAAAAAAAATTTTTTTTTTGACATAGGGTCTCCCTGGAGCCCCAGCTGGCCTGGAACTCACTATGTAGCCCAGGCTGATCTCAATCTCACAGAGATCTGCTTGCCTCTGCCTCCCAAGTGCTGGGATTAAAGGCGTACATTACTACGCCTGGCTCATTTAAAAAAAATTTTTGAAACAGGGTCTCACTAAGTTGCCCAGGTCAGTCTTGAACTCCTAGCACTTGAGAAGCTGAGCCAGGAGGACTGCTACTAATTTGGGGCCAGCCTGAGCTAAATAGCAAGATTCAAAATCAATAGAAAATTGGAATGTGTTCTACAATATAAGGGGGCATGTGTTTTTACTGAACTGCTTGGGTTATGTCTTTTTTCTTTCTCTTGTAGGCTCACAGGCCATCTGCTGCAGCCTCTCTCGTGTCAGAGTTTAATCATCTTTCCCTTATTTTGGCCCAGATGTCCTGCTCACTCCAGATGGAGAAGAATTTGGAGAGTCTTGCCAGTTCTCAGCTCCCTACAGTTTATGCTGTGACCCTGCTTCCCCTCCCAGACTCTGATTCTTCAATTCTTCACCACCTTTGTGGGGTGGTATCATTCTCGAGGGTGCCCAAGAAGTGTTTGGGGATCCAAGGCCTTTAGAGCCCACTTTTAGATGTAGGAAATGAAAAGTATTTGCATTCTTGGCTGGAGATGTAGCTCGGTTGGTAGAGTACTTACTTAGCATGCATAGAGCCTTGAGTTTGATCTCCAGCACTGTGCAAACCAGGCATGGTGGTTGGTGCACACCTGTAAAGCACTTGGGAGATAGAGGCAGAGGATCAGAAGATCAAGGTCAATTTTAGTTACACATGGAGTTTGAGACTGCCTGGATTATATGAGACCCTGTCTCAAAGGAACAAAATTTATCTTCTTGCCAGGAAAAAATTATACAGTTGGGAACTGGAACCCTTTTCTCTAAAACAGTTTTCACAGTCTGTCTAGTTTGGGGAGACACAGCATCTCCTCATGTAATTGAATAACCATCCTCTCATTATTGCTCACAATGGCCAAGGTTGGCACAGGGATTTATGTGATGAAGCCTTGGGTTTCAATCATCCTCATGTTTGCAATATGTTAGTATTGATTTTACAGATGGCCAAAAGAGGTTTAGAGACATGAGTTCACTCAGCCAAGTTCACACGGCTAGTGAGTGACAGATCCTCCCTATACCTACTCCGTCCATGCTCTTCTAGCAATTGAGAGCCATGTGTTCCACTCCTTGGGATGCTCCATGTGATTGATGTGAGAGGGAGGCTGGGGTGGAAGGAAAGTGTCTCCTAAGCAGTGATATTTGGCAAACAAGTCAGGTGCCTTCTGACCAGTCTCCCTGTGCTCTTTCCACACACTGTAGGACCAGTGATATCTGAGCACTTACTTGATCCAGGTATCTCTGGCAGCACATAGAGCCCAAGAGATGAGGATGAGTGAGTTCTCAGGTGCTAGAATTGCACCAGGCATAGAGTGGGTGCTCAGTGGGGATTTGTTGGCTTAGTAAAGGAATGAAACAACTGGAGTCAGTCCAGTGGACAAGGTTGTGTTTACTTGGCATCATCAAGAGCCTCCCCTTTGCAGCAGTGTTTGAAGATGGACAAAGAGAATTCTTATTTCAAAGAGCTCCCATGTAGATTTGGAAGTGACTACAAGAGCCTGCCAGGCCTTCCATGTATGTCCCCACATGTTACATCTAGAAGTGAGAGGCCCCATCCTGTGCCAAACCGTCCTGTCCTGATAAGACATTTGTCTAGATAAGAGAAGTGTGTGCTCTAATGGGAACCTATAAAGCCTTAAGAAGGGGCATAACATGTACAGAGTATGAGTATGTCAGGCACAGTGCTAGGTACTTTCAGTGACTGTTTCTTTCTGAGAGTTCTTTGAGATGAGCACCGGTCCTATGACTGCAAGGGAGAAGGGGTCTTAGGGCAGTTGGGTAGGTAGTCCAAGAGCAAGCAACAGAGCCAAGATTAGACAGCAGTGTGTGTACACTAAAGCTTTCCCACTGTGTGGCAAGGTGGAGGCGGCCTTCCCTGGGTGCAGGGTTCTCTGTATCTGTCCTCTTTGTCTCTTACCTGTTCTCCCCCAAACACAGAGACTCTTCTCACTCTTGAGTGTCAGAAGCACTTGCAGCATTTGCCTATGGGAAGGGCTCAGGGACTGCAGCTCTATGAAAGGGAAGCTCTTGAGTTTCTGTGGGACTCTTCTCTTGGTGCCAGATGTGTGGTTAGTGGAGAAGGGCATTCTGGAGATTTTGAGAGTCTGAACCTGCTCCTGTAGTCCAGGCTGACCTTGAACTTGTGGTCTTTCTGCCTCAGTCCTGAGTGCCTAGATGACATGTGGGAGACATTTGCTTTGAAATTTTTGTTTAAACATTTTAGTTAGTGTATATTGTCTAAAGTGATGGGTTTTATTATGGCATTTCCACACATGCACATGAATGTACTTTGATCATACTCATCCCTACTGCCCTCTCTCATCACCTTCTTCCCCTTTGCCTACTCCTGCCTCACATACAGAATTCAAGGAATCAGTGATCATCTTTGGAATAGAAGAATGCCTAGAGAGTGTTGCAGCCAAGGTCCCTTTGACCTCCTCCCCACAGGGGCAGGGGATAAGTAGGCAAGAAGTCAATGACACACACTCCAGGACACTCACTAGGCAATGTGCAAGTGAGCTCATTTATTGTGAACACAGGCGTCTCCTTTATACCCCCTTCCCTCCTCCCATTGGTCTCTTATGTCCCGTTGGTGTCCCTCTATTGGAGCTGTGGATGTGTTGTTGGTTTCTAGCTGCCGGGGCAGATTTCCAGTCAGCACCTTCCTGCTCATCAACAGGAAGCAGGGTGCACCAGCACCGTTGGTCTCATGCCTAGGCTCCTACAATCCACCCTTTTTGTTTTAAATTGTTGGCAGTCTCGGGGGAGGCAGTAGCTAACTGTCCTCTCAGGTCTTAGGACATTTTTATGAAGCTGTGTCTGTCTTAGGTTGTTCTCCCTACACATGAGCCTTACCTGTCATTGGAGTGTGCATCTAGCCTCATGCCCATCCTGTCTTAGGTTGACTTATTGTGGGAGAATCTTACCCGTCATTGACCACCAGCTTTGACCTAGATGTCCTTCAGAGAGCATGAGATCTGCCAGGGTGGTGGGCTAGCTCTTAGGAGGTGCCATTTAGCCCGAAGCTTTTTTTTATTTTGGTGAACCAGGCTTGGATTACTTCAGTAGGGGGGCCCCTATTGGGATTTCGTAGAGTCATGAGGATCTGTAAGGTGGCTTTGTTGGCAGCCTTTTGCCTATGGATGTGCTGAAAAAGACACGTGAACAAGAGGATTAGTGTGATAGCTGTGCAACCCAGGAGGGCCCAAGTGACCAACCAGGATGGGTCAAAAAGTTTCTGTTCAAGGAATGTGGTATTTAATTCTATAACTGGAGCTCTTCTGTAATTAAGAGCAATAATTTGTCCTTGCAATTGGATGGTGTAATTGAGAAATTTATTGTACCATGAGCCAGTAATGTAATCCTTTAAATTTTTTCTAGCTACTGTGATATTGGAGACCGGGTAAGGGGTCAAACAGACATCCTTATACCTTGGGTCACAGGCAAGTAGGGTAATTTCTCTAACAGTATCTCTTCCTTCAGCAAGTCAATTTGTTGCTGTAGAATATGGATGGCACTGTAAAGGTGTTGGTTTATTAAATCTTGAGTGTGGAGGGCAGCGGCGGATTTGCTTATTACCTTATTGAGTGCGACAGTGGTAGTCGTGGATTGGGTCAGGGATACCGCCACCACAGTAGCCCCCAGTATGGCCAACAGAATAGCAGCGATGATGGCAGCGGTAACGCCAAAATCACGCTTGTTCCTAGTTAAGGCAACCTCGGTTCGTTCCATGAATTGTACAGAGTGAAAATGAGAATCTGAGGTCACTGGGAACCATATGGCAGCCGGTTCCTGCATGATGATGGACCGTTGATGTGGGGGGGCCCAACATGCCACAAGGAGACAGGTCCTATTTGTGCAGGCCAAGGAGGTGTTAGATGAATTAATGAGTAAGAAGAAGAAAGGGGGCCACACACAGACGGCGGTAGCATTGAAGGATGTATGATTGACTCGTGTAAGATTTGCCTGATTGTGCCAACCATCAGTGACATTGGAGCCAGTGTATGTCCCATTACCCAAGATGGCTCCACATAGGAAAGCAAGTGGATGGATGTCCAGGCAGGCGGATGGGCCGCAAAGGCTCCAGGAGCTGAAGACAGGGTTGAATTGATTTAATCGAGAAGGGGACCCAGCTAGGAGATATGAATCAGATACATTAGTCAGCGTTTGTTTTCAAACGCCCAAGGAAGTTACATTCGGTATTCTAAAGAAATGATCTGTTTTAGAAGGTAGGATGGGTAGACACTCTTCCCAAGTGATGGGAATATTTAAATCAATGGTCCAGTCGCTTGGGCAACATCTGGTAAGGTTGGGCTTTTGTAAATTTGGGCAACTATTTGTAAAACAGGTTGTTGTTATCAACTCTATCAGTGGCATGTAGCCGGTCAATGAGAAGTATTGTCCCTTGGAATAGTTTCCAATGAAATCCGCCGTAGCTGTGTTGAATAATCTGACACAAGGGCCAGGGGCAGGATCAGTGGTGAAACAGAGGACATTGTATAGATTCCAGCTGCCTTCGGCTGGGGTAGCGATGTCTACTGTATCCATATATGGGAGCCTTGTAGGGAACTGGTAGTAAAGAGAACTGGGAAAGCAGGGGAATCCACATTGATGGGCATTTGGAGGGAGAGGCACCAGGGCCCACAGGTCTATCGTCCACATGGCTCTTACCAATAGTAGATCATAGAGAAGAAGCATCTGTCAGGTTTTCCTGATCCATGGCTGGTCTCATGTCACTGGACGGGACCCATATTGGCCAGGTAGTATCCTGTGGAAAAACACAAGTATACCCTCACCCTTGTGTTAGCAGAGGAGCGGGGGGTTGCCACTGGCAAGTAATAGGGTCCCTCCATCTTACCAATGGGAGGGGGGTGCTTCTTGGGAGGTAGGCCCAATGCTTGTAAGCAGGGCTGACGCCCTTATCATCAAAAGATAGGAAATTGAGGGAGAACGTCTCTGTGAGAGCCAAATGGGGGTCCCTTTTTGACTCGGGACTTGCTGCCCTTTTTAAAGTTTCTTTTAAGGTTCTGTTGGCTCTTTCTACAATGGCCTGCCCCTGTGGGTTGTAAGCAATGCCATAGGTGTGATCTATCTTCCATTCTGATAGAAAACTTCGAAGTTCCTGAGAAGTGTAGCCAGGCCCATTATCAGTCTTAACGGCCCAGGGTACCCCCATGTCTACTGTGGCAGATTTTATAGCTTTAATCATTGTCACCCTTTCACCTGACTGGGCAATGGCAAAAACATAGGAGGAGTAAGTGTCTATGTTCACATGGATGTATTTAAGGTTTCCAAAAGGAGGGTGGTACGTAACATTCATCTGCTAGAGCGCATTGGGCAAAAGGCCCCGGGGGTTATCTCCATAATGATTGAGGGAGTCTAAGGGGGCTAAAGGTGCTCAGGTTGTACAGGACCTGCTTAGGTGTTTACATTGGGAGATAATACTAAGTTCAGGAAAGATGCGGTGGAGATTCTGGGGTGTCAGGTGAAATCTGTGGTGTAGCAGTTTGGCCTGTTCTAACAGGGGAAGGTCAACTGACAATGAGTTTATCTACTTTGTCATTGCCCTCCGAGAGCAGGCCTGGCAAATTTGTATGGGATCTAATGTGGGAAATGAACCAGGGATACTATTTTCTAGGAGGTCTTGTAGCGATTGCATAGCAACCGAAATGGGATCTTGAGAACCCTTAAGCCTCGCAAAAGATACTGTCCTGCTTGTCTGAACTGCATATAGGCTATCAGAAAATATATTGACGGACTCAGATTGGCATATCTCAAGGACTATAAGGATAGCTAGGAGTTCCCCTAGTTGAACCGAGCCCGGGTTATCTCTACGATAATGCAGATCATCCAAGCCCTCTTTCATGATAATAAGGCCAAAGGTAGATTTATTAGTGTCTGTGAAGGCCATAGTGCTGGTGGGCAGGGGGCAGTTGGATGGGCTTGAGAAGGCATTGATTGTAATCTCCATAGAAGGGAGAGCAGCTAATCGCCTATCTCGTGGGAAGTGATTGTCCAAGGTTCCTGTAAAACCTGACATCATTAACTGGAAATGGATAGAATCCGCCCACAGAGGTTGGGAGTCCCTTAATGAAAATGGGAGGATAACCTTCTCTGGCTCCGTACCAAACATGCGGTGGGTGCCTGATAAGCTCTAAGTCCCAATTGGAAAGCCATATCAAATTTGGAAGTGACTATCCTGAGAGTAGAGTGGGCTATATATAGCCAAAGGAGAGGTCCCTGTTGCCATAATGCTCCCAGCATGCCGGTAGGGGTCCAGATCACAAGAGCGAGCAGGGGCCTAGAGGGGTTGTATCAATCTAGCGAGGCTGAAAGGAGAAGGGATCCTGCCTTAACAAGGAGGTATTTTGCCTCCAGTGTGAGTGTGACTTCCTCAGCTGGGGAAGCATGGCCTTTGAGAAGTGAAAAGAGCGATCTCATTTCGTGATCGGGAATGGGGAGGAATTGCTTGAGCCAGTTAATTGTTCCACCCAATTCCTGAAAGGTAGTAAGAGTGTAAGAGTTGCGGGGTATGATCCCTGGGGAAGTGGTTTTATTTTTGAGCTGACATGGTATCCCAGGAACATGAAAGGGGGTACATGCTGGATTTTATCAGGGGCAATAAAAAGATTAAGGAGTTTTAAGTTTTTAAGGACTAAGGTGAAAGTTTCTTTAAGGAGGGAGGGACTCGCATGGGCAAGCAGGATGTCATCCGTATAGTTATAACCAACACTCCTTGTGGGCCTCGGTGAGGGCCCTCCTAACATAGATTTGATATATGGTCAGGCTGTTTTTCATACCCTGAGGTTAAACCTTCCATTGAAACCTTGCTGCAGGTCATTGTAGGTTAGGTTCCCAGACAATGAAAGCAAAGCGAGGCCTATCCTGTGGCACCAAGGGGATTTGAAAAAAGCAGTCTTTAATGTCAAGCACTAATATGTGATGGTTAGGGGAATAGCGGCCGGATGGGAAAGGCCAGGTTGTAGGGAGCCCATTTTCTCCATCTGGGCATTTACTGCCCGCAAGTCTTGAAGCAGATGGTATTTACTGGATTTCTTTTTGATGATGAAAATGGGTGTATTATGTTTACTCAAAGAGGGTTCCAGGTGTTTCAGATTGAGTTGATCCTCCATGAGGGATTTAAGGATAGAGAGCTTGGGTTCAGCAATAGGCCACCGATCTACCCATACAGTGTCATCAGACAGCCATGTCAGTGGGACAGGCTCGGGTGTTTCGACGTTGCCTGGGGGAGCAATGGCCCTTAGGATTGGGGGTGAAGGGGTTCCATAGGGTGGCCTGAGAGGCCAGAGGAATCGTGATCAATGATGTCCTCAAGAGAAGCTCTATCGTCCGTCATCAGGACCACCCCATCTCTTCCAAGAGGTCATGTCCCCAAAGGACGCGGGGGACATCCGCGATGATGACGGAAGGTCCCTTTACTACCATCCAAGTCCTTCCATTGGATGTGGTGAAGGGTCATAAGGGAAGATTGCTGTCCTCAGACTTCCGTGATCAGAGGGCCGGGTCTGAACTTCCAGTGGGGGAATCTTAGGGCCTCATTATCTGTGATGATGGTTACGTCAGCCCCCGTATTGACCAGACCCTTTACCGGGAGGCTGTCAAGATAAATGGCCATCATAGGAGAATGGGAGAGCAGAGGAAGAGTCCAAAAAATGTTTTGTTTCCCTCTTACTTGTGGGGCTGAGGGTTGCCCTGGGATAAGTTTAAAGGAGCAGTGGTAGAGGAGTGGCAATCACGTGCCCAATGGAATCCTTTGTTACATTTAGGACATTTAGTCTTAGGATGACCTTTAGGACCATCCCGGCATAAGTGGCTGGGGCTACCACAACCCCAGCAAACCCGGTGGGGGGGTGCCTGATTAGGAGGGAGGTGGTCAGCGAGCAGGGCAGAAAGGGAAGCAGTTAGCACCTGAATGGGTCCCTGTGTGTAATTGAGATCTCTGGTGGCTGAGATCCATTTATTAATGCCTTCCACGTGAATCGGGGCAATGGCAGTGCGAGTCAGTGGATTAAGGCCTTCCCAAACCAGCTGCTTTAAAAGCATGTCCTGATGGGGGCCGTAGGGGATACGGCACTGGACCACAGTGGTGGCCCGGGACAAGAAGTCCGTAAAGGATTCACCCTGGGCTTGAATGAGATTATGAAAATAGGACAAGGGATCCTTCAGCGAGCAGGATTTAAGGGCCTGAAAGGCCAACTGATGGACTTGTGTAAAATAATGGGCGTCTCCAATCTGAGCCTGGCTGACATGGGTGGTAAAGGCTCTGTGGCCCAGGAGCATATCAAGTGAGACTGGAACGTTATTGAGGGCATTGGTCCTAGCTTGGTCCTCAGCTAGATCTTGATAAGAAGCCCTCCATGTCAGGAAGGTCGGGGGATTGAGAACTGCTTTAAGAAGGTGGTACCAGTCATGTATCTGTAATGTCTGACTCCATTGGTTAAGAATCTGTTCAAAATAAGGTGAGTCAGGGTCGCTGTCATTGCAGGCTTTATGATCAGGGATAGATCGGACAGCAGCGTAGGAATCCAGGGCCCAAGTTAACAGCAAAGACGTGTGGAGGCCTAGAATGGTCAGGGGACTAGTCAGGAGGCTTAGCAGCACAGGCCGGGGAAGGAGGAGGCCCGGTAGGGGCCACGGGGGCTTGTAACGGCCCCCAGGGATAAAGTGGCGTCGGAAGGCGGGGAGCTGTCAAAGGTGCTCGGTGGAGAGAGGAACATCCATACAATGAGAACGACGGTTTGGCGGGGGAGGGCAAGGAATCATTCCTCACATCCAAATCAACATCTTCTGGCAAGGTGGGTGGTGACTGAATAGAAAGGGCCACCATTTTCTGGTCTTGGCAGTGGTCATTAAAAGATTTAAGGATCTCCTCAGTAGAGCCCGCTTTAATGGAACTGAGGATGCCCAACAAAACAGGGACAAAAGGGGCGGGTGGTGTTTTGCCTTCTTGAACCTCTTGCTTCTTTGCTAGGAAGAGGACCCGCATCCACATGTCAGGATCCCACATGTTTTCAGGGGAGATCCACGGAGCAAGGACCAAAGCCTCGGTCCAAAAGTCCTCTAGGTGACTGTGTTTAATCCTAATCCCACGGGATGTAAGCAGGGATTTGAGGGCTGAAATTTGGGGCTCTTTACAGTGGGACGGGAAGTTGCCCATGTCATGCGAAGGGGGTGGGAAAGGGGGGCACAGACAGACAAAATACACTTGAAAGTAAGAGAAAGGAAGCCGTGCCGGAAAACGTAAACGTTCCGACCAGCCTTACCCAGAAGGCGGAAGGGAATTCCACAGTGCTCCCCGCAAATTTAAGAGACCGTCCACCGCCCTGGGGTGTTTAACTGGTGGTTGCCTCACGGGTTTTGAGAGAAAGGAGGCAAATATCGAAACCATAAGTGAAAGTAGGGGAGGAAGAAGAGTGAAAGGTGGTGTTTAGGAACCAGGTATCAGTGTGCTTGGTGCGGGACTTCCGAGGTTCATTAGGCCATGGCCGTATGCCCACATGGTGTCTCTGGTCGTGGGACACCCTGTCGGGAGGGTGTCCGTGGTTTCGTCTCCTGGATGGTCAGTCCTTATGTGGAGATGCTGCCGGGCGAACCAATTTTCAGGCTTTGTGCCCCATGGACAGACAAACATGGACAAATGAGAAGAGGAGACGGGCCTTGGTCACTCACCAGACCAAAGGCAAAGAACAAATAACAGAAAGGGGCCTACTTACCAAGAAAACAGTGGAAGGGGACACCAAGAAGTGTGTCGATTGAGAGGAGCGGGAAAGGTCAGGGGCGGGTGCAGTCGGCGCAGCAGACTGTAAAAATGATGATCCAGAAGAGAAAAACGAAAAGGGTGTAAGATCGCCAAGATCAACACCGGGTCCATCTACCACATTGGGTGCCAGATGTTGCAGCCAAGGTCTCATGCCTAGCCTCCTACAGAGAGGCTACATGGTACATGCAGATTTCCATTCTGAAGTCTCCAGTGTCCACATGAGTGGTCTGACCACCCAAAGCTGCCATGTTGCGAGGAAACCCATCTTCACCACAGAGGCAGGCCTGAGAGCATCAATTTCTTGAACTTTCTGTATGCAAGGTATGTCATGTATTGCTGTCATTCTGGGTTGTGAGGGAGGGCTTGGACAAGTGAAGGGTGACTGTATATCACTCTAATTGGAGCATGTTGAAGAGAGAAAGGAGTCATGATCAATAAATGTCAGAAAAAAGGTGTCAACTGGGACTGTTCCATGTCTCATGGGAGGTGTGGTGTTAGAGAGCTCTGTTCTTTGAGCATAACAGCCATCATCATCATCAGAGCAGCGGTGACAACTTGCAAGAGACCCCTGAGATCAGACTTGTTGACAGTTGACCCTCCCTCCTAGAAGGAGGGTGATTGGACCCTCACCTGAGTTTCCAGTTGCTTCCTCCTGTGCCTCCCTGACACTAGAATGAAATTCTGCCCAAGTTGCATGTAGTCTCATGGTCCCGGGAAGATGGAGTATATAAAATGTGGAGGGTAACAGAAGGGGTGGTACTCCATCTTTGTGGCTATGGGAAGTTGTCACCCATGTTGAGGTGAGACTTTCTGGTGGTGTGGCTGCTTCGGGGGGGTCGCCCATGTGCTGTAGGTAAGCCCAATAAACGGATTGATTTCTCAAGGTGGACTTCAGTGGAATTGTACTTTGGTTTGTTGTTGGGATCTTAGAAGGTGTGGCTGGACCTTTAAGTCTCCCCAAAGAAAGAATTCTCATAATACATGGTCACCCTTGGCTCTGCTTATCTGTTGCTATGTGTGAAAGTTTGAAACTGAACTGCCTTCTATAGGCTTATGTTTTGTTTTGTTTGTTTTTCTGAGACAGGATCTCGCTATAGCCCCAGCTAGGCTGGCACTAGCTGTGTAGACCAGGCTGGCTTCAAACTCACAGAGATCTGCCTGCCTCTGCCTTTCAAGTCCTGGGATTAAAGGAGTGCACCACCCCAGGCTCATGTTTTGGATGTACCTGGTCCCTAGCTGGTGGCTCTAGAACCTTTAGGAGGTAGGGTCTGGCTGAGGGAGGCTGGTCACTGAGGGGGACCTTTGAAGGTCATATCCTCCCTGGTGCTGGCCTGATTGCTCTGTTTCCTGGTCTGCCACCATGTGAACAGCCACTGCCCCACACTCCTGCCTCCATGGATGGAGCTGCTCCACCATGCTTTTCCTCTGTGATGGACTGAAGTTCCCTGAAACCAGGCACCTAAATAAATTTCTCCTTTACATTGTTTCTGTCAGGTATTTGTTCACTGGGATGGGACCATTTACACTGAGTCAGAAAGAACTCCAAAATTTAGCAGATAAAACAGCAGCAATCCTGCCATGGTTTTTCAGGGTTTTTTTTTTTTTTGACATGGTTCCCCTAGTCCTAACCTGTCTGGAAGTCACTATGTGAACCAGATTGGCCTCCATCTCATAGAGATCCACCTTCCTCTGTCTCCCGAAGTCTGGGATTAAAGGTGTGGTTTTTCAGTTTCTGTGGGTTAGGGGTTTGGGGAGGGTTGGCCAGGAGGCTCTGATCTGGGGTCTCTGGCATCTCTGGAGTTAGATGGTGGAGTTGGAGTAGGTGGAAGCTTCTGGATTTTTTTTTTCCTCTCTACTTGGTCTTAGTACTTGTGTGGTGAGTCCACTTGGGATGTTTTGGCTTCCTCACAGTAAGGTGGCCTTGGGTGGTTAGACCTCTCATTCGGGCACTGGTGACTTCAAGAGTTGGAAGCTGCATCACCCAAGTCTCCCTCCTGTAACTCACGGTTATGAATGAGTTACAAGCTTTCCTAGAATCAAAGGAAAGGAATGAAGGTTAGTGTTCTGATTGTCAGTGTTAACTGTCAGCTTGACAGAATCTAGACTCGCCTGGGCGATGAGCTATTGATGTGCCTATGGGAGGATTATCT
Organism: Nannospalax galili; assembly: GCF_000622305.1. Taxonomy (NCBI): domain Eukaryota; kingdom Metazoa; phylum Chordata; class Mammalia; order Rodentia; family Spalacidae; genus Nannospalax; species Nannospalax galili. Next base: position 3,252,013 of record NW_008354184.1, on the reverse strand, counting down.
TGATTACATTAATTGATATGGGAAGATCCATATTTGTTTTATTGCTTTGTTTTTTTTTTGAAACAGGGTCTCATTATATAGCCCCAGTTGGTCTGAAACTTGCCAGGCTGGCCTTGATCTCACAGTGATCCACCAGCTTCTGCCTACTGAGTGTTGGGATTAAAGGCATTTACCACTATGCCTGGCAGATCCATCTTCAGTGGGTGGGACCATTCCCTAGTCAGGGGGTCCTGGACTGTGTAAGAGTGGAGAAAGTAAGCTGAGCATGTATTCATGGCTCTTATCTAACTCTGGGCCTAATACAACCAGCTGCTTCAAGCACCTGCCGCCCTGACTTTCCTGCCATGGTGGACTTTGAGCTGAAAGAAACCCTTTCTCCCTTAGGTTGCTTTTGTCAGAGCATTCTATCACAGCAACAGTAGAGGAAGCTGAAATGTCTGTCATTCTGGGTAAAGTCCAAGGTGCTAGAAGGATAGGTTGGGTGGGAGATATTGCTTAGGGTTGTAAAATTGAGCTTTTTTCTAAGAATCATCAGTTTGGTTGTCTGCAAACATGTGACTGAAGAGTTTAGGACACAGCAGGTACTAGGAGTTTCTGAGGGAGGACCCTTGGCTGGGATCAGGATTTATCTTGGGACATTGGTCACTTAGCTTGTACCCTTGTTGGAAAAAGCATATGGATGGTTAATACTGATTGTCCACGTATCAGGATCTAGAATAACCAGGAGATAAAGCTCTGTGCATATATATGTGTGAGGGAATTTCTAGATGGGGTTAATTGGGATGGGAAAACCCACTCTAAATGTGAGTGTATCTTCCCTGGGCTAGAGACCTAGAGTCAATAAAAAGAATCAAGTGAGCCAGGCATGGTGGCACAAGCCTTTAATCCTAGCACTTGGGAGGCAGGGGCAGGTGTTTCTCTGTGAGTTCGAGGCCAGCCTGGTCTTTTAGGGAGTTCCAGGCCAGCTGGGGCTACAGGGAGACCCTGTCTCCAAAAGATGAAAATAAAAAAAAAAAAAGGACTCAAGCGAGCTGAGCACCAGTATTCATCTCTCTCTGCTTCCTGACTGTGAATGCAGTGTGACCAGCCTTAAGTTCCGGCTGCTATGCCTTCACCACATGGTGGGGCCTGAAGTCCCTGTTCCCCATTGGCCTGGTGAGTCTGTGAACCTCTTGGTGCTTTCAGTGCTGTGGAGCTTGGACTGGCTAGGCTAATAAAGTACCATAAAGTGTCCCAGTCAGCCGGTGGCTGGATTTCTTGTCTGTTACTGATGGATCTTCTGTTCATGTGTCAGCTTTAAGGGGTTCTGCTTCTGCTTTGTATGCAGATAGACCTGAGGTACTGAGTACATCTTGTGGACTGTTGATGTGGGCAGCCCCAGTTCTAGTGAGCCAACGTGCATCTCCAGTGCAACACTCAGAACCATGGGGTCAGTGCCCCATGTTACAGTGAGAAAACTGAGGCTCAGAGGCCTGTATATCCCAAGCCCAGCTGACTGCTTAAGGTGCAGTAGGAATAGAAACTAGGCACAGTGGTGACTGAGGCTGACACTCATTCACAGTGCTAACATTCCCAGACTCTGAAGCTAGGAGCTTTTCATAAAGTCAGGCAAACATCTGATGACAGAAGTGAGTCTGTGTTGAATCAATCCCATGTACCATGAATATTTATTTATTTTGTTGAAGTAAAGACCTAGGGCGTATGGAATTCTGCCTGGAGTTTGCTGGTTAACCCGCTGGAAAATGCTTTGCAATCCAATCCAAAGAATTTAAAGCTCTAGGCTGGCTAGCTGGCCCAACAGATAAAGGCTCTTGCCATCAAGCCTGATGCTATGAATTTGTTCCCCAGAATCCACATGGTAGAAGGAGAGAACCGACTCCTAAAAATTGTTCTCTGCCTTCCACACATGTGCTGTGGCTGGTATGCCTGTGCAAACAGACCCCCAAATTAAAACTATTTATTTTTTATGTGTATTAGTGTATTGCCTGCATGTATATAAGTGCACCTGTGTCATGCAATACCCATGGAGGCTAGAAGAGGGCATCAGATCCCCTGGAACTGGAGTTATGGATAGTTGTTAACTGCCATATAGATGCTGGGAACTGAACCCTGATCCTCTGCCAGAGCAGCCAGTGCTCTTAACTCATCTCTCTAGCCCCACCTCAAATTAAGTAATGGTAAATAATGCTTACAGATTTAAAGCTCTAAATTATATTTTGTTGCAAGGGCTTTGCTTCTCCCATGATATTTTTCCGTCTCGCTGAGACAGACTTCACTACCCTCTTCTTACAGATGAGGAAGACTCAGGGATGAGGACACAGTGCCTAGGCAGACCCTCCCGAGAACTTCAGCATTCCGTCCTTCTTTGGGAGGGTACGTCCAGGCAAAGGGAAGCTTTGAAATCACCAACCCTCCTTAGCCTCCCTAGAGCCTTACTGCCCCCACAAAACTGTCAAAGTAGCCAGCCTGGAAGGATGCAAGCCACAGAGCATGCTCCCTTGTCCTTAGGAGAAAGGGAGGCTGCCTGCATGTTGGTGCTAGTGACGGGCATTGAAAGTTATTTTTTATTTCAGCTGGGTATACACTCACCCATCACAGGACTATGCTCAGAATAGAGAGACACCTGTTGAGCCCCCCCTCCCCACTTCCTGCCGTGTGGGCATTTCTCCAAGTGCTGAGCCATCCGATTCTTGGTTATGCCCAAGATATATCAGGATTTGCAGCCCTGATGACAGGGGACAAAATAGATTCCCATTTCCTTTAGAACCATTTAGCTGGTCTGCAGAGTGTTTGACTGTTTCAAAGGGATGAGCAATAGCCAGGCCTCCTGTGGCTCTTTCCTCTACCCCACATTTTCCTCTGTTGGAAGTGGGGCTTAGGGTTCTGGGGCCAAAGGCAAACTGATTTTGACTTGATCTGGTTGTACAGTAGTAGAATAGGAGGGGCGCCTTTCAGCCTTAGCCCTTTGAACAGCACATGTCCTGGTGTCCACTGTCCTGACCCATCATTGGGGTCAGGTGCCTGCAAAATCTTATTTTGGGGGGGTCTACTGGAGGCAGTGTGACTTTGATGCAGTGCAGGCAGATGTCTGAGGGGTCAGGCTGTCTGATCCCAGGTTTCCATTAACTAGGTGATCTTGGGCAGATGATATCTTCAGAGCCTTGTCTGGAGAATGGACGGAATCACAGTATAACCTGCTAAAGGAGGGAGGGAGGGAGAAAGGGATGGAGAAAGGGAGGGAGAAAGGGAGGGAGGAAGGGAGGATTG
>NW_008354184.1:3240884-3248399 GCF_000622305.1 Nannospalax galili | reverse complement strand
CCACATGCATGTGAAGCAAATATTCCCCACCACCCCATGTCCCAGCGATGAAATACATCTCGAATCTATATAAAGCCAGATTTGGGGCTTCTCTAGGGTCTATTCACACTGGTCTGCCCTTTCCATAGAGTGAAGAGGACCTGTCTCCTCAACCCGGGCCTCTCAGATTTGCTGCAGTCCCCACCACTTGCTATTGCCTCAGACCTAGACTTCCTCATATTCCTGCATACTTGCCTCCTGATCCTCTGGAGAACTGCAGCTAAATTACAACACTGTGCTGTGGGTTCTGTGAGAGCACTACAAGGGACAATAACTCAGCCAGGGTGGTCAGGAAAAGCTTCCCAAGGGAGCGAAGTCACAGCTGCTTCTCCATAAAACTTGCAGATGTGCTGAGCACCCTCCCGTTTATGGCTCAGGGACAGGAATCAAGGACACAGAGAACTGGCAGGGTTCTGGCTGGTGGAGCACTGAGGCCCAGCAGCTTATGTGTGGCTGCACAGCCTGCTGGTTGCTGAAGTGATGGGGTGCATGCCTGGGATGGAGCAGCCAGGGCTCTGCCTTCCCCTGACTCTGACTTCTTGGAGGTTGGAAGGCTTAAGGGCCTGGACTTGAGCCTGTGTCTGCACTCACTTGCAATGTGACCTCTCATTAGCCACTTCTTCTCTTTGAACCTTGGGTCCTCCTGTGCCCAGTAGAACTCTGGATTCTGATGGTCTGATAGGACAAGGGCCAAATACTGAGAAGGTGGGTTGTGGGTGATAGACATGTGAGGGTCATTAGGATGGTTGGAAAAGAGTCACCTTTTTCAGCAGACTTGGATGCTGTCTGTTTAACAGAGGCCTTGAAGGGGCCCCATCCCCATATCTGCCTGGCTGGTCCCTCTGGGGGCACATGTGGCCTTTTGTCAGGGTGTGACCTTGGAAGGGATGTTTGAGATTTTCTGGCTTTGGCTGTGAGTGCAGAGACCAAGGGCTCTGCTCTTCTAGGGAGCTCCAAGGTCAAAGGCAGCTGGATGAGGTGGGAAGGAAGCAAGATTTTGTGCATAAAGGCAGTATTCTAGTTTGCTTCCAATTGCTGTGACAAAACACTGACCAAAACCAATTTGGGGAAGGAAAGGTTTATTTGACTTATATCTCCTGGGTCACAGTTCATCCGGGAGCTCAAGGTAGGAACTCAGGGCAGCAACCTGGAGGCAGGAGCTGAAACACAGGCTATAAGGTTTATTTGACTTATATCTCCTGGGTCACAGTTCATCCGGGAGCTCAAGTTAGGAACTCAGGGCAGCAACCTGGAGGCAGGAGCTGAAACACAGGCTACGGAGGAACACTGCTTACTGGCTTTCTCTCAGGCCTATGCTCAGCCTGCTTTCTTATACAACACAGGCTCACCTGCCCAGGAGTGGCACCACCAACAGTGGGCTGGGCCCTCCCATATCATTCAACAATCAAGCAAATGCCTCACAGACATGGCCACAGGCCAGTCCAATGGAGGCAATTCCCCAGTTAAGGCTCCCTCAACCCAGGTGTGTGAGGTTGACAGCTAAAGCTATCAAAACTGCCGTGTGTGTGTATGATAGGGTCTCACTGTGTAGCCCACACTAGCCTTGAACTTGCCTTGATTTTCCTGCCTCAGCCTTCTAAGTGCTGGGACTACAGGCATGCACTACTACTGTGTGTCAGGCTCCCTTCAAGTCCCTACTCGGTATCTAGGACTATCTTTTAAACCTGTAAGAGTTGGAGGCTGAACACAGTGATGCCCACTTGTAATTCTAGCACTTGGGAGGGTGAGGCAGGAGAAGCAGAAGTTCAAGGTCATCCTTGATTACATACTGTGTTGAAAGCCAGCCTGGGCTACATGAGACTGACTCATAAAGCAAAAAATAACAACAAAAGTAAGAGCCAGGTGTCTGGTAATCCTAGCTGTCCTAGCACTCAGAACACCGAGGCAGGAGGATTGCCATAGGTTCCAGGCAAGCTTGGGCTACATAGTGACTTGTAGGACAGGAAGGCCTTATCTCAAAATATTATTTTTTCTTCCTTTCGGATGGGACATTTGAAACCATAAAGCATTATGAGTGACTCCTCTTTCAAGGGTGCCACTGTGCTGGTTCAAATTCTGTCTCTAATGAATTGAGTATGACCTTGGGCAAAATATTACATTTTTCTAAACCTCAAGGTCCACAGCTACAAAATGGGCCTCTTCAAAGTACCTGTTTCATGGAGTTTGACAGGAATTCAAACTCCTGTTTTTTGCTGAACAGTGGGTTCATCACAGTGCATCATCAGAGCTTAAAACCTGTTGGTTATCAATCACCATTGTTGGAAACTATTAACCACCACCATCTACCATGTTTGGGCAGCACTTACCATTTATAAGTTGTCTCTCAGGGGTGGAGAAAGAGCACAGTGCCTTCTGCAGGGGCTGGCCAGGGTCCTGAGCATGTGGTTCGGCTGTACCTTAGGTATTTTCTCCCCCAAAATGTCCCTCAGAGAAGTCATATGAATATAGCTTCAAACTCTTATGATGCCTGTTTATATCCCAAGCCTGTCCTGTCTCTAGGAGTGAAGAGGCCAATCCTGGTTCTGTGGTGTCAGCCTGACTTCTTACTTTTGTGCTAAGGGGACCTCAGCTACTTCCAACCAGCTGGGTCTCCCGGCTGCCTATCAGAAGGTCCTTGTATTCTGCACTGTGGCCACAGGATGGCACTGCTGCTCAAGTCAGGAAAACTCACAGCCAGATCAACTATCCTTTAAAAGTGAGACACCGTGACTGTTCATAACTGCTGTATTCACATATATAAACAACCTTAATATGAGTAACAGTATTAACATTGATACAGGGCTTCATAGTTTATCTGCTTGCCTGCTTACCTGATTCTTTCTATCAAACAATCCAGGTCTATTAGATGGGGTGACTCTGTTCAATGCCCTCTGAGGAGGAAACTGAGGCACAGAGAGGCAACAGGAAAGCTCAGAGTGGAGTGCACACAGCAATCATCCTGTGAATCAGGTTGGCGGAGTATCTCTTCCACACCTCTGTTCATGCACCAGGACAAGGACTGTATCTTAGCAGTCTTTCTGTCCCCACTCCTAGCCCCATTCCTGGTCAAGAGCTTCATCAGACCTCTGCAGCAGGAATGGGAGGTGCAGGCTCCCAGAGCTGCAGTGTGGAGCATAAACACAGCCTCTGCCAGCCTGGAAGCCTCTCAGGGTGCTCTGGCTGGGATCCACAGCCTCTGGGTTGCAGCTGGTGGACGAGACTGCAAAGAAGAGGTCACTCTTTTCTCCATGTGGCTTTTACAAGGCATCAGTGACTCACCAGAATTTGGTCCCTGAAGGCTGCCAGGGGTGGAGTGGCCAGGAATGATTCATTCATTCATCATTCATTCATTCACCAGCATTCTCTCAGTGCCTGCTCCATGCTGAGCAGTAGGAATACAGAGGTATAAACACAGCCCAGTGCCCCTGGAGCTTCCAGAGCATGTTTGCATATGGGGGGATGGAGGGCAAATAACAATGTAGTTTGGGAAGAGTTGCTCACAAACCAGTGTCAAGTGCTCTGAGCAGGAGGAACCTGCTTGAAGGGTCCGATGACTTTGCAAAGATGTAAAGGTCCCCAAGGAGGGAAGACAGGAATGCATGTGTGTGCCCAGGACAGTGCTGTCACAGGACATACATCACACATCTGAAGACCAGCAAGAGGAGCCAGCCAGGGACGGGCTGCATAGCTATCCTGAGGACTGAATTGTGTCCCATAGATTGGCAGAGAACCTTCCTGCTGGGCGCTGGGCCAGGCTCTGGTATCCAAAGTCGAATATAGCAGTTCTTACATGAGAGAGCTCAAAGGTCCATGGTGTAGGTGAACATCACTTGTGATGATCCAGTCCTCGGTGGTTGCACGTGTGGCGCTCTATAGCATTGTGTACCTCCTCAATACTTGATATTGTCCGACTAAGAAGACAAGTACTCATTCTATCCCCCTTCTGTAGCCTGGTCAGTTGAGGCCCGGTGGGTGGAAGTAAGTTGTCAAAGTCATAAAACTAACACTGGTGGCGGGGTGTGGTGGCTCATACCTTTAGTCCCAACACTTGGGAGGCAGAGGCAGGCAGATCTCTATGATATCGAGGTCAGCCCGGTCTACATAGTGAGTTCCAGGCCAGCTGGGGCTATAGGAAGACACTGTCTCAAAAAGCTCCCCCCCCCGCAAAAAAAACAAAACAAAAAACTAACACTGGTGGAATTAAGACTCTGTGTGTATTTGTGTATCGTATGTGTATATGTGTGTGTCAGTGTGTTCTTGTGTATTTTTGTGTTTGTGTGTGTGTGTGTGTGTCTCTCTCTCTCTCTGGTTCTGAGGATGGAGCCCAGTGTTTCATGCATGTTAGGTAAAGGGCTCCATCATTGAACCATTCACCTGCCTTTTACTCATCTGTTTTGTGTTTTCTGCTGGTACTGGATTGTGTTTCTTGTGTTTCTCTCTGGCATAGTTTTACTGGGAGACAAGAAGGAAGGTAAGAGCAGACCAACAAGTGTGGGTGAGCCCCAGCAGGCCTTCTGGAAGAATCTTCAGGGGTTTCTATCCTGGCTTTTTGAAGAATGTTAGCACAAAGTCTGGTTGGGGAAGGGTAGGGCAGGGTATGTACATTTGGGGATCTTTGCACTGGGCATGACAGGGCAGAGATGCACGATGGGGACCAGTGGTACCTGGAGAGACACTGAGTGGGGTTGAGGCAGGGAGGAAGCCTGTGTGAGGTTTCCAGGGCAGCTGGGTATGTATGTGTGTTTCTCACTGACACTTGGAGCAGTTCTAGCCCACTGGGCAGCATTCTGAAATCCTGGGGTCAGGAGCCAGGACAGCTGCCCCAGTGCATGGTGGAAGGTCTAGGTAGATTATTTCCCTCTCTAGGCTTCCAGGCAGATCAGGGTCATGCAGAGGCCATGGTCCTGTCCTGCACCATGAAGGGAGGCAGGGTGAGAGGAGTGTAGGCTAAAAGGGGCTCCTTCCCACTTGTCACTCTCCTGTACCAGGCCTAGAACTAGCCAGTCCTCCAGAAAGTCCAGGTTCTTTCCACAGCAATGTAGTTTAGAAGACCTCCCCACACCCTGTCCAGTGGGGGAGGAGGAAGGAGGAAGGAAGCCATCAGCTGCAGGGCAAGAGCCCTGATCTGGGCAGTCCCTGGACTTTAGTGATCTTGCTCCAATCCCTCTACTTCCCATAGGAGTGGACTCTCAGAGGGCCAGTTAAATACTTGCTGGACACATCAGAGGTTGAGGTAAGTATGGGAGAACTGGGGCTCCCATCCCTGGGCTACCTCAATTGGTAGGGTTCCAGGCCAGCCTGGGCTACATGAGACCCTGTCTCAGAAAAGAAAAGAAAAAGGGAACTATTTATGCCGTTTGTGTGGGCTTAGTTCAAGGTAGCTCTGATAGTGGGTGGCTGGGTAGCTCTGAACATGTTACTTAACCTGTCTGTACCTTAGCTCCTCATCTGTGAGAGGGAGGTAAGAGAAGCCTCCTTGCATGATCCATGAGGATCACAGGAGTCAGAGACTCAGCAGGCGAGGATTCTCTGTGCTCAGTCCACCTTAACACTTTGCAGTGAGGGCTAGGTTACTGGATAGGAGACAGGGGACGAGGAGAAGATTGGAAAACAGAAGGTCAAGGACAAACTCAAGAGATGGATTCAGTCTAAATAGTGATGGTGATTTTAACCATCAGTGCCTGAGGAGGCAAGTTTCTCCTGGGACTGAAGAGGTGTAGATGCAACCAAGGGGATGGGTGTGATGCAGATGGCCTTGTGAGGTCTCTGCATTGGCTGGGAGGCAGCTCTTTCATCCAGAAACTTTTGGAAAGGGATGTCCTTTCTGGGCCCTTCGATGGCACAGTGGAGGGCAAGGTGAATTGGATAGCATCTCTGGTCCCAAGGAGCACGATGTCCAGGTCATGAGCTGATCCCTAGGTATCTTTCACTCTGCATCCAAACTTGGAGGGATCCTGTGGAGGCTCATCAGTGTGTGGCTTTTGGTATTGATCCACTGGGGTTGGAGCTAGCTGGAGCAGCGTGAGGAGGACGCCGCAGTGCTATTAGTGCGGAGGACATGCTGTAATCTGTCAGTGTCACCCTGGGCACAGCTGGCGAGGGAGCCATCCTGCAGTTAACTCTTCTCTTCCCAGCAGCCTCCAACTGAGCACACAACTGGAAAGCACCCTTCCCATCCTTGCCTAGAAGGAATGTGAATACCCCTATCCTGTTTCTACTGGCCACCAGCCCTCTGCCCAACTCTACTGGCTTATTCAGTGGTTCCCAAATGCCTCAGGCAGCCCCGCCTCTGCCTGAAGTTATCAAATTCCACATCTGCTCCTAAGCAGGTGTGTCTATCTGTTGCTCCATCCATCCATCCACCCACCTACCTATCTACCCATCCATCCATCCATCCATCCATCCATCCATCCATGTTGTAATTCACTTTAGTTAAATTAAATTCAGTGCAGTTCTGTTCAACTCAATTCAGTTTGCCTTTATTAAATTAAAAAGATTACTAGCTTTGCCATGTGCTAAGCAAGGGACAGATGTGCCCTGTCTTTTCTTTCAAGGAGCCCATGGTTAGAGTCCTCTCCATCCTTCATGGCCAGCTCTGAGTCTCACTTCTGTTAACCTTTCATATCCCTGAGCAGAAGCCATTGGCTCTGAAGGGCTGTCCTGTGGAAGAACTCCACAGGACAGAGCTGAGGCAGGAGAGAGGCCAGCCAGTGGGATGGGACTTGGGCTCCAGGGCGGGAAGCGCTTCCCCTTAGCTGTGAACATGCAAACAGAGGTGGGTGGATGTGACTTGAAGGCTGAGGTAAAGCAAAGGGGCAATGAGACCATTATTGGAAAAGCAGGAGGCTGCTGTGCCTCCAAAGATGCAAGCCAGAGAGGCAGTGGCCTCCTTGGTCTCTTGTCTCAGCTCCACCGTGTTCCTGCCTGCTCCAGGGCGGGAAGCGCTTCCCCTTAGCTGTGAACATGCAAACAGAGGTGGGTGGATGTGACTTGAAGGCTGAGGTAAAGCAAAGGGGCAATGAGACCATTATTGGAAAAGCAGGAGGCTGCTGTGCCTCCAAAGATGCAAGCCAGAGAGGCAGTGGCCTCCTTGGTCTCTTGTCTCAGCTCCACCGTGTTCCTGCCTTGTGGTCTGGGTATGTAGCCTAACCTCTCTGGACCTCATTTGTAAAATGGAAGCAATAATTAAGAGCTACCTCATGCAAGGTGTAGTGGTGCACATGTTTAATCCCAGCACTCAGGAGGCAGAGGCAGGTGGATCTCTATGAGTTTGAGGCCAGCCTGGTCTACATAGTGAATCCAGGCCAGCTGAGACCCTGACTCAAAAAGACCAGAAAAAACAAGCTACCCCATAGCATTGTTATTAGGGTGAACACTTAAAGTGGTTAAACTTGTGCCTGGTACAGGGGAGAGCGCAGCAGATTTGTGCTATGGTCTCTCTCTCTCTCTCTCTCTCTCTCTCTCTCTCTCTCTCAT
>NW_008354184.1:3221668-3239890 GCF_000622305.1 Nannospalax galili | reverse complement strand
GAAAATCACAAGGAAATACTTCAAATAAAATTGTGAACTTAAGGAAAGAGATGTGACTGTGTCCATTGCTCCCTTGTGGTCTGGCTCTGTCACTGACTCATTGAGTTGCATGGAGGTTCCCTGAAGACATTCTCTCTCACGTTACGTCAAGTATGGTGTATGGTGTATGAGACAGGGTCTCTCACCAAACCTGGAACTAGGCTGGCAGCCAACAAGCCCCAGCAATCCGCCTGTCTATCTCCCACCCCCCATAATGTTGGGGTTACAGGTGCATGTGTGGCCACACCTGGTTTTTAAAAATATTTTTAATATGCTGGATGGGGTGGCATACGCCTTTAATCCCAGCACTCAGGAGTTGTATGGTGTATGAGACAGGGTCTCTCACCAAACCTGGAACTAGGCTGGCAGCCAACAAGCCCCAGCAATCCGCCTGTCTATCTCCCACCCCCCATAATGTTGGGGTTACAGGTGCATGTGTGGCCACACCTGGTTTTTAAAAATATTTTTAATATGCTGGATGGGGTGGCATACGCCTTTAATCCCAGCACTCAGGAGTCAAAGGCAGGTAGATCTCTATGAGTTCAAGGCCAGTCTGGTCTACATAGTGAGTTCCAGGACGGCTGGGGCTATAGGGAGACCCTGTCTCAAAAAGACCAAAAAATATTTTTAATTATTTGTGTGTCTGTGTATGGGTATGTGCACATGAATGCAGGTGCCTGTGGAGGCCAGAGTCCTCAGGTCCTCCTGGAGCTGCAGCTGCAGGAGGTTGTGAACTACCTGACATGGGTACTGGAAATTGAGTTCCGCTCTTTGTAAGAACAGTAAAAACCATGTCTTCAGCCTCTACAACTGGATTTTTATGGGGGTGTTGGAGATTCAAACTCAGGTCCTAATGCACAGCAAGCACTGTTACCCATGGGGCTGTCTCCTCAGCTCCTCAAAGACTCTCCTTACACTTAGAGTATAATCCAAAGGCCTGCACCTCAGGTCACAGAACTGGCCCTGTACATGCTCTATCACTTGTCCACACAGGATAACCACTGGGGTCCTCTTTTACTCTCAAGCTGGTGTCCCTCCTCTTGACAAGTAGCCTTGCATATGTCCTTCCCTCTGCCTGGAACTCTCCATGTGTCCTGCTTTGGCCTGGATTTTCTTCCTAACTCTCTCAGAGGAACCAGCAGCTCAGAGCCACCACACCCTACCCCACTGACTGCTCTGCCTAAGGGGCTGTGGTGACTGCTCTTCAAAGATGGTGCTCAGTCTTTCTCTTCACATGCAAGCCACTATTCCCATCCAAAGGGGATCCTTTTCCTCATCCTCATGGAACTGTACCAGGCTTTGGGACTTGATCTGGCCAACGAGATATGTTGAGACTGTCTTCCTCAAATGATGGGCAGCTTCTGCCACTTGGAGCCTAGGTGGCACTCAGTGAGAGACCCATGGCACTCATAGAGATCTCTGTGGGGAGACACCAGGAGTTCAGATCAGCATCATTTCCAGCAGTGTGCTGGGCCAGCTTGGGTGTCCTGGCCTCACTGAGCTAGCTGTATGTGACCCAGCCCCAGATGCTATCACATGAAACTGGAGAGCCACCAGTCCAGCCCCCAGAACTGTGACAGCTACTAAATAGTGCTGGTTATTTTTAGCCACTAAGCTTCAGTTGATCAAAATGGAGGTCAGTCCTGCTGCTTCTTTTAAAAAATATCTTATTTTTGTTTTATGTATATGAGTGTTTTGCCTTATGTGTGCAATGCCCACAGAAGCCAGAAGAGGGCATGGGATCCCCTAAAACTGGAGTTTCTGGCAGTTGTTACCTGCTATTTGGGTGCTGGAAACTGAACCCAGGTCCTCCTAGAGAACACTTAGTGCTCCTAACTGCTGATCTATCTCTCCAGCCCTAACCCTGCTGCTTCTGAAATTATTGCCCCAGTGTGCCAACTTCATAGCATCCATCATGGATGTCCACAATTTCATAGTAATAGTTATTATAACGATTCTCTAAATTTCTTTATTACATTTATTTATGTGTGTGTGTGTGTGTGTGTGTGTGTGTGTGTGTGCACATGCCACTGCAGTTGTGTGGAGGTCAGAGAACAACTCTGTGGAGTTGGTTTTCTTATCTCACCTTAAAAAAAATATATAGCATGGAATCTTTTCTCCCCTTCTATCTTTTTTTTTTTTTTTTTTTTGTTTTTTTTAATTTTTGTGAAGAACAAAGCAACAGAAAGAGAAGAGCTTGGGACCCAGCGCTCTCTCTCTCTCTCTCTCTCTCTCTCTCTCTCCCCTTTTGTCTTTTTGAGACAGGGTCTCCCTGTGGCCCCAGCTGGCCTGAAACTCCCTATGTAGACCAGGCTGACCTCGATCTCACAGAGATATGTCTGCCTCTGCCTCCCAAGTGCTGGGACTAAAGGCGTGCGCCACCAAGCCCAGCTCTCCTCTCACCTTTATGTGGACTCCAGAGATTGAGCTCTGTCATCAGATCTGCATACAACTGACTCGCTGAGCCACTGTGCGCACACTCCCCTACCCCCTTCTTAGAGGGCACGATCTTGCTATGCAGCCCTAGTGATTCTGAACCATTTTCACCCCTGAGTGCTGGGACTGCAAGTGTGCGCCACCATGGTGCAATATAACCATTTGGTTCTTGACTTGCCAATTTTCTCTCTTTCCCTCTGGGATGCGAGTTGCAATGACAGGGACCAGGTCTGTCATGGTTGCTGCCTCTTTTGGCATTGCATACAGTGGGTGGCATGTCCCAGGATGGAATGAATGAAGGAATGAATGAACAGCATCAGTATGGTCCTGCAGTGTCCACAAGAGCCAGTGTGAGTCCCTGTGGTGGAACCCAGGCTGGAATGGCACCGGGGAGAGGCGGACATGGCCCAGGCCTCAGCTTTTGGAGCACTCACAGCTCAGAAGTGTGCAGTGGTTCCTGGCACCGTCTCTGTCCCCCAGATCTCCAACCCCTGGCCAGGGAGAGTTGTAGATCCCTTCCTTGTTGCCTTCTGAACTCCATAAGGGGACTGAGGAGCTCTGTGTACAGACAGTGGGGCCAGGACAGAGAACTTGCACCCAGAGCCCATCTTGGTTCCATGACCTTGGTTATCAGTTATCATTTGTGTTCTGGCTCAGATGCTCAAGCTTGGTCTCTTAGTATGAGTCGGGCTCAGCTCTAATGCATTTAGTGGGTACTTGTTACCATTGCTCTTCCCCTCTTTCAGCTGGGGCTGAGCGCATGGCACACCATAGGCGCAGAGGGTGCTTAGATGACTCGTTTGGATCATACCACCGAGTGGTCACAGCTGCATCCTAGCAAAGCACTCCAGAGCCCACCTTAACCCTCCTGCCACGTGGCCTCTCTGAGGCTCAGTTTCCATTTCTGCAAAGGGAATCCTTGGCTTCCCAGAGCTGTGATGATAGATGGTTCGACAATGCTTGGGACGTTGTAGTTTCTCAATAAATCACAGTTTGCTGTGATTGGGCATGGTGGCAGATGCCTGTAATATCAGCACATGGTGACTGAGGCAGGTTCAAAGCCAAACTGGGTTAGGAAGACCCTGTTGCATCAACAAACCCCTGTAACTTGGTGGTAAAGTTCTTGTCTAGCATGCACAAGGCCCTGGGTTTGATCTCTAGTACCAAAGAAAGAAAGAAATAGTAAACAAGGACCCAACTAAGAAAGCTTTGAAGGCTCACTGTGAAGGTATTGGGGAGCCAGTGCAAGGTTTTGAGTGAGACGGTGGCAGTAACTATCCCAGGCTAGGACCGAACTGTCCTAGGTTCTGCTCATTCACTGACCAACCGCCGCTTTCATCCTGATACTGGTGTCTGAGTTTCACAACCCAATATCTTAGCTTCTGGTGCTTTTCACATGGACTTCCTGATGTGGGGGGATGGGTGTGATGGTTAATTTTGCTTGTCAACTTGGCTGGGCCTGGAATCAAGTGATAAGCTGCTGGGTGCACCTGTGAGGGATTTTCTAGCCGAGGTTATTTGAAGTAGGAAGGCCCATTCCTAAACGTGGGCGGTTCCTCCTGGTGTTGGCCCAGATAAGCGGAGGTCTGAGGGAAAGAGCTTTGCCTTTTGCCTCTTTGCTTTTGCATTTTGCTGCCGAGTTCATCTGCTTTGCCAATGCCACTGCTGTCCTTCACTGCTAGCAGAACTGCCTTCTTCGGGATTCCAACATGGTCTGAAGATCAATGCCTCTCCAGGAATCCTCCAGGCCCTCAGCACCAGATTGGGACTGCTGAGGCATCTAGCTTCGTGGACTGAGCTTCCACTGGCTTCTCAGCTTCTCCAGGATGAAGATAGCCATTATCGAACTACTCAGACCCTAGCATGAAAGCCAATCTAACAAATCCTCTTTTAATGTATATCCGTCTGTTCTGTTCCTCTAGAGGATCCTGACTGATGTAGAAGGGATGCTTTTTTCTCCCTCACAGCCCCTTAACTTGCTGGTCCCTTGTTCAAAGCTGCTTCAGCCGGTTTCTGGCCTCTACTCTAAGCTTTGGAGACTAAGAGGAGCTCCCTGATTTCTATCTATTGCTTCTGGGTCTCTCGGAGCCCTTCTGTGCTTCCAGGGGGGAAAGAGAGGAGGGAGAGTGAGAGAGTGGGAGAAGGAGGCTAAGAAAGGTAGTGACAGAGAGAAAATATTGAAAGAGAGAGAGAGAGAGAGAGAGAGAGAGAGAGAGAGAGAGAGAGAGACATGGATATAGAGAGAGAGGAGGAAGGAGGAGAGGGAGAGAGAGAATGAGCCCTGAGAGGGAGGGAGGACAAAGTTTGACTCACTGCTCAGGGCTGGGTACTGGTAACTGGTTCCAGCTATCTGTCCTTATGTTGCATTCCTCTGTCCTGACAGATGTTGGGAGAACATGTCAGGGACACACATGCTATGCACCCTTGGCACATGATGTACGTTTCCTGGGATCTCAGCCCCTGTGAGGTCTTAAGCTCCTTGTGCCTACCAGTGCATGTCAATGTGTGGATGACCTGAGCCACACAGATGAGTTTGGGGTATTGTGGGGGTGGGCATGCGCTCCCTCTGCTGCATGTCCTCTCCTGCATGAATCACACTCTGGACCTTCCTCCTCTCCTTGCCACAGCAAGTCTCTGCTTCCCTAGCCCAGTCTGTGTCTTTACTTAGAGCTTCCTATAAGAAAGCTCCAGTGGGAACAAGAACAAGGCTTGCAGACTGAACGGACATGCTTATGTGAGTGAATGAACGTGCGCAATTACATGAGTATATCTAATTCTAGAAGTGTGTATGCATACATGTGTGTGCATACCTGTATGCATATACGTAGGGGGTGCGCATAAAATTTCATATATGAATACACATACATGCACACATGCTTTGGGGCATTGATATGCCTCTAAGGTATGCACAACAATCCATATGCATGCATGTCCCTGTGGATTTAGGCAGTGGTGTTCTGGTAAGTGTTTAACAACTGGTTCTTCATTAAAAAAATATGGGGGGGGGGTCCTGTGGTCTGAACATTCCCACGGTGGCCACTTCAAACTGCAGAGGTGACATCATCGAACTCAGAGTTGGGTGATGCACATAGTTGGCCTGTATAGGGCCTGGCCACACATCTGGGAACTGGGATTTGCATCTGTGACAGCCAGTGGTGAGCAAAGCCAAGTCCTGTCTGTGGTTGGCTAGGAGGTGTGTCTTAGCAGAGTCTGTGTGATAGCTAGTAGGGCAGGAGGGAGGGGAGCAGGAGGGAGGGGGCTGGCCATTAGCCAGCTTTCTCCATGTCTCTTAGAAGCCGGTCCAAGCTGATGCTCCTTGTTAGTCGGGCCTTGGCACTCTCTGAGACAGCATACATTCTGCCTCAGCCTGCAGATGCTTTAAGAGTTGGTGGCTGGGTGAGGGGCAGAGTGCAGAGGGCAACCAGCCTGTAGAGAGGCTGGAGGAGGAGGGAGGCATACCTCAGACCTCTATCCTCCTCCTTTATCCTATGGGGTGGTGGACAGGGCAGAGGGGGCAAGAGACTGGGGCCCTGGGCTGTTTGAAACCGGTGCACTGGGCACATGACTTGACCTATCTGGCCTCCATCGGGGGCCAGACTGTAGTCCTTGACTGGAGTCCTGAGGCTGGGGTTGCAGTGTCCGGATGTCTATTCAAAAGCCACAGGGAAGCTGGGAGTGTAGTTTGGGTCAGTAGACCCCATCCTGTCTGGGCCCCTCTTTAGAGCCTGGCACTCTGGATTTGTACCCAAAGGGTCCCACTGAACTGGCTTCCGTCTGTACTCCTGAGAGTGGGCGGACTGAGGAGAGGCTCTTCAGAGGAGCTTAAGTGTGTATCCTTTAGTGGGGGATGTCCTGTAGAGTGGAGTTGCAGACTGGGAGGGAAGGGGCAGCCTGGGGGTGGAGGCATGGGGTAGTCATGGCTTGCCTTCTGCTGTCACTGTGAGGTACAGGATTGGGCAGGGTAAGAATTCTCAAATTAAACCTTGAGTTTATTCTACCAAGAAGATACATGGTCAGGACAGGAGGGAATAGGTTGCTAAGTTCTCAGTTTGATTTGTAGCTGTTGGCATTTTGGCTTATGGTACCTGAACCTCCTTTTGGTGTGCTTGCCTTGGGCCCCATGCATGTTGGGGGTGAACCTGAAGAGAGAGAGAGGGATTTGTGGGGGCTTGGACCAGTGTGACAGGGAGCTGAAATGAGCAGGGCAAACTGAAGCATGGTCTTTCCTACAGCAGACCTCAGGAACTGGGTCTTACTCTCTTGGTTGGTGTGGCTCTGGCCTGGATACTGGTTTGATTCCCTGCTCTGAACCTTAGACAGTAGCTTCTCTTCCAAAGGCCCAAGGTCTCTGGACTCATGTGGTTACCTCTATCCATGACAGCATTGGGACTGTGCCACCTGGAATCCCACTGTCCCCAGCCCCGGGTGATGAACTGTGGCTTTTCTACAGTGACTTTGGTACTCTCTAACCCCCATCATTGTCCTGGCTCTCTAAATGCTAGTATTAAAATAACTAGATAGGGCTGGAGAGATGGTTCAGTGGGTAAAGCGCTTGCCATACAAGCATGAGGACCTGGATTTGAATCCCAGGAACCACATAAAAACTGAGTGCACGTGGAGAGCATCTATAATCAAAGTGCTACTGGGAGATGGGAGGCAGAGGCCAGAGAATTCCTGGATGTTCAAAGCCCAGCTAGCCTGAGACAAACAGCAGGAAAATAATAGAAACCCTGTCTCAAACAAAGTGTGTGCCATGGCATGCTCATGTCCACATAAACAGGTGCACGTACACACAAGCACACACATCATAAACACACACACAGACACACACTAACCAGGCCAGTGAATCCCAGCCATTTTGATGCAGGCTCATGTGTTTGTGGTGGGTGATGATGACTGTCAGTGAGGTGGTTGGAGCTCCGTCTCCGGGGCCGGGCATACTAATGGTCCCACTGTAAACCAGCTTGATTCGGCTTTCTGTTTTCCCTTTCATCATGGTAGTCACTACCTGATCTCTAAGTCAAGGGCAATAAATTCAGAAAGATGACAGGGAGGTGGGCTCAGAGGGACCTTAGGAAGAGGGAGGTCTTTTACAATTGGCCACTGGGCTGGGGATAGCTTAGTTGGTAGAGTGCTTGCCTGACCCTGGGTTGGACGCCCCCCCAACATCATGTAAACTGGATGGTAGTTCACTCATTGTGAACAGGTGAGTGCCTTTTGGTTTACAAAGTCTGAATTTGGTTTGAAATACCTTTTTTCCTC
Organism: Nannospalax galili; assembly: GCF_000622305.1. NCBI lineage: Eukaryota > Metazoa > Chordata > Mammalia > Rodentia > Spalacidae > Nannospalax > Nannospalax galili. The sequence goes on along the minus strand of NW_008354184.1, from coordinate 3,232,153 downwards.
TTATCTTATTTGGTATCACAGATTTTTAAAGTTAAAAGTCAACTAAATTAAACAGATTCAATGCATTTTTAGAGGTGTTCATGGCCCTTTTTCAATGAACTGACTGACCAGGGATGGATAGAGTGGCTATGTTCCTCACCAGCCATCAGATGGGGCTTCTCTTCTAGGCCGAGGTCAAACTTCTAGGCAGCATGCCCTCTTGTCTTTCCTACCTCATAAAGTTGAAGAACAAGACCTTCACCATTCCTCTGCCAGCCCCTGGCTCCCTCTGAGGGGTCTCATCTTCAGAGAGCCTTCCAGACACATACCAGGTCATGTCCATCCCAGGCTGCACAGATGGGGTGGAGTAGGATGACAAGTGGGGACCCTTTTGTTTAAAAGGGAAAGCTCAAGGGTAGCACAAGCTCTGTCTTCACAGATGAGAGACAGGTCACCATGAAAGAACCAGTGTGTCAGGTATGAAGGGACGACTAACAGTGACAGCGCAGACTGTCAGAGTGCAGCTTGGCACTGGCCACTGCTACCTTTTGAGGGGGTGAGCCCTCTGTCACTAGAGGCATACAAGTATCTGTGAGGAATATTGAAGAAGGATTCATGACTGTGGGAACCAGGACACTCTATGCCACCCAAGCCTATTACCCCTCAACTCAGAATCCATGACAATTCTAATAATTGCTTTAAATGGGGGGCTGGGAACTAGGAAAGCAATGAAAGGAGTTCATGGAAGTAAGGACCAAGCTATAAAAAAAATCTTCTTTATTTCATGTACCAGGATTTTTTTTTGTTTGTTTGTTTCGTTTGTTTGGTTTTTTAAAAAATTTTTTTCTGTTAACAGTCTGAAAAAAAATGACCCACCAAGAAAATAAAATGGAAGTTGGTTTCTTGAACTGGTTAGAGCTGGATGAGAGCAGTCAGTCACCATGAGAAACATCGATCAGGGTCCCGTCCCACCCCCTTCCCTCCAGGTCCCCTAGCCCTTTCTTGGTCAGACATGCTGATGTCACCTCTCACTCCCAAAGTCTTCTTTGAGTGGCCTTGCCACAGGTCTTGCCGTCTGGGAAGACATTGGGTTGCTGTTCAACACTTAGCCTGGAGCTCAGGGGGCTAGGGCTGGGTTTCCTCTGCAGACACGGTGCTTGCTTGCTGCCTCTCTCCTATGTCTCTAGGCCTTGATCTATGTGGTTTGAAATCTGGTGGGGCGTGGGTAGGCTGGGTGGGGAGGGATAAGTTGACGTTTCTGCCTAGTCTGGAACATGCTTGGTGCTTACTGCCTGTTAACTGGCCCCGATCTCCAAGTCCTGGGGCCCCTGGCCTCCCCTGCACGTTGGGCCAGGTTGGCAGGTGGGCTGCCTTGTGCTGGGGGCTGGAATTTTTGGCTCTAGCCACTGCTGACCTGGGAAGAGAACTTCCATCTTTCAGACGTGAGAGGAAGCTACAGAAGCCTCATGAGGTGTGCCCTCCAACTACCAGAGAGCTCTATCAGGGAACCCTCAGAGCACACCAGTGGTAAAGGACAGAGACTGGAGCCTGGGTGCTGCTGGAGGTGCAGGACCCTCAGGCCAGCTGGGGACAGGAGTGGGCAGTAGGGGTGGGGCTCAGGCTGCTAGGAAATCCCTAGCTTGGTTTTCACTGTCTGAATTGGCCCTTGTCACTCTGGGGAAGAAAAGGGGAAACTGAGTGCTTTTAAAATTCATTCTGGGGCTCAAGTCAAACTTTGGGATGAGGCGCCCCTGGAAGCATACTCTACGAGCACTCTTCGTAGAGGGAGATCTTTCACCCCAGAAGACCTACTCTTTCACTGACCCCCAAACACAGCAGGGGGCCACTGTCTCAAAGAAGCCTCCCTAATTCAATAAAGGATAGCAGTTGAGGAGCGGCTTTGGGGACTATGTGTCTCCCTCTCCCTCTGTCTGCATGGCAGGATAGGTTGGTTTACAGGTGTGATTTTTTGTTTTGTTTTGTTTTGTTTTTTTGCTTTGACACTGGATGTTGGGTGGGGGCTGGGGAGCACAGTGAGGAGGTATATGAAATGTATGTGTGAGAGGGACAGAGAGAGAGAGAGAGAGAGAGAGAGAGAGAGAGAGAGAGCGGAGAGAGAGAGAGGAGAGAGAGATTTAGGAATGCTTTTAATGTCAATGAAACTCTTTGACGATCCCTGCCATTTTCCTCTGGGCTGGTGGCAGATCTTAAAAGTTAGGGACACGCAAGGTAAGAATGGGCCTTTGCAGTTCACATGGGTCTGTCTACAAGCTGACACAGGGGGAAGCTGAGGCCCAGAGAAGCCACATAGCAATAGAGTCTAAAATGCAGATGGGAGCCCTTTCATGTATGTGAGTGTGGTATGTTCATGCGTGTGCATGCGCATGTTTGTGAGGTACGGTGTGAGGGCACATGGGCACATAAAGGCCAATGTGGAGCTGGAGTTGTTGGGTTGGTTTCTATGGCTAAGAGGATACCAACCAGCTGCCTCTGAGCCACACCACTGGCTGTGTCAGGTGGGAAGGGTTTGCGTTTGTGTGACTGTGTTTGTTGAAGTGCTAGGCTTAGGGGACAGTGGATGTGTGTGTGTGTGTGTGTGTGTGACTGTGGGCAGAAGGTGGGGAGTCTCATTTCTCCATCAGCAGCACCTTCCTACAGTCAGGAAGAGACCTCCAGTCCTCTGAGAGATGGTAGACCCTTTCTCCTCTCTCTCCGGCTCTGTGTTTATCCAATGGGGTTTGTTTATGTTTTTTAAAACGGATTTCTATATTTGTTTTCTGTTTTGTCTTTACAAGTTCCCTGCTAAATTTTAAGTCCCCCACCCCACCCCGTTTTGTTTGCACAGTTTAAAGTTGGAAAAGAATTAAAAGAAAAATACTATTTGATTTTCTTGCAAGTAAATCCACTTATTATATATTTACATTTATTTATAGTCTGTGGGTTTTTTATTAAAAAAATCACCACTTGTTTTTCCTTTTTCTTTTGTAAAAAGAAACCTTTTTGCAGTGTCATTGTTGAACTCACTGGGCCCCCAGGGGGGTGTCAGTGAGTCCAAGGACCCCCGAAGGGTCAAAGAGCCCCCTTCCCAGGGGACTTGGGGGCCTGTAAGTGTGGGGGTCCACCATCGCCCCAGGGTCATCGGGTGGCCCTGAGGCGAGGGGTGAGGAGGGATGGCTGCTCTATAGCCCCTGGGGGTGGGCATCTCCTGCCTTCAAGGACAGGAGCCCAAAGGCTCCCCCTGAGGATTCCAGGGATTTGGCTTCTCGGTCAGCCATCCCTTCTCCTTCCCTTTCCTCAAGGCCTAGGAAGTCATCACAGTGGGTTAAGGACCATTAAGGACTGGGAACCTGGGGCTGCACAGCCCCAAGTGCACCTGCCTCCAGGCACCTAATGGACAAGGGGGGGACCAAGGGCTTGGGTCACGTGGAGGCCTGCAATTGCCCCACTGGTGCTGGGTGGAGAGTGCTATGGAGCCTCTGAGCTCCCCCAGCATCCCAGGGCCCCAGCCAGGGACCCCAGGGGCCTGGCAGTGACCGCAGCTCCCCTGGTCCTAGGGACCCTGAGTCTCCACCCCCGACTCTCCGTGGGAGGCAAGGCCTGCTGGGGTTAAAGGGAACAGAATGTATTTTTTTTAAAAAAACTCTCCCTGCAGTTAAAACAAAAACAAAAATAAAAACAAAGGCAACATAAAATCCTAATAAATACTAAGGTCATCGCTCTTCATTTCTTCTTCTTCTTCTTCTTCTTCTTCTTTTTTTTTTTTTGCTTTACATTATCTTGGTTCCCTTTTATTTTTTCATTTAAATTGGTTTTTATTAAATGTTAAAATAATGGTACATGGGAAATCATGCATTTTCTTTTAGATTTATTTTCTATTTTAATTTTATCCCTCTCGCTTTGTTTTAAAGTTTGCATGTCTTCCCTCGGTTATATTTTCCCGCATAGCCTGTGGTTTTGTCTTTTGTTCATTTGTATTTTGTTCTTTTTTTTTTTTTTTTTAATTTGCTTGTTACGTTTTTCTCTTTTTTTTTTGTAGTTTTTTGTTTTTATGTTTGTTTGCTTTTTTGCGTGTGGAAGGTCTCCCTGTGGGTGCTGTGGTCCCCGCCCGCCGCCCGTGGGCCAAGCCTCCCGGGTCCACCCCGGGTCCCACGGTCTTCATACGAGGGTGGTCCGGCGGTTGGCTGTGTTGGCGTGGAGCGAGTCCTTGCTCTCCTTCTGGATACAGTTGTGGACTTGGAGGAAGCTGTCCGAGTTGTAGGTGGCCGTGGGCGTGGTGGCAGCCTTCAGGGGGTACATGGAGATCTCCGTGGATGGCAGGGTGTTGAAGACCTTCATGCCCACGGGCGAGGCGTCCCTAGAGTGGGAGGGCTCTGTGGAGCGGGAGCTGGAGCGGCTGCGGCGCTGATAGCGGTAGCGGTAGCTGGGGATGCGGGTGATGGCGGAGGCCTGGAGGTAGTCGGTGGTGCGGGCTGTGGCCCGCAGCTGTTTGTGGCGGTCGATAAACATGTGTACAGCCAGCACCCCGACCATCTCCGCGATGATGAAGGACAGGGCCCCGAAGTAGAAGGACCAGCCATAGGAATAGCTGTTCTTTTTGGAGTCGCTCTTGGAGGGGTCTCCAGCATTGGCTGATATGTACACAATGATCCCGATGATGTTACTCAGACCTGGGGAGAAGAGGTCAGAGACAAGGGGTGAGTTGTCAGGAGGAGGACGTCTCCAGGTGGGACTTGATTTTGTGTTCCAGGAACAGAGGGCCCACGGGAGCGGGGTACCACTCCCTTCACTTTAATGCCTTAATTTTTTTACGTTAATTTATTTGTGTGTGGGAGGTGGGCACTAGTGTCAGAGCCTGTGTGTGAGGTGAGAGGACAACTTTTGGGAGTCAGTTCCCTCCTTCCACTCTGTGGTCCCTGGTATGGAACTCCAGTCATCAAGCTTGGTAACTAAGCCCCTTTATCTGCAGAACCATCTTGCCAGCCCTGACTTAATATGTTATCATGCTAATGATTCAGAGAGCCTGAGGGGAAGGGCAGATAGCAACAGCCCAGGGAAGACAGAGGTGCTCTATGAAGCATGGGTCACAAAAGGGACAGATACTGCTTACTGAGCATGTGACTAACTGTTCTCTACCCCCTCCTCTACAGTTTGTAGACAGGAAACAGCACAGAGAGGTTAGCCACCTTGTTCAAGGCAGCAGAGGAACTGGCAGCTGCAGTAGCAAGGGGCCCCAAAGCCTTTGGCAAGTGACCTTGGTCTGAGATTCCCACTCTGTAAACTGGGACAAAGACCTTAGTCCTGCCGGACCCAGGGAGTGAACACCCGTGAGTGCTCTTGGTAAGAATATCCACCCTGGGCCTTGGTAAGCACCACCAGCCAGACTTAGTGGCTTATGATACAGTTCCTGTTGTATCATATCTGAAAGAGGGGTGACCGGTCACATAACAAACAGCTTAGATATCTGACTACAAAGCCACCTGCTCCACTGGCTAGAATGGCAAAGCAAGGGACAGATAGTCTTCTTGGCTTCCAGGGTGGGCATCACATGGGGATCAGGGAAGGGTAGGCCCTTAGTTGGCCTTTTTCTGCCTCCCCTTGGTTTGCTTGTGCTGGGAGGGTGGAGGGCTAATGGAGTGGGCCTGATACCCTGAGAGGAAGTAGAGTGTAGGCCCCTTCCCCAGTGATAGGAGGAAGATGGGCCACTGGAGGATGGGGGCACTGGGACATCCTTGGATTACAACTTTGTTCAGCACAGGAGCTCCCCTCAATCTTCCCCTGGGACATAGCCTGTTGCCAGGACAGGAGATACCCCCTACCCCAGGTCCCCCCAGCACAGCTTTATTGCCCCCCACCCCACCCCCTAGTCCTTGTCCTCCCAATGTGCATTACCTGCAGACACGAAGAAGATGCCTGCGCTTAGGATGATGTTGTGGCGAGTCTTGTAGAACTCACTGGCTGCAATGCAGAGGCCACCCATAAAGAGCAGAATCACGCTCAGGATTGGGAAGATGCTTGAGGCCCTCACTGCACCTGTGGAACACAGAGCACTGAGGGTCAGTGAGGGAGAGAAGGGCTTGGCTGAGAGAGAGAGGAATGCAGGGGAAGCTGGGCAGGGGCGTAGACCACAGGGGCCAGTGCTACATGAATACAGTCCTGGGGTCCAGGTGGCTTAGGGTTATGAGGAAGGGAAGGAAGGAAGACCTCTCTGCCCAGCCGTACTCCCCCCACCCCCGGTGCTCCCTGTGACCTCCAGGAATAGATCCCAGCACTCTGTCAGACACACTCTGTGCCTGTATGACTTGACCTTTGCCCCCTCCAGCCTCTTGATCTCCATGTTCTCTTTGTCCTGGCACAGCCAAACTCCTAGGACATGTCGTTTCATGCTGTTGGCATTTCACGCACTCAGGTTCTTCCCGGGTTGTACTTCTAGTCTTCGATCAGCAAACTTCTACACATCCATCAAAGCCAGCTCAAACCCCCTTCTCTGTGAAACCTTCCCTGACCTCCTTACAGAGAGTCCTGAGTGCTTTCCCTTGTGCCTGGGCACATTGGGAGGCAGGTGCAGCCACAGGGCTTGCATTGCAATCTGTCTCAAGTTATCCTATGTGTCTGTGCCTCAGCAAAATGGGTGCTTCTAGCCTGTCTCCTAAGATCATTGTGAGGGTCAGTGGAGTCGATTCAGGCATTTATAAAAAAAGTTCATGGGGGCAAAGGATACTTTATTTATTTATTTATTTATTTATTTGTTTGTTTGTTTGTTTATTTGTTGTTGTTGTGTGTGTGTGTGTGTGTGTTTAAGCACATGTGCTACAGTGCATGTGTGGAGGTGAGAGGACAATTTGTGAGAGTCAGTTCTCCCCTTCTACCATGTAGGTCCCAGAGATGGAACTCAGGTCATCAGGCTTTACCCACTGAGCCATCTCACTGGCCCTCCATAATTGTTCACATACATATTTTCATGTAAGTCACAGAGCTCAAGGGGTTATGCCTTTATCGTTTCATAGCTTTCCTCTTTATTCTCTTTCCAAAGACCAAGGAGGCCACCAGTGCAAACTGAGTGAATAAATTTAAAGAAAGAACAGCGGACAAGATCCTTTCAGAGAGAAAGTGAAAATGAAACCCCCAGAGCCTTGGAATGAGGGCTAGAGGAAGGCCTGACAAACAGGACACACAGACAGAACAGAGGGGAGGGTGGCAGCTGGGGCGGGAAGAGGGTGCAGCACACAGGAGTGTTGCTGGCAGGGCCTGGTGTGTCTGTCTGTGGGGAGCAGCATCCGATGAACACCAGACTATGGTGACTCTGAGGTCTCTCCCTATCCAAGTCAGCCATATAGTGAGTGACCTCAGGAGGTCCCTGGAGTGTGGCCAGGCTGAGGTGGAGCTGCAGGCCAGGGATGCTGTGCTTAGATGTTATGACTGACACCCCTGTGACTTTTTTCCAGTGCTGGGGGTTGGACCCCTGCCCCTCACATCCTAAGGACGATGTGCTGTACCCCTGAACTACACCCCCAGCTTCTTTTTACTTTTCAAGACAAAGTCTCACTATGTTATTCAAGCTAGCCTTGAACTCACTCTGTAGCCCAGGTTGGCCTGGAAATTGTGATCTGTTTGCCTCAGCTTTCCGAGTGCTAGCATGACAGGCCTGTTCCACCAGGGTGCCGTTTGGAGGTAAAGTGTCAGGAATGTCCCTGTCCCTATTCCTTTGAGTGGTCAAAGGTGACAGTATCTTTTTTAATTTTTATTTTGAGACAGGGCTTACTAGGTAGCCCAGGCTGGCCTAGTTGGGGATTACAGGCATGCACTGCCTCACTGGCTAGAGGACAGCTTCTTTATCTGGACTTTCATATGGAATTTTAGGGAGTTTGCTGTGACCCCACCCTTTATCCCCGCTGTAAAGTTTAGCTGCTCACTACTGCTCTTTGGTGACTGTTTCCTGGTGTGTATGTGGGGTTGGGGGTAGGAGCCTGGGTCAGAGGCTAAGGAGTATGGAGCTCTGTGTTCAGGTGGGGCTCCAGATAGGAGTTGGGCCATAGGCTAAGGGCAGAGCAGCTGGCTTAAACTGAAGTCTCAGCACCCTGGGGACAGGGATGTTTAGGGAGATGTTATCTCTCTGAAAGTCATCTCTTAGACACTCTACCCTCACCTAAGCACTCCTGTGCAAACACATGGACACACAGACAGAGAGAGACCCACACCGGCACACGAACACATACAGGGATACACATGCACACATGGACACACATATGAACACAATACATACACACACTGACATATGGACACACATAAAACAGATACAGACAGAAAACAGACAGACAGACACAGATAGACACACACATGGACCCACAGACACACAGACAGAGACACAAAGCAAACACAGATACACATAGACTCAGATGGCATAGATACACACACAGACACATATGGACACGTGGACACACAAACACAAAACAGACTCACATAAGTGGACCCAAAACAGACACACACAGACACATGGACACACAAAGGCACACACATGGACATACACACAGACATATATGGACACATGGAGATACACAAACACACAGACACACAGACATAGCTACATATGGACACATAGACATACGTAGACACACGGACACACCTAGACATACACATACACACACGGACACACGCAGACACAGACACATATGGACATATGGAGATACACACGCACACACATTGACATGGACATGTGCACGTGTGCACAATTCACAGTTCCTTATTTCCTGTTCTAGGAGCATATGGTGATGGTGGGAACGATGGAGACTGGGAGAGGATACCGGTGAAGGGCTGTTCTGCGTTGGGCCTTGAACAGAACTAACATTGTACAGTTTCCTCCTATAACAGCTCTCGGCATGTTTTGTCATAGTTCAGAGAGGAGGAAAGGGGCAACTTGTCCAAGTCCATCTAGTTAGTGAGCTCAGATCTGAATTCAGACCAGCCTGGGGGCTTTCCCAGGGAGCTCTCAAGGGTGCTGAAGGGATGGGCAGAGCTGGACTTGGATTCCAGCTGCACTGTAGACTTGCTGTGTGGCTAGGCAGGCACCTCATCTTCTCTGATTTTTCTGTGTGTGAAATGGAGTGTGGACTGTTAGATAGATGGTTCTGCCCTCTCCAAGTAGATGTGGGTTCTGGTCAGCCAGAAGGAAGGATGCCAGCATTAGGAAAGGAAAGGGCTATAGCCTGACTGTAAAGCCTGCCCACAGAGCAGGGTGGAGGGGCTCTGGTCTCCCACCCAAAGAGATGTCTCTTCCTGCCCACAGCATGTGTGTCTGGGTTTAGAAGAGCCAACTGTTCCCCAGAAGTAAAGGGCCTCAAGACATCCAGGGATCATACCCAGCTCTGCCCTGATGTGGGAAATTGGGATCTTTTATAACCTCACACCAGATCCATGGAGCCACTGCCTTGGGGGGTGGGATTTGGCCACTAACTGTAGCTGCCCCCTTCTAGGTGATAGTACATACTGCATTGGGACTGGGGAGATGCCTGGAACAGGGGGATGCTTTGCTCTTGCCTAGCTCTGGAGTTCTGGGATGCATGGGTGTGAAAAAAGGCCTAGCCCCATCTTCATGGAATTTTGTCCTGATGAGGGCATGCCATCAGATAGTAATAGAGCTAGGATGAAGTATGACAGAAAGGTACCCATGAGGCACCATGGGGTTTGTGTGACAGGCTGCTGACCTGAGAATTTAGTGTATCCTGTACACTGCTTTTGACCTACTACATGTATTAAGTGGCTTCTCTCCTACAGCCCTGTAGGGAATACTTTGCACCCATTATACAGAGACTGAAACTGAGGCCCAGAGAAGCTCTGCCATCTGCCCAGGCCTGTACATTTCCTTGGCCCAGGTTTCTTACTGCTTCAAAGTGCATTCTTTGAGTTCCTACTGGATCAGGGTGTGCTGCCCTCAGGCAGTGATGTTGGAGCTGACTTGGGTGGGCAGGGAGCAGCCCTGGAGGCATAGTGGAGGCAGGCAGTGGGGAATATTTTGGGGGCAGAAGCAGTGCCAGGTGGTGTGGGGACAAGTGGCCTGTTTAGGGAATGACAGGGAGGGTTCACAAGGCACTCATGGAGGGGTTCTCAGAGTTCTGGGAGAAGAGGCCAGGTGGGCTGGGGCCAGGAGGGGCCACACGTGCCACCAAATGCCTTGTAGGTCAGGCTAAAGAGCATGCCCTTTTCCTCAGAGCAGGGAGCATGTTGGAGCACTGCACCCAGAGCTGCAGAGGGTCTGATTTGCATTGCAACAAGCAGATTCAAGAGTGACCACATTGCTGCTGCCCCTGATCAGACCGCAATAGGGCTTGGTCCAATGTGGGCACACTGGGGGGTATGGGCAAAGGGGGTGGGTCTGAGAGACTCCTGGGAGGTAGCTAAAAGTGCCTACGAGGAGAGCTAGCTGGAAAAGCTGTGTTTGGAGACAGGAGAGGACTAAGTCTAGGAAGGAGAAGAGAGGAGGGGAGGAGGGGAAGGGGGTGATAACTAATGACT